>NC_089591.1:49256561-49556561 GCF_019320115.1 Miscanthus floridulus | reverse complement strand
TAAACCCTTATTCCTTGGTTTGAGTAATAATTACTTTTATGGTGTGTTTCTTTAAAGGAGTTGTTAAACATAACATAAAGCAAATGGAAATCCAAATCACAATTTGAGTTAACAATGCATGCAACACTTTATTTATCAGTATTTAAATAAACAGGATTTAACATATGGTATGCCATGCTTATGTGTTGACTTGGGTTGGGGTTAGACCTAATGCACCTCTTAGGTTAGGTTTCTATACATGACACTCATCATCACATGGGAGTTTTAAGAAAAAATTTGTAGTTGGTATTTTTAGTGTATGGATTTTTGGGTTGTTACAGTCCTACCCCTTAACAGAATCTCGTCCCCGAGATTAAAGCGTAACGTACTCTTCGAAAAGATAAGGTCTCCATAAAGTCTCAGAAGGGTGTGGGGGGAAATCCTCCTTACACTATCCGCTATCAACCTAGCAGTAGTGGCAATATCCTACTAAGTAGTCCGGAATCAGCCCAGTTGACGACATTCAGTGAAGAAGGTAGATCTTGTGGTTATGTAAAACCTCTGCAAAGTGTATGGTTGATCGATCGATACATGTGCCGACTTGTCGGCTATGGACCTTTCCTAGGTTTTGCTTAAACTAGATAGTGAGATGAGTCCTTCTCTTCTTCCCCCATGAGAGAGTGTCGGTCGTAGCCAGGGGCTACGGGCCTTGAGATAGTGCCGAGAGGGAGTTGGCCTGTCGACTGAGCGATGGTATGGTGATGGTGTGGAGATGGTGGTATATCAATCCTAGGATCGAAACCTGGCTCTGGGAAGGGAATGGGGTGGAATGTGTGTGGGAATGGTGTTAAAACTTGACCAACTACTATTATATACTTGATATGCTAATGCATAGGAAACCCTAGCCTTATAGGTTCCTTTTGATTATATCCAACATGCATCCAATTTCCACAAAGCAATGCTCATAGGGTGGGATTGGCCAGTACAAATCGTACTGATAAATTTTGGCGCACAGGTTCTACTGAGGAGTATAGCTTCGAGGAGTTTGACGGTTGAGGGGTTCATGCCTACGCTCGAGTTTGGCGATCTTATCTTCAAACTGTTCTAAATAAATGCTACTTTTGATTCCGCCAATGTGGCGATGTAATAATTTATGTACTTCTGCACTATTTGTACTCTAAATTTATCGTTGTATGGATGTGATATTCGACTGGAATTTTGGTAATATGATCTACGACGGTCTTATTACACTTCGACTCTGTGGATTTCCCTTTATGGAAATCAGGGGCGCTTCAGAGTCTGCTGCTGTTCAGCATTAGGTACTTCAGCAAAAATTGGTGTTGCAGTAACTTGAGGAACCTCCACTTCAATGGCTTGATCTTCTTGTGGTCTAATATCACCAATAGTCAATTGGTTGATTGCTTCATATGGCGGATCCTCCTTTCCTACAACACTTGAATCAACTTGCTCTACTTAAGAGCCATTAGATTCATCAAATGTCACATCTACCACAATCTTAACTCTCCTAGAGGTTTTGTTGAAAACACTGTAGGCATGCTCATTTGATCCATAACCAAGAAGAAAACCTTTATCAACTTTAGGTGCAAACTTAGAGGTTTTAGGTTTCTTGTTAAGTATGAAACACTTACACCTAAACACTCTAAAGTAAGACACCTTTGGTTTGTTACCAGTTAGAAGCTCATATGAAGTCTTCTTCAACTTCTTGTTGAAAGTAGAGGCGGTTGATGGCATGGCAAGTGGTGTTGACGGCGTCACACCAAAAGAGGTTCGGCGTTTTGTACTCATCTAGCATTGTCCTTGCTATGTTAATGAGTGTTCGATTCTTTCTCTCTACTACACTATTTTGTTGAGGGGTGTATGGAGTTGAGAACTCATGCTTGATGCCCTCTTCATCAAGAAACTCCTCAACTAGAGTATTCATGCATTTGGTCCCATTATCACTTCTTATCTTCTTAATTGGGAGACCAAACTCCTTTTATGCTCTTCTAACAAATGTCTTCACTTTCTCTTGAACTTGGCACTTATCATACAAAAAGAATACCCAAGTGAAACGAGAATAATCATCAACAATAACAAGACCATATTTGTTATCCCCAAGACTTAGGTAGGCGACCGGTCCAATGAGATCCATGTGAAACAACATAGCTAAAGGTACAAAGATGCTACCATAATATCTTTCTCAATGGATGTCCTAACACAAGTGGTATATAGAGCATACTAAAGGTACTGATCTATACAGACTTACATAATGAAACAACATATCTATGCTCCTTATATGTGGCACTTCTGCTTACAAGGCAAAATGAATATAATTAGTGCATCCTTCAGATTGGTAGCCAATGCACCATGGAACCCCTCTTATTCATCTTTGATCCACAACCTAAACAAAGCAGCACAATTATTAATATTGAACATACCATTCCTTTAGTTAACAAGCCAAAATTGACCTATACATACATTGAATGAAAATAACTGCCTACCTAAACAAAGACTGTTGTGACAACAAAATGCTAGAAATGCACCTTTACTGCTCTACTAATGACTCCATGAATAAGGGAATATAAGGAATATAGTAAGGCATGTTCATATGGAAACACCCTCTTGATCTACAAAAGCGGATGACACGGGCATGGATGACATGAACCTTTCTACGATCCATGTCATATGCAATCAATGTTCTATCCATCCCAATAAGGAAAATGAAATTCCATTTTGGGTTAACTGTAATCACTTTGTACTCCTCATCACAAAGTTTAGAACCAACTTTAATATTCATGCATCCAAACAATTTCTCTGTGTCTACAACATGCTTCAAATTCTAGTTATCAGTACCATAGTCTTCAAGTATCCACACTAAAAGCTAAGACCTATTGCAAAAATCAACACAGTGCACACACAGGTGACCCTGAGCTTGATGGATGGACATTTCAGCACCACCTAGTTTACGAATTGTCTTCCATGTCTTTCCTTCCATATCCACAGCAACTATCATAGAGTACTCAACCATGTGCATAAAACCATTAAGAAAAATACTTCTCAATTTTGAACATAGAACAATACTATGCTCGCCCTATTTAGATTCCTTAAAGATCTATGCTACATTTTTAGATGAGTAGATCTCCACACCTACGCATGCACCCTCCACCTCAATAAATTCAATCACATGGAAGTGCGAGGATGTTGGTTCAAAACCTAAACGTGCCTAACCAATAGAACAGATGCTATGGGGCAGTACATGCCATTTGTCGGTCGCTGAATTGCAAACAACATAGCGATGTAATCCATTAGGCCCAGCACACAAGCAAAGGATGAGTCCGCTGCAACAATATGAGACTAGGACTTTTTAAGGGGAAAGGGCAAGAAGGACAAGGAGGGCCATTCACCGATGATGCTGGTAAAGTGGCGATTGCCCTTCCACCAGCTACCATAGAAGAAGCTGACGACAGTCTATGAAAGCTTCTTACGTTGATAGGAGTCGGAGATGATGTGCCTCCAGATGCAACAAACACACTTGCAGTAGCACAAGGACCGAGCGGGGAGGTAGCTGAAGATGTCGGCAAGCACATCATCAGAGAGGCTATCCACTACGTTCCTCATGTTGCGATCCTCCTTCATCTGGAAGGACACCACTAGCCAAAGAGATGAGGCCGCCCAACCATGGAATTGCATCAATAAACATTAGTAAGGAGATGAGTTTCGAGGAGAAGGGACGGCGATGCAAGTAAGGCCTTATTACACTTACCTTTGGATCTGGTAGTGGTGAGCACAAGTGGCAACGCTAGTGACAATAGCTGCTCATGCGCCAGTGGATCTGTGCGGGCAAGTCGGCGATGTGCATCAGCACGGAGCAAGAGCTAAGCAGTGCTGATGAGCAGGAGTGGCGATGATGAACAACAGCAATGAGGACAAGAACAGCTATGTGTGGGGGGGGGAGGAAGGAGGGGGGATGTTGAGGCAGGGGTTGCATGCTCTCTGCGTAACGTTTACACCACACAACAATTGAACTTTCATCAGTTCCACGCGGGAGGGTTCAAATGCAGGATTGGAAATTTTGCAACTAAGCGACAGCGAATGCACAGTACCATCACCGGTGGCTGGGTCCTATTACCACCCAGAGACTGTCGTATGATACGATGATGAACAGTAAGGCATACAATCTTAACATTTGGCATTGAAACAAAGCGAAACTGTGCACTTAGAAAACTAAGAAAAGCATAATTCTAGTATTCAGATTAAAAGGAAGCCAACTTGAGTTTGATGGTGAATAATAAGGCACACAGATTTACATTGAAAGAAAGCCAAACTGCGCACTTAGAAAACATAAGGAAAGCACAATGCTAGTACTCTCGGATTGAAAGGAATCCAACTTGAGTTCCATACATTCATACTGAATAAGTAGGTGGACACTACCAAACTAACAAGCATGCCAAAAGCTAAAATGCAGATACTAATTAGGCCGACACTATGCAAAAGTTAAATGGCCTTCATATGTACATCATTGGTTGCATAATTAATCATTCTCCATGTAGATCCTAATCGACCTCCATGGGATCGTTGTTAATCTCCATAACATCTTGCAGATCATTGTCAACCTCCACAGGATCATTGTCAATCTCCATGTCATCCTGAGCCTTGACCACTACAACCTTGTCCACATCCATTGGTACACTTTCATTTAACTCATCAACTTTATTCACAAAGCACTGATTCGGTAAACCAATACTGAGGACAATAAGGCTCACAAGCTGCACTCCACGGATATACAAGGCCACAAACTCTAGAACGAGAAGATGCATTTTCATCTATAGATCCAACAAAATTACTGTAGCTAGGTTGAAGGTGAAGGATCAGAGAGCACAAGAGAGCAATACAAAGGAATATAGAATCTGGTGAAGGAGCAGATCTAGTGCAATTACCTTAGATCTGGATGGAGCAGAGAAGTAGGGACGGTGCGCTGAAGATTTGTACGCCAGTGAGGTTGGAGGTGAAGGAGCAGTGAGCACGCAAAATGCTGCCTTTCATCCGATGCTAGAAGGGTGAAGCAGAGCAAGAGAGCAGAGTGGGGAATGGATGGGAGGAATGTATGGTAGGACCATTGGAGTGTATATACAGTTCAATAAATTGGTTGCCTCTGTACCAGGGCCTAGTGTATTAGGAAGTAGGATGCCTCCAACACATCAATTGATACTTGGATCTACTATCATTTATAGTTCAATAAATTGAACACCTAGTTAACCTTGCATTTAGTTCAACAATAGTTATACAATAGTGATAGATTTCAGTCCGACACATCAATTGATACTTGGATGTACTAGTATTTACATTTTAATAAATTGAACACCTGAATAATCACCTTGCATTTAGGTTAACAATAGTTATATAAAAGTGATAGATTTTAGTCTAATACATCATAAATTGATACTTGAATCTACTGTGGTGAACTAAGCAACTTGCTAATGAACATGCCAAGAACTAAGGTAAGTACAAAATAGGTGAAAGAAGAATAGGAAGCACATTTCTTTCTCAAAGGTACGAAATCTTCCATCATCTTCGTTGGAACCCTGGCCATTGCTTCAATCTATGGCATAATCTCTTTCTCCTCCTGCAGATGTTCTTCATTTGTTGTAACATTGGCCTTTGCCTTTAGCTCCCAAATCTTGTAATGTAAATCTAAAATCAAAGTCCTCAGAAATTTTCCATATTAGGGATCGTGCCACTTAAAGTACCCATAATCTAAGTCAGGCTACGAAAAACCAAATTACCTTAAGTATAGAGGGATTTTAGCATTTGCATTGCGAAAACAAAATGAACAAGAAAGAAATCGAGTTACATTATTTGCCCTGCAACATCTGTGGTACCGACGTCCTAGGTTTCCATCACTCCACAAAATCCACTAAGGCGTCTTCAAGTTGCAAGGACACAAAAGTGGTGGCTGGTATGTGTAGGGGTGGTTCTCAACATGGCACAGGATGGGTGGCCCCCTCCCGTTGTAGCCTCCTCCACTAGAAGCCACTGTTCTTCTCACGATGATGCCCTGGGATGGTGCCGACCACTAGGAGGAGTTGGAGCTAGATGCAGCCATGGAGTAGTCAAGGTTCAAAGTGTTGCACACACTCTGAGTGAAAAGATCAGCCCAGGTCTTTTGTCTACGCTTTTGCCTCCCGCCAAGGTGCCCAAACGTCCTTCAAAACCCTCGGACTCCTGCTAAGATGAAATGTTATGTCACCGCCGGTTCAGGGTACTATCCGCCTGTAGAAGAAGGCATGTTTTGGATCCTCTGTACTTACATAGAGGTGTACATGTGGACCACAATCAACACCAACTGATTCAACTAATAGTTCAATTGAAGTAATAGTTCAACGATTATACAGTACTCATACATACTAATCCAGAGGTTTCATCAGTATATATAAACTTCATTAACATAAAAGTTTAAGACTTAATGTCGAATGGGTAGGCAGTTGCTAAGGCGGTGTTACACTATAAATCATTTACTAAAACACTGCATGAGCATCATATTTATGTGTTAATGTATGTAATATAGGGTGTAAATCAATTTACGTAACTTAAAACGACCAACATAAATGCTTAACGAAAGGTTGTTCGTGACGTATGAAATTATCAAGTAAGGATGTTCGCAAATTTTTATTGAACGAAAACACTATAGAACGTATATACGGAATTTTAACAAAGTTAGAGGTACAAACTTCATAGATGATGATGAAATACCTGCGGTCAAAAAATGAATTCACTAGCTAACTGGTCTAATAGGTTGGAAATTGAATTTGACGTGAATCCGATCATGACTTAGTCAATTTCGTAAGTCTAAAAAATGGTTTGACAAAGCTAGGTTTGGTAATTTTTGTAGAAGAAATGGGTTAAGGAGTGGTGTGGTTTTAGGGCTTGTTTTAGTAGCCTAACATGCCCTCTCGAGTACAAAATAGGGGGTTTGGCGTTTGAATCAACGAATTGGATTTTTGGGACACTTTAAAAAGCGTGCATGGCATGTTTCTGGCTGGTTTCAGTGACTAGGCACGGTCATCGTGCCTCAGCACTCGGCATCGCAGCGCTGGCTCGCCCAACACACGCACACATGCACACTACCGCGTAGGCTTCGCATCGCCACTACCGCGCCCAGGCACGTGTTGCACGAGCAAAGCACGCACACTCCTGCACCGCGCACCGCCATGCTTGGTGGGCCCAATGCCCTGGCTGGTCTGCTACCGCCTGCCTCACTGTGTCACGCCGCTTGCATCGCATCCATTTGCGCTGCTGCGCCATCACCGTCCCGTCACCATGCTACATCGCGCTGTCACCATCGCACCACAGCACGCTGTCGTCGTGACTTCGTGCACATGGCCTTGCCGAGGCCACTCGCTTGTCGTTTGCCATTAACGGCGCCATGGCTGCCCTACCATGCTACTACTGTCTACACACGCACACGTTCCTCTCCTGGCTACAGTGGCTCGTAGTGAGTGCACGTGTGCGGTCACCGTGTCCTGCTAAAGCTTGGGCAAGCAGCCAGACCCATCCCCTTCTTTTCCCCTCCCTCCTCTGCTGCTCGGGCTAGCCAGGCCGCGCCTTCAATCCAGCATGGATAGGTCATGTTTAGTCAATTCGGTGCGCCCCCAGCTCCGTCTTCGAGCCTGCAAGCCAACCGACCCCGCACCATGTCCAATCGCGCATTGGCAAGCTCCAATTTGGAGCCAGACGTCCGCCGTCGTGCCATTAAAGGCTAAGCCACCGTTGCCATGGGCATTACCCACCTGGTCATCCCGAGTCAAATTGGTTGCACCCCCAGCCCTGCCTCGCAGTCCTTCACCCCGTTCGCACCCCACTTGCACTGTTACTACCTTCCCGGTGCTGCTGACACAGTCGCACCACCACAGTACATCACAGAGCTTACCGTGTGCATGTGGCCGGACGCACCTGACCCATCCCCAGTCAATCCACCGCCATAGGTAGCTTTGGGGTGAGTTGCTGATGCCCATCCTTTGGTTCTTTCACTTCGGTTGTGCCTTGGCTCATGGGAACATGACTGCCGCTGCCGTAGGGTGTCCGCCGCCATGGAGAGCTCCTGACCGCATCTCCGATCATCGCCTCATCGCCCACCGCGTCGCGTTTGCATCTAGGTGAGCATTGGCTCCTTAGAGGGGGCAGGGAGGGGCCTGGCTAGTCGACGTGACCACCCAGTGCCGTCATCGCCGCACCGGTGCGCGCGCGGGTGCCCCGAGACCTGGCCGTTGTGGAGATGGATTGTTCTAAGGGCTATATTGCTTAAGTCCAGTCTATAGGAATAGTGTTGTGGACTGCAGATTGATTTAGTATTAGCACGGGGACATTTCACAAATGTGCCGAAGCGCGTGGACCTCCTCGTTGCGGGCCGTTGCTGCATGGTTGGGCCACACCCACCGTGCCGGTGGGTCGCGTGTGCGCACACGCTGTGCGTGCGTGGGCCACGCTGTGTGATAGTGGGCCACATGGGTTGAATTCAGTTTTTCTCTTTCCAGGGAATTAGTAAATGCTTTTCTAATTTAGTTTTGAGCTGATCTTTGGAAAATTATAGTAAATTCTGTAGGTGTCCAAAAATAGTGAAACAAAATTTGTTAGGTTCTCAAAAATGTGATCTATCTATTGGTGTAGTTAGTTTATAGTTATCTATGATAATGATGGATTCATTAATTCATTTAGGAAAGCTTAGCATTATTTAGCTTAATATTTGTAGAAATATTTTCTCAAATTGGTAATAGCTTTGACCTTGAAATTTTTATAGTAGGTTCATTGTATTATTATATGCTCACTGTAATTTTGGTAGACTTATAAGAGGTTGATAAATAGGGTAGCTAGTACTCCTTGTTTTATCATATATATAGAAAATCGGTGCTAAGAATAGGGATGCCTTTAGTTGCTAAGATAATACATGCAATATTTCATATTTGTTAAGTGGTAATAATAGGTAACTTAGCATCTTAGTCGGTAGAGCTAGCTTAGTAGCTTGATAGATGTATTCTTATTTTAAGAGTTGCTATTGCCGTATTACTAAGTATTGCATCATCATTTCATGCATGTAGATAACGAGTTGGTAGAGTTCGTGCCTGCGGCTAAGCAAGAGTACGAAGAGATCATCGAGGAGTACGAGGAGGAGATTCTTGTATAGGAGGGAGCCCCGGAGCCATCAATCACTGACTTTGTTGACACCCCACCTACCTGAGGCAAGCCCCGGTGCATTACCTTTATTTTGAATGATCACTGAATATATATATATATATATATATATATATATATATATATGATGTGTATTTATGTTACATGCATTTTATGGAAACTACATGCATAGGTATACCTACCTATGAGTCCTACTAGCATAGGTTGAGTAGTTGCTATGCTTAGGATTTTGGTAGCGTGAGTAACCTGTCGTTACTCACAATAGGTGATTATTATTATCACTCATGATAAAAATGGTGAAAGGAAAAATGGAGACCGGGCAGAGATATGGTTTGGGTATTGGTGGGTGTAAGAGGTTGTGTCCTATGGCCAATGGGGCATAGCTTGGTTACACTGTTTCCCTGTCTATGTCGGTTAAGGACCGACCGTTGCATTGGGTTCTAGGCAAGTCACATACTTATTATCCTGAGCACATACTTGTGTATGGACGTAGGAAAGGCTTGTTGCTTTCTTGTCGTGGGTTCCGACTCTTTCCGGACCGACGATTAGAGGCATGGATGGTGGAGGTCTAAGCACCGCACTGTGTCCGGGGATCAAGAGCAGGGGCTTAGAGTCCAAGTTTGGACGGGGACCTAGGCCCTATGACAGGAGAGTGGTGGGTTGGTCCTGCTTGTGCCTAGGGTACAAGTGGGGCATGTGTTTTGGGGTACCTAGCTGGGCACATTGATTCACGAATCACCGAGCAATCCGATATGACTTGTCTACAGTCTGGCACCATAGTAAGAACTAAAAGATGAATGGTGGCGAAATAAAACTGTTTGCTCAACCCTTGCTTGAAAGTAGAACAGGTGCTTACATAGAATGGTTAGATAAGGAACTAATCATGGCTGCTAATAATAAGCATACATAAGGATTCACTATTAGGATTGCTTTCTGCAAAAAGAAAAACCAGCAAACCATAAAGCTTATCATAGCCCTTGGAGTTAGGAAATTATTCCCACTAGTCGGATAAGTCTTGCAAGTACATTGTGTACTTAGGGTTTATTTACCTCCGTTGCAGGTGCAGCTTGAGGAGTAGCCGTTGTGTGAAGGATTCTTTTGGTGGGCACAGACAGATCCTTGTATATTATTGATAGATGTTTCTTTTCATTCCGCTGTTAAATTTTCAAACTTTGAATTTGGTACTGTAATAATATATTTTTAAGAACTCTGGATGTATGAAATGGACTAAGTATTGTAAACTCATTGTTATGACCGGTACGGTCTACAGGCGTAGGCACCATGGCTAGGAGCCCGGCTGAGTTGGTGTGCGGTCGTCATGGGCCTAGACTGCATGATTCAGTCCAGTCAGTTATCAAGTCCTAGAATCTACAATACCTATCTCTCGAGTTTGTTACTTGATTAAGTTAGAGTTGAGTCGGTTGAAGATTTGCTTGTATAAGTATTGAACAATTGTGATTGAATGGATTGGCCTAGGATTGAGATACTCTTATCTCCCTTGGGCACCTAGCCCTTGCCTACTACTACTCGTCATTTGCTTTTCACATAGACCTAGCTCCGACGCCGAGCACGGCGCCATAGGTTTGTCGCCACGCTTTCAAGCCTCATCCACACGTTCACCACCGCTACAACCTTAGGAACCTGAGCTCCAACAATTTGGTATTAGAGACCATGGCCTCCTCTGGTGCTCCTGCCACAGCCACCGCTGTACCCACCACCGGTACCACCACACCATCGTCATTCGTTCCTCTCACCACGTCGGGCGCCCTTCCACCGCCTCTTGCACCACCGACCCTTAAAGACTCCCTGGCCGCCTCGGCAAGCATGTAGTGGTAGATAGGAGAGATGTTCCAAGGCATGCAACAGTAGATGGCAGAGATGTCCCTACTCCTGGTGACTGTCGAGAGCCGTCCTGGTCCTTCGACGCCACCATGCTTGTCGTACTCCACCACGCTGCTCCTATAATATGGCATGCCAGGGTATGGGGGCCTTTCGGAGTCCAAGCCGGTCACCTCAGAGATCCTACCCTCGCCATCACTATCAGGGTCCATGGTGCCGCTTCTGGTGCCCACGGCCGCTGGCGTCACCTCGTAGCCACCTCCGACGGGGCTTTCGATCCAGTCGATCCTGTTTCCATCATCACCGTCGTCGGTACCGTCATTGTCCTCCATCCTGAACGGGCCAATCTACTCTTCTGCTACGATGGTGCATGAACCGCGCCATCACCCTGAGGAACATGGGGACAGCCAGGGCGTTCCCAAGTTCCATAAGTTGTCCTTCCCCACTTACGATGGCAAAGAAGACCCGCTTGGATGGCTCAACCGTTGTGAGTCCTTCTTCCACGGCTAGCTTACTTGTGAGGCGGACAAGGTTTGGCTCACGTCGTTCCACATGATGGGATCTGCACAGCAATGGTATTATGTGTTGGAACGTGACTCCGATTGACCGTCGTGGGTCAACTTCTGTCTGCTCTACCACCAGCATTTCGGGCCGTCGCTGTCCACCAACTATCTTGCCGAGCTCGCTCGCCTACCATTTGGTGCCTCTGTTGATGCTTACATGGAAGCCTTCTAGGCGTGCTTGGCGCACGCGGGTAAGCCTGGGCAAAATACCCGATACCCATTACCCGTACCCGAATTACCCGAACCCAGACCCGAATTACCCGAACCCAAGGTACCTGATCCCAAATTCGGATAGCGATTTTGATTACCCGAAATTAGTTTGGGTAATTCGGGTAATATCCCCTGGTACCCAAACTACCCAAAGATTTGTTTTTGTCTTTGTATTTATCATGTGTTGTTAGCTGAACCATTTAACTTATCACTTTATTAGAATATAATTCTCTCTATTTGAATGAGTGACTGTAATATATTATTCTCTACAAATTGCTATTGAAATTCTATACAAATTGCTGCTGAAATTATGTATAGATCGCTACTGAAATTTAGTGTAGTTGGTTGTTTTCTGTAAATTTGGGTATATCGGGTAATACCCGAACCCGAACCCAAATTATCGGGTACCCGAATTTGCGGGTAGTGTTTTTTCGGGGGTAATATCGGGTAGCAATTTTCATTACCCGAATTTTGAATTACCCGAATTACCCGACCCGAAAAAATCGGGTAACCCGAACGCCCAGGCTTACACGCGGGACATCTGGCGCTGCTACAACAAGCACAGCTATTCATCGGGGGCCTCCCTGAGTATATCCGGGTTGATGTTGAGCTACATGACCCCCAAGACTTGCACCGTGCCATGCGCTTGGCTCGGGCTTATGAGCGTCGCCAAGCATCAGCGCCCCTTGCGCTCCCAGCACCACTGAGTCATCCTTCTCAGCGTGCTCTAGCCGAATAGACCACCTTACCATTGATAGGGGGTGCTACGCCATCATCAGTAGCCTCGACGTCCTCCCTAAGCCGGCCTTTCAAGCGCCTCAAGCCGATAGAGATGGCAGATCGCCGCAAATTGGGCTTGTGTTACAACTGTGATGAACCATACGTGCAGGGACACAAGTGTCCGCGTCTGTTTTACCTCGAATTGGTAGATTATATTGTTGAGGAGCCAGAGTCCAATGAGGATGAATAGACATCAGACGCCGGCCAAGACAAACCCACCATATCATTATCGGCCATTGTAGGCATCAGGACTGAAGATACTATGTAGGTTTACATCCAAGTTGGCAACATGCAGTGCATGTCGTTGCTTGATTCAGGTTCTACTCACACATTCATCAACTGGGACGTCACACATCGCATTGGCATCCACTTTGAACTGTGCCCAGGTGCTGGTGTCACGGTCGCAAATGGTGACCGCGTCGCTTGCTAGGGGCTCACGCGCGATGTCAGCATACGCATTGCCAAAGAAGTCTTCTCAGTCGACTGCTATACTATTCCATTAGACTGGTGGGACATGGTTCTTAGTGTCAACTTATTGCGCACCCTCGGACCGATATTATGGGATTTTGATGACTTGTGCATGGCATTCACCAAGGTAGGTCAGCGCATGTTCTGGCGTAGTATCGGCTCAACCCGCTATGACGTGCAGTCCACTCGCCTCCTCCATGCTCTCCACAACAAGGGCCGCAACACCGGAACAGCCTTTCTCGACAAGCTCCTCAACTCATTTGAAGATGTGTTCACCACGGTCGATGGCTTGCCGCCCGCTCGCGCCTGTGATCACCGCATTCATCTCATGCCAAATGTGGCGCCAGTGGCCGTGCACCCTTACTGCTACCCACAACTCTAGAAAGATGAACTAGAATCCTAGTGCGCCGCTATGCTACAAATGGGGGTGATCCATCTGAGTACCTCAGCATTCTCTGCTCCTATTTTACTTGTCAAGAAACATGACGGCTCCTAGAGGTTATGTGTGGATTACCATGCCTTGAACAAGCTCACCATTAAAGACAAATTTCAAATTCTAGTGGTCAAAGAATTGCTGGATGAGCTTCACGGGGCCCAGTTTTTCTCCAAACTGGACTTGCGTTCAGGGTACCATCAAGTTCGTATGCATGCTGACAACATTGAGAAGACTGCTTTTCGGACTCATGAGGGTCACTTTGAGTTCTTGGTCATGCCCTTTGAGCTGTCCAATGCACTGGCGACATTCCAAAGTGTCATGAACATAGTGTTTTGGCCGTTCCTGCATAAGTGTGTCCTTGTGTTTTTTACGACATCTTGATCTATAGTCCCTCTTGGTCCACACATCTACAGCACATCAATGCAGTCTTGACTACACTGCGCGACCATCACCTGCGGTTGAAACGCTCTAAATGCGACTTCGCAATGACGTCGGTACATTACTTGGGACATGTCATCTCTGCGGCTGGTGTTGCACTGGATCAGGAGAAGGTTGTGGCCGTTGCCACTTGGCCTCAACCCGGCAACATGCGTGCACTTCGGGGGTTCCTTGGCCTCGTTGGGTACTATCATCGGTTCATTAAAGACTACGGCTCGGTGGCAGCCCTATTGACGGTGCTTCTCAAGAAGGAGGCTTTCCTGTGGTCGCCCGCAGCCATGGACGCGTTCAACGCCCTCAAGAATGCCTTGTCCAGTGCACCGGTTCTCCAACTTCCTGATTGTGACAAATCATTCATGGTCGATTGTGATGCATCTAGCTCTGGATTCGGCGTGGTACTCCATCAAGGTGCCGGTGCTCTGGCATTTTTCAGCAGACCCTTTGCAGCTCAGCACCACAAGTTAGCCACATATGAGAGGGAACTCATTGGCCTTGTCCAAGCAGTTCGGCACTGGCATCCGTATTTGTGGGGCAGACAGTTTATTGTGCGCATAGATCATTATACATTGAAGTTCTTGTTGGATCAATGGCTCTCTATAATTCCCCAACATTAGTGGGTCAATAAGCTCTTTGGGTATGATTTCACGATTGAATATCGGCTGGGCACTCTCAATGTCGGTGCCAATGCATTGTCTTGGAGGGAGGTGGATGATCTACTGCTTCATGCCATCACAGAGCCTTCCTTTCAGTTATTCGACGACCTACGCCACAAACAGCAGCTGGATGATGACCTACGTGTGCTGCGCGACTCAAATGTGGCAAGCCGTGGTGAGCCCTAGCATCTCGCTAATGGTCTCATCATGCGCGGTGCCCACATGTTTGTCCCAGCGATGTCCTTGGTCCTCCCCGCCGTTCTCCAGTTGGCACATGGTGCTGGCCATGAAGGCACACAGAAGACGCTGCAACGACTTCATCAGGAGTTCATGATCGATCATGGTCGTCGCCTTGTCTGGGACTTTGTGAGTTCTTGTTTCATGTGTCAGCGTAACAAAATAGAACATCTACACCTAGCTAGTCTCCTTCAGCATTTAGAGGTTCCCTTGTAAGTTTGGTCTGATATCTCCATGGATATCGTGGAGGGGCTTCCGCGTGTGCATGGGAAGAGTGATTTTAATGGTGGTTGACAAATTCTCCAAGCTGGCGCATTTTCTTCTGCTGAGTCACCCATACACCACAACTTCTATCGCTAGGGTGTTCTTTGAGGGTGTCATCAGACTTCATGGTTTCCTGGCATCCATTGTTAGTGATCATGATCTAGTGTTTACGGGGCATGTTTGGCGTGATCTCTTCAAGCTCACTGGGGTCAAGCTCAAGATGAGCACTGCTTTTCATCCGCAAACCGATGGACAGTCCGAGGTGGTCAATTGCACAATTGCTATGTATTTGAGGTGTCTCACTGGCGATTGTCCTCATTCTTGGCTTCAGTGGCTTCCTTGGGTAGAATATTGTTACAACACTTCATTCCACTCCTCCCTTCGGACGACGCCATTTGAGGTGGTGTATGGCTGGCCTCCACCGCCTTTGTTGCCTTACACTACCGACATGGCACAAATAGACAAGGTGGACAAGCTTCTCTACGATCGTGACGCATTTCTCGCCGATGTTCGTGATCGGCTGCTGCAAGCTCAGGAATATGCCAAACGACATTATGATGCTCACCCCCAACCTCTTTAGTTTGACATTGATGACTGGGTTCTCCTATGCCTTCTTCATCAGTCGACGCAATCCCTGGTGCTGGCTTCCGTGGCAAGCTTAGTCCATGATTTACTGGTCTATTTCAGGTCATTGAGCGCATTGGTGAAGTGGCATATCACCTATATCTTCCAGAGGGAGCTCGGATTCATGATGTGTTCCATGTTGCGGTTCTCAAGCCATTTCGGGGCACTCCGCCCTCCACTACCCCGATGCTTCCTCCTCTTCATCATGGCCGAGTGCTTCATCGCCCTGCATGCGTGCTTCGTTCTTAGTTGCGGCATGGTGTGTGGCATGTGTTGGTTCAGTGGGAGAACTTACCTAATGATGACGCCACTTGGGAACCCATGGATGAGTTATGTGCTCTCTTTCCTTTGTTTCAGCTCGAGGACGAGCTGTTTCCAAAGGAGGGGAGAGATGTTATGACCGGTATGGTCTACAGGCGTAGGCACCATGGCTAAGAGCCCGGCTGAGTTGGTGTGCGGTCGTCATGGGCCTGGACTGCATGATTCGGTCCAGTCAGTTATCAAGTCCTAGAATCTAGGATACCAATCTCTCAAGTTTGTTACTTGATTAAGTTAGAGTTGAGTTGGTTGAAGATTTGCTTGTATAAGTATTGAACAATTACGATTGAATGGATTGGCCTAGGATTGAGATACTCTTATCTCCCTTGCGCACCCAGCCCTTGCCTACTGCTACTCGTCATTTGCTTTTCACACAGACCCGGCACCATAGGTTCGTCGCCACGCTTTCAAGCCTCGTCCACCCATTCACCACCGCTACAACCTTAGGAACCTGAGCTCCAACACTCATTCTCATTATTGGATCCTGAGGAAAGATGTGATTTATTCGAGCTCTCCCCTAGGGTGTGCTTGATGAAATCCACTCGATGTAGCTCGCTCTCGGGGTGCTTAGTGTCTAGTGGAAGATGAGCGCCTCCGTAAGTGCGTTATTTTGGGCGGTTCTACCACATAAGGTATTCAATTGGTTGATGCGATCACAAAAGCTAAAGGTAGTGAACCGTAGAAAAGGTGATAGCACCACCGTCTAAGGACACATTGTATCTATAAAGTATGTCTACTTCTTGTCCAGTCCTGCAAAGCACAAAAATCTCTCCACAAACTGAGTCTTGAACGATTCTTGTCAAATTTTGTGGTCTGAGGAGATGACAAACAGTCGATTCAACAATCAATAGTCGGTCTAGGTGAATGCTCCATCCCCAAGTAGCAAACAACATCATCTAGGGTCCTAGTGCCAACCCTAGCCACCAAAAGACAAGGTTGCTCGCATTGTGATGGCTTCTTCTGAAGTAAAACATATGTTGCAATGAAAAAAATCCTAATATGAACAAAACTGATACCGAGCCCAAAACCAATTGAAACCAAATGCAAACAGCGAGGGGGGTGATCGAATCCATCTAACCTTCATGGGGCATTGTCCATGATGACAATGCAAGATGCTCGAGGTAGGGCAAGCAAAGGTGGGTAGAGAGAATGAAGATGAAGCAACTGGTGGGGAGAATAAAGATGAAGCAATAGGTGGGGAGAACTAATGGCTTCGTATTAGGGTTTTTAGTGGTTCCAATAGCCGCTAATGTGCTAACAGGGCCAAGGGGAGTTAGGGAACGGACCGGGTAGTTCTAGGTTTTTTTTGCCAAACGGACGATCTAGATTGATCGGCAACGAGAACGGATGGCACGGGATAAGGTAAACAGTATCCATATTAATCCGACCATTGCCACGCTAATCCAACACTATAATATGGTGATTGTCAGCAGTTGAACTGCTATTAGATTCTCCTAGAACCAGAACCGTACATGATAGTTTTTACTTTTCAGTCATATATATAGCAAGAATCAAAGATAGGTACAAGAAGAATAGTAGGAAACATAATATTTCAAAGAACTTTTTTTCATTGATTCATTGCATATACAGATAAATACAATTTGGATGAGTAATTGATTGTACTCATTCAAAAACATAATAACTAACCTAAACTATTAAAATTACTTATACTAACTATAAACTACTTAATCTAAATATGATCCTCGCCTCGCTCGCTTGGGAGCAGGCGAGGCAAAGTTAGAGTCAGAGTTGTCAGAGTTGTCGTCGGAGTCGTTGTTATCATCTTCGGCGTCGACGTCGATGTCATCCTCGTCCTCCTCCTCGTCCACCTCCTCCTCTAGTTCCTCCTTCTTGAAGCTCCATGGAGGACTATAATCAGACATCTCATCATCGGAGGAGACGTTCTCCTCAGAAAGGTGGCGGGAAGGCAATTCATCCTCGCTGGATGACGGGCTGCTTGGAAACTTGATGGGGTTGTCTGACATTTTCTTTGTAGATTGGAAGAGAAGGGGATGATGGATGAACAAGAGGGGTCATTTCAGAGGGCACCGGGCCTAAAGTATATGTAGAGCAGTGGGTACGCGGCTCTTAGGCTTCAGGCGGCGGAAGTAATGGTGATTTGACGGCCTTGGAAGTTGAGGTAATTCAACACTCATGATGAATTTACCGCAGGTTGACCAAACGCTACTTTACAGCTGGTGGGTAAAATGCGTATCCCAGTTGGCCCGGCTTTTCATGTGATGGAGGAAATACAACCCCAATACCACTGCCGCATCTATCGTTAACCCATCGGTGGTAGAAGTCTTGTTTACACCAAAATTTGGGAAAGAAGAACGCAGAAACTTGAATGTGAATTGGTATCAGCTGGTTTTGATGCAGTGTCGGAATCAGCTATTTTATAGATGATGTCAGTAGACAACATCGATGGACTATGTACGGATAGCGTCAGGGAGGAAAATATGTCGGACTTTATAAAAAGGAAAGGATTAGGGTCCAAGTTATCTTAAATTAGAAATGTTTTCTTTTATTTCAAAGATTGTAATAAGTCATGATTGAGTAGAATTCATGTTTAAGTTCTGGGTATAAATATTGGACCCCGACTATTGTAAGGGTCATCCGATCAATCAATACCAATTACTTTTTTTGGCTTCACGCCAACCCTTAGGAGTAGGAGTACTGTAGATCTCGGCAAGTTCTTCAACAAGCAGGGTTGCATCGATCCGGTCGACCTTTGGCTTGTCTATAAGTACTGTCATGGCTTATACTTTTGTTTGTAAGGCTGCATAGGTCCGACCAACCTCTTATGAGCTCTCGTATAAGTTAGTTATCGATCCTTATCTAGTTCAAGTACGACTGCATCGGTTAAGTTCGACCTCCACTGCTCGAATTAGATTAAGGTCAAGTTATTGGCTCTACCTAAGGGTGGCATCCTTTGGGTAAATTCATTAAGTTATCGATCTTGCTGATATTCTTGTTGTCATTAGTTTTAGCAATATCAACCTACCCGATCGAGACCGATCTAGATTGGCCTCACATCCTTTTAGTCCATCATTTATTTTGTCACATTGCGATGGTTCTTACTTTAAACGACGGATTATGTTTTATTGACCATTCTACTTCAATCTTGATCGTGCATAGTACATGGCTAAGGCATATCTGATCTTGAGAAGGTTTACTAGCTAGTTGAATCTGGTCTATAGCTCGCTATTATGGCTGTAATGATCCGGTCGATCCCTGCTGTTAGTACTTTAAATCGGAGTATGCTAGTTGGTAGATTTGCTTTCGACCAGGCGTAACCTTGGTTGTTTGCTATGCCTACATCGGCTAAATAGCCAATTGCCCATACTTTAGCGCTTATAGTGCGTCTTCATGATTCTGTTAAATGTGAATAGATTTGTTTATTTTAAAGGTTTGACCTATTATCTTTATCATGGCTGCCATTGATCCAGTTGAACCACACTGTTAAGGATAACATGTTAGATTTGATGAGTTTATAGATTTGTTCATATTAAACAGTCGATTGTTCACATGCTGTAATTCCTTTTTTTTTACCTGAATTGACTATTTTAGCCGATTCGCCTGTGCTTTCACAGATATGGCATGTTTTCATGAACCTATTAAAGTATGGTCGGTTCCATGGGTTTTCTGGTTCTAGACTATCATCATCATCATAGCTGTCATCGATCTGGTCGAACCTCACTATTGATGGTAATAGATTAGATCTAGACAGTTCGTATATTTATCTATATCAAATAGTCGATTGTCTACGTGGCATATCCCTTTTCACCGGATTCATTGGCTCTACACCACGTAGTGATCAAATCTAATTTAGCCAGTGATGTATCTTTGACGCATACATGTTAATAGCTCAAGGGAAAGAATCATTAAAACTGGGCGCATTGTATTCGTTACTATAAAATCAATCATGACCCGTGAGCATTACAGTCCTTAACAGATGATTTCTTCTCGTATCGGCTATTTAGTCGATTTTCCCATCCTGCTGCTCCTGAACCGGTACACTTGGAACTGATTGGACAAAACTAGTATGTTCTACCCTAAATTACTAATAAACTTTCTCTCCTTGTCAATTGCAGGTCAAATTGACTGGCACGCCCTTGGGAATTCGCAGGATCGACTAGTCCTACGTTGAAGCTAGGCAGATCTCTAGATCGTTCTGGCTTGCTACGTGTCCACCCGGTGCGACTACCATGTTTTCATGCCGACAAGTCTGAACTACTAGTTTTAGTCCTAGGAGGCCTCGCTATCGTTCCAACCGATGGTGCAAGTATCACACCGTCGCTTCTATCGCTACGGCCGTGAAAGTGGCAACAATGATAAATCAATCTATAGTAGTGCGAGTGAGGGCAGAGAGGACTTGGGACTCTAGTCAACCTTGAGCGGACATGTCTGGTCAATATTTATCGGCTTTGGAACCTCTTTGGAAATGATCTGAGTACGTGAGTCCGATCACTTGAACGTCGAGTCCGATCGTCTCTTAAGTGCTGACACGCGAAAAGTCAAGCGTTGGAGATCTAACACATGAGATTCAAAGGGCGACATGTGGATGGCTATGGGCAACTGGACTCTGGCCGACCGGACACAGGGGTGCATCCGGTCAAGCCCCGAGCTCCCAACGACTCTCTGAGTCTTGGGGGCTCTATAAATAAAAGTTGCTCGCTTTGGACTCACCCTCTTGCACATTTTCATCAGTGATACATCATTGTGGGCCCAAGCAAACACCTCTCACTCATCTCCATCATGAATTCATCATCAAAGTGAGATTGGGAGTGATTCCTAGTGCATTTGCTTGAGTGATTGCATCTGGTGGCACTTGGGGATCGTTGTAGCTGTGAATTTTTTGTTACTCTTGGTGTTTACTGACACCTAGATAGCTTGGAGTAGCAAAGGAGCATTGGCACGAGTTAGTGATTGTTTGTGGCCATCTCCCGGTGGTTGTGAGGGGTCTTGTACCTTCCCCGGTGGAGAGCCAAAAGGTAAATCTAGTAAATTGCTCGTGTCATTGAGTTACCTCACTTGTGGGTGGGTTCTTGCGGTGCCCAAGTGTTGGGCTAGGTTTGTGAAACACCTATTAGCCACTGAACCACCAAGTGTTGGTTGACATAACGAGGACTGACATGCTGGCAAGCATGTGAACATTGGGAGAAAAATTGTGTGTCACTTGTCTCTTGGATTTCTCCCGGTGAATGATTTGGTATTCATTGATTGGTTTATCTCTCTTGCCATGGCAGTATAATCAATTCACTTACTCTCTTGTATTTACATTGTTTACTTTCTTGTCTAGTCAAGCTCTTTAGTGTAGCTAGTCTTGAGAGCTTGTTAGTTTGGTTAGTCAGGCTCTTTAGTTAGTCTTTGAGGGCTCACTAGCTTAGAGAGTAGTGGCATAGCCTTTGTGTGAATCTAGAGATTATAAAGAACTAGAATTGTTGGTATAGGTGGCTTGCAACCCCTGTAGAGCTAGAGCAAAATTGTATTTCACCATTTAGGTTTCTAACCCTTTGCTCTAGTGCTTTTGTAGAGAATTTTTATAGGTTATTCATCTGCCTCTAGCCATTTAGGACCTTTCACACCATTGTCATGGAAGAAGTTTAGACCATTCCCCCCCTTTGGTACGGTTAGGGCTTTAGATAGGGGTCCTCAGCCATCGTCCATGAAGATTGAGGGTTTTATGGTTCTCAGGAAACTAGACTTTAGGTCATCCGCCACTTGTGATTCTTCATGCTAACCATTGAAGTAGTGGTTAACACTTAAAAATGGTTCTCAGCAAAGCCGTCCACCGCGGCCTAGAGGCCATGGTAAATCGTGGCTTAACCGCGGTGGGCGGCTTTGCCCGCCGCGGTTAACCAATTTACCGCGGCGGGCGGTGTAACGTGCCCGCCGCGGTAAATATACTTTTACCATGGCGGTCACGTTGCACCGCCCGCCGTGGTAAATTATTTTACAACGGCGGACACCTTTCGTGGCCCGCCGCGGTTATGTTCGTTAGCCATGGCGGGCATTATTATTTGCCCGCCTCGGTAAATTATTTCCTGAATTAAAAAAAATACAACAGACATATAAATTCAAATTCAAATTCAAATTCAAATTCAAATTCAAATCACATCCAGATTTCACAAATTAAACTTAAAAAGTATGCAGGCATTACACATGAGATAATATACATATATATGCATTCACTTAGTCGTTCTTGTCATCGTTAATTCATTACATTTACATATTAAAGTCGTTATACATGCCCTAAGGAGTAATCCTACGGACGCATCATCGTGGGCTATTTTCTCAGCCTCTCGTACTCCGGTAAAATCGCTAGCTGGCTGTTCTCATTGAAGAACGTGCTCCCTTCAAGAACGCATTTGTCTAAGAAAAACTTATATATGTCCGCCTTTGTCTGCTTGAAGGAGTGTTGGGTGCTCTGCACGTCTCTCCACCAGTTCAATCCATTCTTGAGCACCCTCCAACTGCTGCTGTACTGCTTGCACTCCCTTAGGTACTCACAGACATAGAAGCCATAGGTTTGTGATCCTACCGGTTGTTTGGCACACTGCATGATCGATACACAAGTATTAGAATACAGGCATTAGAACGCTTATGAACAGAAAGCACAATTAAACCTTTCAAATACTTACCGGAAAGTTGCGTCTGATTTTGATGCGGTTCTTATGCTTAGCCTTAAAATTCTCTGTTCTTCGATCATAGCATTCAGGATCCTTCACGTACTCCTTATAAGCGCTATACGAAATGTACTAGTATTAGGCAGGGCATTAGAACGCATATGAGAAGACAGTTTAGTCACTTACACTCTAAGGCAATCTTCAAAGGCCTTGTACCCTTTTAAGTTTGGCATTCTCAATGAATCAAATACGCAGGCCCTGCCATCTTGAGGGTAGATGATAAATGCAACCCAGTGACCCTCGAGGCCTTAGCTGCGCCATTGAAACAAAATACAGGTTACGACGAGAAATAATAATACTAGCTAGCTACCCACTTATCTCTACAGGCATGTCTTCGACTTACCCAAAGTGGTAGGCAGCTATGATACACCCATTTCTCCTAATCTTCTTCATTGCTCCTAGTATGTACCTTGAAATGTTCAACTTCTCATTGTCCATCAGTTTCTTCCTGTGCGCCTCTCTCTGTCGCTTGGTCAAGTCTTTCATGGTTGGATGATTGTCATCTAGGTGGTAACCAATGATGACTCTTTGAGCAATATGCATTGGAGATAGATAGATAACATCAAGTTTTAGTTCCTTAGATATACAGGCCATCAACCTACAAGGACAAGCCATCGTGGCATATATAAGTAGTCTTGACCGATTCAAAGGCAGGTGATATGTGAAACTCGCAATTCATCACTTACATAGAGAACAAGGTGACTTGGGCGATGTCAAGGTCTTGTTCCCGTAGTAGTCTATATATGTCGTGGAAGTCCACGGGGAGTTCTACATCGTTGCTAGGCAAGTGGAAGTACTCCGCCACAACCTTGACTAGAAAACCATGTAGGCCAGCTTTTGCTGCTTCCATGTACCAGAGATGAAACCTCCTTGTCTCCCACCTTTCCTCATCAATGAGCTGGGCCTTGGTTATCATGAACTTCCCATGCTCATAATGGCCAGGGCAGTCATTCGATTCAGGAAATAGATGGAAAGGTGATCTCAGCCTAGGATAGAAATGTTAGTACCATATTATGGCAAAGAAAAGTTATTAGCAAATTATGCTCGCCGCTACCATACCTTTCGAACTCAAGTGAGTATGTGAGATGCCCTTGGTCGCCTTTAGTCTTCACCGGTGGTGGAGGACAGTGGCTTGTGCTCGCAATGGCAGCAGGCGGTGTCTTTGCCCTCGGTTCCTCTGTGCCTCCCGGTCCTTTGCTTGTGCCCTTAGATGGACTGTTGGGAGGTGGAGGTGGACTTGTTGTTGGAGGAGGAGAACGAGGGTGAGGGCTTGTGCCTCGAGGTGACTTCCTTCCCTTGTCATCCCGCCATTGCCTTCGTCATCACCATCGCCATGATCTGGATCATCGGGGGGACAAGATCTAGCAACGGATGGTTGTGATGCTGGTGTCGCCATCGGCGTAGAAGTCGGCGTCGAGAGAATGATCTCTATGTCGTCCTTGTTCCACAGGACTTCGGAACCAATGGCAGCTCCAAGGATCGATACCCCTTGTGTAGTTGGATATTCCATTTCAAATTCTTCGTATTGGGTCGCATACCATGTAAGTATCACGGCAGCATAGTTGGCAGGGATCTGGTCTTAGTTGAAATCTTTGATATCTTCTTTGGGTGCATGTAACCCTCACCCATGGTCAACTTTTTCGCCCTGCCAAACGGGATGTTGAGGTAGACGTGCATGGGTTGCCGAATGTCATCGATGGGATGCCTTGGGCGATCCTCGATCATCGGCAGTGGCTGCCCTTGTGTCTGCCCTTGTGGAACTTGAGGCACGGCCACGCCAACCTAGCGAAGCATCTATGACCTCATCGACACCATATCTGGGTCATTGCTCATGAAGGCTTCTTTTATGGACCGATTGATCATTTCGGCCATGCCTTGATCATAGCCCTTCTAAAAGATGCCCTCCTTGTACCTCTGCCTTGACTGGTATGTGGTAGCGTCGGATTGCCATGACTCCACTGAGTTCCAGCTCATCTTCGACGACATGCCACGGACACGGCCACGGTGCTCAGGGGTTCCCAGCGCCAGGGTCAGCAAGTCCTGGCCCCTGCGAACCTCGAAGCTATCCTTAGATTTAGCGGCCTCAATGAGAGCCCTCTCCACCTCCTCGAACTTGGGCTCATTGAACTTGCTCGCGCCCTCCTTGAGCTTCTTCAGCTTGCAGGCATAAATGAAGTCCTTAGCCCTCAAGTCTACACCGTCGTACGGATTGGGAAGCCCGGCAATAGCTCTAGCCCTTTCTTCCTCTTGCCACTGGGGCCTCTTACTAGCAAACCCAGTCATGCCCAAGTGGTGGGGGTGCATGTTCTTCTTTGCGAGTGCGCTGAACTTGGCGCTCTTTGCCTTTGCTTCTTCTGTTGTTCTTTGTTTGCAAAACTCTTCCCAGTGATGTTCCTTCACCATAGTGTATTTGACACAGGGTGACTTGCCTAGCTTCAGGTAGTACCTAGTCAGCAAGGACTTGAAGTTTCTAAAGGCTCTTCCTGCCACATGCATGACCCACTCCCTGCACTTGTTCAGATCGGCGTCCTCGGGATAATGGAAGCTCCTCGTCACCTCACCCTAGATATGTGCCTTGTAGTCGACCGGGACATTGTTCCACTCCTCCCAAGTGATCTCCACCTTGTCCTTGACTATACATGCCACCTGGTTGCTGAACTTAGCAAGGACCGTGGGTGGTGACAATGGGTTTCCCTATGGTCCCACCTCATGGATCACATGGACTTCGCCATGGATTTCCCTCCGGTGCCTCCTGTGTTCCCCCCTTCTCAGCTTTGTCCTCTGACCACTAGACTTGCCTAAAGTGGTTGGAGATGGAGCGGGGGATTCTTTGTCACTGACTTGTTCCTCCTTGAAATTCAATTCTCAAGGCACCACCGGCATCTGTTCAGGGTTTGGAGACCGCGCACTTTCAACTTCGTCGTCCCTTGGTTGGTAGGTTGGATCATCTTCGTCCTCTATACGACGTTTCTTTGTTGGCCTCGGGGTCATGGACACTTGGCTCTCGAGGCTAGTTGATGATGATGCACTAGGGGTAGGGTCACGCCATTCGCTTATCGGTTCCTCCGCCATTGGAAAGCTACAATGAATACATATTTGAGTTGTATAGACACAGTTATAGAGTAGTAAAGTAGAGTAGTACTAGAGTAGTAAAGTAGAGTAGTACTAGAGTAGTAAAGTAGTAGTAGTTGGCTTAGATTTGCCCCATTGTCATCACATCGCTTTTAAACTGGTTGCTTGTATCTGGTATACAAGCCATCCTAGTTTAGCGGGGGCACTCGATCATCATCGCCGCTGCCTCAGCATAAAAGGGTTCACATCATTGCATATGCCACTGCCTCAGCAATAAGTTTAAAAGTTCATCATTGCATATGCCAAAAAAGGAACCAGCCCCATTAAACAAAAACCTTTCACAAATCAAAAACAGGAGCAGCAGTAGTAGAATAGTAGTATAGGAGGGAGTAGAGGAGTAGAGGAGGAGGGAGTAGTAGTAGGCAGTAGTAGTAGTATACTAGTAGTATAGGAGGGAGTAGAGGAGTAGAGGAGGAGGGAGTAGTAGTAGTATACTAGTAGTAGTATACTAGTAGTAGTATACTACTAGAAAGTAGTAGGCAGTAGTAGTAGTATACTAGTAGTAGTATACTAGTAGTAGTATAGGAGGGAGTAGAGGTAGGCAGTAGTAGTAGTACACTAGTAGTATAGGAGGGAGTAGAGGAGTAGAGGAGGAGGGAGTAGTAGTAGGCAGTAGTAGTAGTATACTAGTATTATAGGAGGGAGTAGAGGAGTAGAGGAGGAGGGAGTAGTAGTAGGCAGTAGTAGTAGTATACTAGTAGTAGTATACTACTAGAAAGTAGTAGGCAGTAGTAGTATAGGAGGGAGTAGAGGTAGGTAGTAGTAGTAGTATACTAGTAGTATAGGAGGGAGTGACCAATTCATCTCAAAATTCTCACAAATTATATCAAATTTGGCAAAATTGCAGCAGAGTGACCAATTCATCTCAAAATTCTCACAAATTTAGCTCAGAATTAGTTTAAAGGCAAGGTGCATCATAGGTAGTGGCATATGCTCAGAACTTTGTCATAAATTTCTTTGGCATCATAGGCAGCAAAAAGAATTGAATTCAAATGCTACGGTTCACCAAAAGCATCATAGATCAGTAGTATAGCTGTTCAAAATTCACCAAGTGTAGTATAGCAGTTCAGTTGAATTCAGAGTAGTAGCAGTAGTAAGACAACAGTGGTAGAGAGAAATAGGTAATACAAGTACCATTTTGCATCAAGCAGTAGAGTACCAGTAAGGGGATAAGTAGTAGCTAGCCATCTCAAAAAACTTTCACAAATCAAAAAATTTGCATTGTTCTTGCATGTCCTTGTCCCTCCTTCCCCTTCCCTTCTCTCTAAAAATGACAAGCAAGAGAGGCAGGCAAAGCAGCAAGCTCATGCATGTCCTTGTCCCTCCTTCCCCTTCCCTTCTCTCTAAAAATTGTACTGTAGGACTGATTGCTTTGCCTCCCTCAACAACTCTCCTCCTATCCACTCCAACTCCATGACCATACATACCAATACCATGCATGTGTTATCAGAGGAGAGGACAGTCCTAGAAAAGGCCGGTGCTTGTGATCTCACATAGAAAATCAAGGTTCCCCACAAACCAAGGCAAAATAGAGACTAGATCACCCAATCCAACATGGTCCATGACTATAAAATCAAGGTTCCCCACAAATCAATATCAAGAGAGGATGAGGGAAAAACTGAAACCTCAAAATGCGTTGGTGTTGTCGACCAAGGTCAGCGGGGGCGATGGCGGCCCTCAGTGTTGGCGGCCGGCGCTAGGGTTCTAGGGACGGGGCCCAGCGCGAAGGAGCTCGGTGGCTGGAGCAACGGTTCTGGGGACGGGGCCCAGCGTGGAGGAGCTCGGCGGCGGCGCGAGACTTCTTAGTGGCCGGCGCTAGGGTTCCGGTGATGGGGCACCAGAGGAGCATGGGGGCGGGGCGCAGGCAAGGGAGAGGAGGACGGGGGTGCGGACCGGGCACGGGGAGGAGAACGGGGGCAGGGGTCGGTGCGCGGAGGAGCTCAATCGATGGTGGAGATGGGGGCGGCAGCGTGAGATTTTGGCAGCCCTTTGGGGTAAAACTGAACCGCGCGAAAGACTTAGAATTTTGAGGGTGGGGACGGCTTATATAGGTTGCGATTAACCACGGCGGGCAACGTAACAGCCCGCCATGAGAAATTTTTACCGCGGCGGGCGGTTACGTTGCCCGCCGCGGTTAATCTATTAACCGCGGCGGGCTCTGTTATATGCCCGCCGCAGTAAAGACAAGCAATTAGGACTGCTTATCATAAAACAACAGTATTAAGGTCCTATCTCAAGAAACATTAAGGTCCAGCCTAGCTAATTATATGGGTCCGGCTCAGCTGGGTATCCTGCAGGCTGTTTCCTTTCCTATACACCACAACTACACCAGTACATGGTGCGCTCTGTGTTAGATTCCTCGAATACTGGTCGGCAACGGTGTGGTGTGGTGTGGGCTAAAGAGAAGAGAGATGCTTGCTGGGACCACCCATACCCTACTAGGCTTCTGGTGGAGATCATATCATGGGCGGCGTCACCTCCTGCTCGTGAACATGATCATAAGCGCGCTGTATATGGTTATGATGACTGATGAGCGCTGCCCTCATGGCAGTCATTGCGACCGACAACCCATCGGATGCCATGGAGTAGATTGATGCATGCATATAGAGTATCTGGGATTGTTACATATAGAGTCTCTAGGATACATTATTACATATATGTCTCTAGGATACATATAGAGTCCACTACATTATTACATATATATATGTCTCTGGGATACATAAATCATTTTGGTGCAGGTGCTGTCACCGTCCTCTTCTCACCATCGGGGCGGGCCCATGGCATCATCCTAGACTTGTTGAATCGGTCCTCGACGGCCTTGATCTTCTTTGGATGATCAGTAAAGAGCTCGAGCTCTGCGTAGTTGTTGTATTGTTCGGGACTCTGCACCCCATCAGCTCCCACAATCCGCTGCTTTCCGGACACAACCACATGCCTTTTTGGGTCCTCTGCATATATATAGTAGGCCACTTGTGCGACATTGGTTGCTAGTACCCACGGGTCATCTTTGTAGCCGATACTTTTGAGGTCCATGGTGGTTAGCCCATAACTGTCCACTGCAATCGCATTCGGTTTGACCCACTGGCAACGGAAGACGGTTATGCGTAGGTTCTGGCCGTAGTCAAGTTCCCATATTTCTTCGACTTGCCCATAGTATTGCCTCCTCTGGCCCGTGTACTCTTCTTCGCCCTCGTATCGAACACCGTAGTTCTGTGCCGAGCTCTTCTTGTCCTTGTCTTTCGTGTGGAACCTGTAGCCCTAGACGTCATATCCTTGCCACATGGTGATTTGGCTGGATGGGCCTAACACAAGCCTCTTAACGGTCTCCGTATCTTCATCAGGGCATCCTTCAAGGGGTATGTGTTGCTCTTTGAGCCACTCTATGAAATTGCTCTTGTGATGGTTCTAGACCCATGCCTCCGTGCGTTGTCCATCATTAGCGGCGCGGATCTCTTCCAGGTTCTTTTCAATATATTTCTCCATGCTCACTAACTGATGAAGGATGTTGTAATGAGCTTCTTGCACCATTCGGTTTGCCACATCAGTGCGCACTTTTCAGCCTGTGCACCCTATCCCTGAGGTTTTGCCTTCGTGGTGATGGACAGGTAGCCCAATCACCCTCCCATCTCTTATGTACCTTATACACCAGTTCACGGCCTCCTCCGTTGTGTATGCCTCGATCATAGAGCCCTTCGGGTAAGCGTGGTTATGGACGTATCTGTTGAGGGTGGACATGAACCGCTCGTACGTCCACATCTGGTGTAGGTACATGGGGCCTAGTTGGTGGATCTGATCGACCATATGCATCATTAGGTGTGGCATAATATCAAAGTAAGATGGTGGAAAGCACATCTTGAGCTGGCAAAGGGTCTCCACGATGAACTCCTTCAGGGCAGGCAGCTCAGCCTTATCAATGACCTTCTGGGTGATGCGATTAAAGAAGTATGACATCCGTGTGATGACCATCTTCACATACTTTGGATGGATAGCCCTAATCACAATTGGTAGGAACACCGTCAGCATGACGAGGCAGTCGTGTGAGTTGTAGCCGGTCATTATGAGGTCTTTCATGGAGACCAGGCTCTTGATGTTGGAAGAGAAACCAGTCGGCACCTTGATACCCCTAAGCAACTTAAGAAAAGCCATCCTCTCGTCTTGCATTAGGTTGCAGGCCGCACCCGGGATATTGACTTTACCGTTCTAAGGCGGTCCCAGGTGAAGGTCCGGCCTGATGCCCAGATTGACAAGATCCGTCCGTGACTTGATACCATCCTTTGTCTTGCCCTTGATGTCCAGCAGGACACCAATCGTGCTTTCGAAGACATTTTTCTCCAGGTGCATGCAGTCGATGGCATGGGGTGTATTCAGTGTTTTCCAATACGACAGGTACTTGAAGAAAATTGACTTCTTCTTGAAAGGAACAGCGGCGGGGACTTCCTCTGTCTGGTCCCGCTTTCGCTTCCTTGTCTGCTTGCTCCCCTCTTTAGGCGGCTTCTTCTTCTTTCCAAACTCCACCTGATCCATGTCCTTGACCATCTCATACACCTTTGTCCCCTAACTAGTCTGTGTTGGTTGATCACGCTACGGCTCGTCCTGATTGTCAAAGTATTTGTTCATAATACTTCTTCTATACCTGTGATTTTTTGTGAGGAACTGTCTGTGCCTCATGTACACCATCTTATTGGATCCCTTAAGGTAAGTGTAGCAGGTCCCGTCGATGCAAATTACGCAGCCGGTCTTCCCTTTGATCTGCCCCGACAGTGAGAAGAGACCGGGGTAATCAGTGATGGTGACAAAGATGATTGCTTTTAGTGTGAACTTCTCCTTGCGGGATGCATCCACCGTCTGGACCCCAACATCAAATAGTATCTTCATTTCCTCCATGAACGGCTCCAGGAACACATCTATATCGTTGCCGGGCTGCTTCGGTCCAGAGATAAGCATGGTCAGCATAAGGTACCTACGCTTCTGACATAGATGGGGAGGTAGGTTGCACATGGTGAGCACGATGGGCCAAGTGCTGTGCGAGCTGCTAAGCTCACCGAATGGGTTCATCCTATCGGTACTTAGCGCGAACCTAACATGCCCAGGCTCCTTGCCAAACTCCGGGTAGGCCTCGTCGAAATCCTTCCACTGCTTGCCATCGGATGGGTGCCGTAGCTTGCCATCGTCGTTCAGGCGGTCAGCTGATGCATGCCAAGACATGAGCTTGGCATCGTCCGGGTTCCCGAATATTGCACACAGGCGATCGGTCACGGGCAGGTACCACACCGACAGTGCTGGACTTTTCTTGTGCGTGTAACCCTCTTCTTCATCGTCCTGCTGAGCCGAGATCTGTTTGGCCACACTGCTCTTCTTTGCCCCCTTCTTGTTCTTCTTCTGACCACCCTGCAAGCCTCCCTCGTCTTCTGCATCCACGCGACAACCAGCATTTTTCTTGTACCGACTAAAGCCGCAGTGCAGACAACTCATCAAATTCTCATACTCACTGCCCCGATACAGGATGCAGTGGTTAGGGCATGCATCAAACTTTCTAAGCTTCATCGCCACTGGCTGGATCAGCTTCTTGGCCCGTTAGTATTGGCGGGCACCTTGTTAGCCGTTGGGTACGTGGTGGCAAGGTAGCTTAACAACTCATTGAAGCTAGTGTCAGACCAACCATGACAAGCCTTCAACATCAACATATGGAGGTTAAAACGGAGCACCGTGCACTCCTTTGGACAATCGCCGCCGTCCTTATAGAGAGGATCAACTGCCGCCTGCTTCAACTCTCTGAAATTCTCCAACCACTTTGGGCAACCCAACACAACGTCGTCTTTATCGAAGTGTTTGACTAGATCTTCAACAAGCTGCACATCCTCGGGTTGGCTCACAGTATCCTGACCATCACCACCGTCGCCGGCTTCGTCAACCATGTCTTGCATTAGATCATCCACCGTGATGTAATCACGACAACTATTGTCACTATCGGCTGGCGCAGCTGCTACGGAAGGATCTTTATTCACCGGTGGTGCTGTCGTCGTCGGCGTCGAAGAGCTCACTCCAGATGCACCGCCACTCGCACCAACTCTTTCGCCGTGAAATGTCCAGACTATGTATCCCTCGACGAAACCATACACGATCAAATGAGTTTGCACCTCGCTGTCTTGGTGGGCTTTCAGGTTCTTGCAACGAGAACATGGACATATGGTTGTCATCCGCTTCAGTCTCTCACGGTGAGCTTTACCAACCGCAATAAACTTCCTTAATTCAAAGAGGTACCATGGATCATTCACTCTATCGATCCGGTACATCCATTCCGATCTATCCATCATATCTGCGAACATTATCCATCACAATCAACATTAAATAAAGAAGAATTAGGAGAAATTGATGATTTATACGTCCAAAATCATGAAAAAGAGAGAAAATGACGATGTGAAAGATGAAGCATGCATCTATGATGAATCTAAAGTTAAAGAAATACATGACATTATTTTTTTCCATTAAAATTGATCTAGATCTAAAGAGAACTCTAGGTGATGGAAATAGAGAGAGATGATGGAAGGAGAGAGAGAGAGCCTTTATGAACCTCTTATGATGTCCTCCTCCCTCAAATCCAAGCCCTTCAACTCAAATCAAAAGTTTCCTCAAATTTTAGGGCAAAGCCTCCCCCCATGAGTTTTGAGAGAGGAAGACCCGTGGAGAAGATGGAGGGTTGTGCTGTGTATTTGTACAGGCTTTACCGCGGCGGGCAACATAAAATGCCCGCCTCGGTAAATCAACTCTTTACCGCGGCGGGCAGTTTAAAGAGCCCGCCGCGGTAAACCGTATTAACCGCGGCGGGTGATTCATACCGCCCGCCGCGGTAAATAACTATTTCCTGCGGCGGGCAGGTAAGGTTGCCTGCCGCGGTAAACCAATTTCCCGCAACGGGCGCCCCGGTGGCCGGCCTCGCTGGCCGGCCACCGGTTAACCGTGGCGGGCAAAAGAGGTGCCCGCCACGGAGCGCATTTTGGCCATGCTGCGCAAATTAATTCCTGTAGTAGTGTATGAGGACCTGTCTTAGCTGGCTAATTGAATGCTTTTTTTCACTTGAGGTAGTTGCTATATATGTAGAAAAATTGAATGCTTCCTTTGTAATTCAGTGTCCTGTGATGGTATATTCATATGGATAAGGTGGCAAGTAGTTTCCTCAACTTCTGTAAATATGATTCTTGATTCTTTTGCTACCTCTTGGTGTTGCCTCCCCCTTGTGATAGACTTTCTGCCTATTTAATTAACTTTTAATATGTTGGTATTGTTCTTCTACCTCATTTGAAAATTAAATGCTTCTTTGCCTAGGTTGTATCCTAACTTAGAGAGTTGCTATATTGAATATAGATAACTAATTACTTCGTTGCGTGGGTTGTTACTATGTTAAACATGGGTTTTTTGTTACTACCACCACCAGTGAGTCCTGCATTAGGTTGATGTTATCAGGTTGTTGTTTTCATGTATCTGAGGCCACTAGTTACTTTGCAAATAGCCACATCTGCTGCTTTGTTCTTCTTTTCTGCCTTGCATTAGATTTTCTAAGTGTGTCAGTTAGCTACTAGTTGTTCGTGCTTGCATTGTTCCATTGTAGGCTGTCAACTGAGGTTATGTCTTGAATATATGTTTTACCACATATTTTTCTAATGAAGGTACTTGCTGAGAGTGAGGATGAGGATAAAATCGAGGAATTTGAATACTGCAGCTCTAATGATACCGAAAAGGAGGATTCCAACAAAGAGGATGACAATGGCTTGCACAACGTCTGCTACAGGTTCATGCTGGCGAGAGATGATATGAACGACCTCTTTGGCAGAACTACAAGGGAAATGGTACCGAAGAGGAGGATTAAAACGAAGAGGACGACGATGGCTTGAGCGAGATCCGATGGAGGCTCATGCTAGCGAGGGATGACATGAATGACCTCTTCGAGCAGAACTGAAAGGACATGAAGCGCCGAGCAGGTAGGAGGTTTGACAAGCTATATATACAACCAGATCGTTGAGGACGTGTAGGCAGAGAAGAAGTTCTGCAAAGACAAGAAGGTGCCTTTCAAGAAATGAAGCGACAATGGTTGTACGTAGGTTCTTTTGCCTGAACAAATGGAAGTAGTGGTTGCATGATGTTGAAGTGGTGTGTCTCAAACTTGGTAGTGTGGAAGTAGTGACTGGAACTTGAACTTGTAGATAGCAGCTATATCATGCCATCTATTAACTGCTGAACTGATTATCTATGTATACCCTTATAGCACCACTTGATTTCGCAACACCACACATTTGGTTGCAATATTTAGTTCTATGGCAATCAACGTCATAATTGGTAGTGATATATGGGTCTTATTGCCACTAAAATTGTGTGTTGCGTTAGTCATAAGCTTCGTTGCAAGACGTAGGCGCTAATGCTATGGTGGAAAATGTGGTTGCGAGTATGGGTGTCTATTGCCACTCCTATTGTTGAGTTGTGATAATATTGATTTTGCGTTGTGATAGCGAGGTACTGTTGCCACCATTGTAAAGTTAGTTGCAGGTAGTTGCGCATATGGCCACAATATAATTACGTTGTCTTAATCTTGACCTACATTGCGATAGCTCTTGCTCTATTGCATCCAAAAAAGGATTAGTTGCAAGTAGTTGTGAATATAGCAACGATGAAACTTTGTTGCCTTAATCTTGCCCTGTGTTGCAAAAGATCTTATTATATTGTATCGAAAAAGTCATTCATGCACTATTGAGGTTCTATTACCACCAACTTTATACGTGGCTCTATTTGAGTATACGGGTTGCAAGAAGATTTATATTGCCATTAAAACTTGTGGCATGTGGCCCAACTGTCAAGACGGGTCCTATTGCTACCTAGCTGAGTCGGTCCATATGTCATGTATTCTTTATCTTAGATTACTCTATATTCATTTGTATTATACACCCTTATCCGAAATGACCCATTCAGCCTAAGATGGCCCATTTTAAAGCATGTGAAATATTTTTAAAAACAACAAAATACACGACCTTTATTTTATATATGTGCCCAAAGCTATAACTCAAGAAAGCAAGGTCTTCCATTTCTTAGCTTCTATTTTATATGGCCCCATGATAATTTAAAAATAAATAAATAAATACGTGTACAAGAGGATTTGACTCGTGACTCTAAAATCAAAGTACACAAGTCTTGCTTAAGTTATGCACGTATATTTGAATGTACAAAGCACATAATTCTTTTATATATAGTATAAAAGAGCAGTTAATAACGAGTTCGAGCGGTGCAGCCGCGGCATAGTCATGGCCGCTGCACTAGTTGGAGACATTGTAAAAAAAATGGCACCTCCATGTAGGCGGAGCAGCCTGTCGGGTACTATAAAACGGGGTACCCCGAGCGCATACCAAAAGAATCACTTAAACCCCGTCAAGAACAAAGCCAGAGGGTAAACCATGTGTTAAACCCCGGCCTCATCCGAGCCGCCGGCTCTCCGCCTCGCGCGAGGCCTCGCACAGGGGGCCTTGACGGGGAACCGATTCTCTGTCTCGCCCGAGGCCCCGCACGTAAGGCCTCGGACAAAGATGTCGATTCTCCGTCTCGCTCGAACCCGGCTCGACAACAACCCGTCGCTCCCGCCTCGACCAGTCTCCCCGACAGCGCGCCGCGTCCCATTAATGCGCCAACTACTCCCGCGATATCAGTCGAACGACGGCTCGACACCGCGGAGTGGCCGACGAGACGGGAAGTCACATCAACGCCATACCATCCCAGATAGGGCGCGACGGGGATTACCGGCCACTGTGCTCCGGTGATGTGCCCACGATCAGCACCTGCGCTACACTGTACCACCTAACCCCCGCCCCAGAGACAACGCGGCATGGGGAGTCAAGTCTGGGTCACCATAACCTCGGAATCAGCGTATGAGACCAACTGCTCTTTCCAAGCCTCGGCAATTTACTCCAGGGTATCGGCAACCCCGGGATTCACGTCTGCCGAGCCTCCCACGATGGCTCGGCCTCGGCACCAACTGAGCCTCGGCTTCTCACGCAGTCAACACACAGTGACCAGCACGCCGACCGCCACGCCCGCTTCAAGGTAACACTGGGGCTCCCACGACGCACAGGATCGAATGTGACCAGCACGTCGCCCCAGTACTTCAAGGACGAGACCACTCCGTCGCCCACGCCGCCACAGTAACAGGCTACAGGGCTCAGACATGCCGCCTCCGTTCGCATGACGCCGTATAGATAGCGCATGTGTCACCCTTGTCCCCCCTTCAACTATAAAGGAGAGGGATCAGGGCCGTTTCTAGGGGTTGAACGATTAGGCCTATGCCCACACAACGAATTCACGCATGAACACACAGACGAACGCTCGAGCTTCCTCGCTGTCTGAGATCAACATCTCAAGCAATCCACACCACTCCACGTAGAGACCTGGGACTAGCTCCCTCTCTCGCTCTCTCGCCCTGCTTGTAACCCCCTACTACGAGCACTTCGGTGCAAGGAATACAAGATCGATCTCTCAAACTGGACGTAGGGTGCTCATTACCCGAACCAGTATAATCCTTGTGTCTCTTTGCATCACCATCCGGGATTGAAAACACGCAGTATAAATTTACTTGTTGGTTGAGGGCCCGCCGATCCGAAACACCAACACAGCCGCACTGCACTAGTTGGAGACAATGTAAAAAATGGCAACTCCATGCGCCCGAGTAGATTTGAACCGTGACCATCAATCAAAAATAAGAAAAATGGAACCCACTCACCTTACCAACAGGATAGAAAGGACATTTAGTACGTATTGTATGTATATAGGTATATGTACATAATGTCACTAGGATCCGTAAAAAATAAAAATAACCGTATATAATATCACTAGGACCCTAAAAAATAAAAATGATGTTTTTACTAAGATTTGAACCTAGTTCCGGTAGAAAACAAATGACAAACCAAACCAGTAGGCTATTAAGATGCAAGTGCTAGAAATATAGAAGAAAATGACCTAATAAGAAGTCTAGACCATCCTTTTCCGCACCGAGGCTCATTAATTAAGAGCTAGTAATATAGCCAGCTGCTGGCTGTAAGATCTTTATAGCCTATCTCTTAACTTACCTATATAGTAGTTAGCTCTTCACTATTAATATATGACTCACTTGTCTCTCTCATAAAGTTTCTTGGTTCTTGTGTCTAAGCTTATAGTCCGCTTCTCCTCTCCTCTTTTCTCCACCTCACGTGCTTATAGCCTATTAGCCCTTGTTTAGTTCCACCCTAATTTCCAAAAAGTTGCTACAGTACTTGTCACATCGAATATTTGCGGCCCGTGCATGTAGCATTAAATGTAGACGAAAAGAAAAACTAATTGCATAGTTTGGTGGAAAATTGCGAGACGAACGTTTTGAACCTAATTAGTCCATGTTTGAACACTATTTACCAAATAAAAACGAACGTGCTACAGTAACCCCAAAATCCAAATTCCTCCAACTAAACAAGGGCTTATTATACTTGCTTTAAGGCACACTGGCCTATGTTGCTTGGCCTGCTCCGCTGCAGCCAAGTGGCCCATCATGAAAACTACCACAAATGTTGCATGGTACGGTGGTATTTGCTTCCGATATAAGAAAACCTACGAGCTCCACCTTAAACACAAATTTTGCATGCTACGCTGGTACTGGTTTGTTTTGCTAGACCACTAGTTCTTGGGTTCGAGCCCGGTTACATAGATGTTTTTATTTTGACCTAACGGAATACAAAAAAAACGTGACCATCCGCACTCGAACTGGCGGTAACCTACCACTTTAGTGAACACAGCCCTGCCACTATACGAAGGCACTTTTATTTTTTCTACGTCCCCCCCCCCCCCCCCCCCCCCCCCCCCCCCCCCCCCCCCACCCCCACCCCACTTTTATCCAATCTTGTCTCCCTTTCTCCTCGTCAACTACGAAGAAATAATGTTCATATAAAATTTAAAAGAAAAAGTTAATGAAAACTGCTAGAAAAGCCAAGTTCATCAGGTGTTCGAATAACATCATCTTGCGCTTTTTTTATATGTACAGTTTTTATTTTTATTTCAGAAAAACAATAAAGACGCCTAATATTTTATAAGAGTCTTATAAGAGTCGAACTCACCATACGTGAAAGGTCAAGACTACTAGGCCACAATGCTTTTGTGAGCGTCCTGGTGACTGAACACATTAAATATTAATTCCCAATGCAAGTTTGCGGTCAACATATATAAAAAGGCGCCATCTAGCAGTAATCGCACCTTCGTTGTGTTGATGATCAAATTTAGCAAATTGAGGATATATAAGTTTTGGTCGAATGGACTTGTTATTTGTTTGTTGTTCGGCTGTCATGGCTGTTAGTATCTTCATGATTAATTGGTTAGTATATGGATTTGGAAGAAGGCATGATGACCGGCGGGAGATTGGATACGTGGTCAACAAACTTTAACTGAAATTATCAAAGTCCCAGTTAGCCGTGACGGGAGATGTATCCGGAAGTTAGGTACCAGCATTTTGCAGGTGGATCACGATGGAAACTTGGAAAGGTGCGGATTTTTTGGATGTGCAACAGCAACAAGCGGAGGTGTCTCGGACTCACGTGCAGATGCCGGACTTTTCTATATATTTTTTATTTTTTATTTGAGATAGAGTCAAAAAATTGTACATAAATATTATTAAATGCTAGTTTACGCCAAAAGCAAGTTGTAAGCGTATTGGTCTCCTAATCGCCAACAAGATCAAAAGTGGGTTCTAGATCTCGTTGTCAGCGACGAGTGGCTTTTTTAGTCTTCAAAGCCTTTTTTGACGAGGACGTTTGCAGGTGTCCCTTTTCTTTGCTGTCTTGACGGTGCGATCTTCAAACTCCGGCGGGGAGTGGATGTTCGAAGAAAGAAGATGGCTGATTTAGTCTTGGATGTACTCTTATTTTCTAGAGGTTGTTTTTGTGTCTTATTGTCTATCTTTTGCACTGGTCTTTGTTTTTCTTGAGATATATCAGATGTGACACCCGTTTTTAGTGCCTTTATAAAAAGCGATTTACGCATGCAGCTAATGCGTCTACCTGCAATACAACGCATATGTTAATTAAGTTTAACGCAGGTGGACACAAGTGCCCATCTATGGAAATGATCTTTTGAAATAAAAAAAAGCCTCGCAAGCCCATTGGGCTTACGGGGCCCATGATCCAGCCCTAGACCACCCCAAGGCATGCCGCTAGATCTGTCGCACCGCACCGCCGTCGTATCTACCGCACCGCGTTGTAGCTGGATGTGCTGAGTCTGGCTGTGGTTGGTCCAAGCCGCGCTATCAACTCTGTTGCCCGTCATGGATCTCGCTGCCCATCGTGAATCTCGTCGTCCATCGTGGAACACACCACTAAGCCGCGCCACCAGATCCGCCACTAGTCAAGCACGTCATTGATCTTGCCATCGTCGCAGTTCTCATTGCGGATCTGCAAGGGAGGGAGGGTGAGGGAGATTATTGACATTTGAGAGAGGAGAGAGAGGATGAGGGTGGGTACGGAGATTGAGATTTGCTATTTTCAACAATTTAAATGGATTTTTGTATGCTTATCAAAAGTAATTTCAAGTTGAATTTTAGGTACCTCTAATAAAATTCAAATATATATATTTGGGATCATACATTTAACATGGGCCGATATCCTAGAAATAGAGAAATAAAGGGATAATTCATCTATCTTACTCCAAGTTACCATGTAATAATTGTAATCATATCCAAATGTTGTTAGAAAAACATATTTTTGCATAACAAGGGCCCATATATTTTTTTTGTTGATTTCAAGGTAATATCAAGATTGTCTACAAATTTAAAGTGTATACAGTGAAGAAAATGTTTTGAGGTGTACAACCTATAAAGTAGCCTTAAATTATATGAAACTTCAAATACATTTTTATAAATTTTGTAAATCTTATTTGAAGTACATATAATTTAAATTTGATGTATGTGTTGACGATGTAGCACTCGTTTTGTTCCAAATTATAAGACATTTTGATTTTTATCAATATATTATTTTTAGTATGCTTCTAGACATAGTGTATATCTAAGTGTATAGAAAAGTTGTGAATCTAGAAAAGCTAAAATATCTTATAATTTGAAATTGAGAGAATAATAGATTATGTTTAATTTTTTAATGTCTACTTAAAAAGTTGACTTTTTTAGAATTCTACGTACCGATTTGTTCCATGTAATGTTAAATACAAATTTGCTGTTTCTAGTCAACTGTCTCATCTTTAGTCGGATTCAAGGTGATTAATAATCAACACACTTTTTGCATGAAAATAATATAAACTTAATTTCATATGCTTGTCTCCTTAAGTGATTTAACAATTGTTTTTTTGGAGCACTATGCATTTTACATGTGTGGTAGAAATAAATGGAAATCTTCTCAACCATCGTCCTGTTCGTTTGGTTTATAAACCGTACTTTTTCAACGAATGAACAATATTTTTCTCTCACAGTAAATCAGCCAATAGTACTTTCAGCCATGACTTATCAGCCAAGCGAACAGGGCACATGACATGAAAATCTTGTCAGAAAATTTTGAAATTTGGTTGGGCATATATATAATTTAAATTTTGAAATTCGGCTGGTGTTTCTGTGCGCCCCTAAAAAATTTGAGAAAATTTTGTATTTGGCCCTAAAAATAATGCTCCTTTCTTATTTGACATTGAAACTGAAAATCTTTCATATATGTCCTGAACTCGAGTTTTTCTTTCCTATTTGACACTTCCGTCAGTTTGAGTTGTTAACGGTGTCAAGTCATATGTGAAAAGTCCATTTTACCCCTAGAGTTTTTTACTAGTCCTGACATTCCATGGTTAATACTGCTATCTTTTATGAAACATTGTAGTTTAAGATAAAAACATTCATAAAAGATAGCAGTATTAACCATGGAATGCCAGGATTAGTAAAAAACTCTAGGGGTAAAACGGACTTTTCACATAGGACTTGACACCGTTAACAACCCAAACTGACGGAAGTGTCAAATAGGAAAGAAAAACTCGAGTTCAGGACATATAGAAAAGATTTTCAGTTTCGATGTCAAATAAGAAAGGAGCATTATTTTTAGGGTCAAATACAAAATTTTCTCAAAAAATTTTTGCGGCCAAACTCCCGCGCTGTGTGTAATTGAAACACACCTTAATCTCGCGCAGTCCCCACCGAGCACCGTGCCCTCTGAGTCACGACTCCAGATCTCGCACCGCTCGCCTTGGACCTCCTCGACGCGAGGCACCACCCCGCGCTGGATTCGAGCTCCTCCCCTGACGCCGCCGCCGACATGGGGCTCCCGCTCGCCGGAGTCGCCTACCAGCCCTACGTCTCTGAGCTCCTCTCCTCCATCGAGCGCCTCCACAGGTACGTACGCCTACACTTGCTGCGTGACACTTGCTGTGCGACCCTTGATTGGAGGCGATGGTGATTCCGGGTTCGTTGGTTTGGTGAGAGATTGTAGGAGCCGGATCTTCTGAGTGTCGATGCGGAGCCGATCCTCCAGCGCCGCCGCCGCCTCCCCCACGGTACTCGATCCTTCACCGCCGTAGCCCCTACCCATGGGACTCTCAACTTGTCCTCAAGCGAACGCATCGAGCATCGTGGCGGGGCCTCACGCCGATGCGATGTCGATTGCCGGCTCCTGCCCGTCCACCACAAGATCCGGCGGCGTGGCACCGTCCCTCTACAGATCCGCTCGCGGCCATCAAAGTTAGCGGTTTTCACCCACGGCTCGTGCCCCGACAGATTAGTGTCCGTGCACTGCTCCGATCCTAGATCGCTGTGGCCAGGGCGAGATCCTCCATGAGCACATCAACCCCGTGCCTCCCCAGCCCCGGTCATCGTTGCCACATCCAAAGACACTCCATCCTGACGTGTGCTATGATAATTTTTAATTTACTTTAGTTACAAGCTCCCGATCTTGATAAGTCAGAATATGGCTCTGGCCTCACCTGATGTGTGCTGCCTGCAGGATGTGTTGCTGCCGGCCATTACTATACTCAGGTTATTAGCCAAGTACTGCCCTCTGTCTCATATATTCTCTAACAGACTTTATTACTACTGATCCTAGAAATCTACTATTAGTTGTTTAGTTATCATTTGAATAACAAAAAATTATTCTGGATGAGGCCACGAATAGACCTAGCTAAAGTGCTTTGTATTATTCTCTCTCATCAATCTGCATTAACCGTTTTTACTAGAGGAATCCCACCTATTTGCCATTGGCATGTTGCCCCTGGAATTGAGATCGGATTCATGACTATGTTCTCAGTAAAATAAATGGCAATTGGGATTACGTGATGCTGCTGCAGTAGTCTGTCTAAATTAAACTAGTAGGTCTCTTAGGTCTATAGTTTCAGTATCTGATTTAATGAATCGATGCCATCATAATAGTATATTACTCGTTTCATTTTCTTTTTAGTAAAATTTACAATGGAAAAAGACGGACGAGTGATAATCAATATAGAAGCTTATATTTTGTAATCCCAGGAAATCAAACTTAAATAGTGAAGCTGAGATCCTTGGTCAATAATCACTGAACCACAAACTCGTATAGAGTTGTTCTTTTTCTTTGAGGTGGTGCTTGGTCAGAGACAACAGTGACAGTAAAGCAACAATCCTGCTTCTCAAGGATTTCTAGGAGTAAACTCTTTCCCATTCGAGTAATGGATGGCAGTTTATTTTAATTTTAGTCAACGTAGAACAGATCTATAATTTAGTATTATGCTAATTTCTTTCTGTTTAAGTGCTTCTGTTTTGCTATGTTTTGTCTTTTTGTCTAGGTGACGTGAACCGTGTATTGAGGTTAAAATTCTTAACCTGGTCATACTAGAAAGAGGATCCAAATACTGCCCTCATCTATTCCAGTTTTGTTCAAAGGTAAGTTGAATTTATTTGCAACTACCGCTAGCTGAAATGCTCCAAGTATTGTATTCCCTTTATTTAGTATAGTCTGCAATTGCAATCCCCCTCGATCATGTTCCTCTTGGAGCTCTATAGCCTAAAGATTATGTGATATGTGCAGGCATCATAGCTCTTTCCCATGTCCTCTGTCCTGGTGCATCTAATGCAGGCATCATAGCTCTTTCCCATGTCCTCTATCTTGGTGCATCTAATTATGAGAAGTTTTTTTTCCCCTTTAGATTACGTGATCCCTTTAGATGCAGCAATCAAAAGAAAAAATAGCAGCTATGAATACCAATGTGATTTGTCTTTCAAATGGTCGATAATATGCTATGTATGACCATTCAGTAAAGTTCATCAAACTAGTGAGGGTCTTATCATCACAAATGATATATGATATTCTTGTATGGTGTTCCTTACTTTACCTTGTATTTGCTATGTCACTACGATAATTAAATATGCACATGATTAGTTATTCAATGTACTGAATCACCAAGGTTTCTATATTAAATTAATAAATTATATGCATGTTCATGAATTGCAGGAAAGCATGGAGAACTAGAATATTTAGAGAAAGCTTTATGCCTATAAGCTGGTGATGGACAACTAGAAGAATTAGAGAAAGATTTATTGGTGAATGTTGGTGTTGACGGTGCAAGAAGAGATCAATAAGCGAATTCATTTAGTTCTGTTTTATGCCAAATGTAGTTGCAAACTTGTAGTTAGAGATGAAGTTTTTATTCTAGTGTGGTCATGTTTATTTTAGCATTATTTTGGTCATTGTGTCATTACTTTGGTTGAGACATATGTTTGAAGTTAATGAAGGTTTGAGTTCTTATATGTGATGGTGAAATCTATAATTATGGTACAATTATTTTGGAATAACAATTAAATATCTAGCTATAAAAAAGGCGCTAGCCAAAATGCCCTCGTTGCAATAAACTACAATGCAACCACCATTTGTTGTTGCAATATCCATTATTGCCACGAACTTTATGTGTTGCTACATGATATGTCTACCACCAACAATGAGTCATTGTATTTTCTATCTATTATCACCAACAATGCTTTATTGCATTTTCTATCTTTTACCACCAACATTGATTTGTTGCATTTTCCATCTATTGCTCTTAACAATGATTCATTGCATTTCTCATCTACCACCAGCAAATGAACGTGCAATTGTGACTTTAGCCACCAAATTTGTTACGTTGCAAGATTTCTATGATGCAATGGAGCACACTGCATGGCAATATGGCCATATTCCCACGTAACTGTGGAGTGGCAACAAAGTTATTTTGCGACAAGTTTATTCATGGCAATACTGTCATATTGTAGCCACGTGTTTCGTCGTAACAGTAACTCACGCAATCATTCTGTTGGTAGCAATATCCATGCTTGCAACCATATCATGGTTGCGTTAGTTTTTTTGTGCATTGCAAAACAATCATATTGCAACACCACATCAAAAGGATGCAAAAAGCTATTGCACCGTTGTAAGAAAAATGGACCCTAGGTCCATTCACTTTGTATTTTGGTGTTTGATGACCAACACAACCAAATTGGACTAATGAATTTGCAAGTGATTATTTTGTAGTTCAATAGGATGCCAGACGTGACTTGGACAAAGGCGACGTGATGATTCGATGATCAACACCATAAGCAAGACCTTAGAAGCACAAGAGAAGACCTAAGATATCAAGCAAAGTTCAAAGCACGATGATAGGAACCAAGCCGGACACAAGATCACGAAGAAACGAGCTCACAGAGGTGACAGGACGCTCCGATGCACAGGACGCTGCACCGGACGCTCCGATCAAGAGGCTCGGTAACAGCAGAGTCAACAGCAGTGACCGGACGCTACATCGGACGCTCCGATGCACAGGACGCTGCACAGGACGCTGAGTGTCAGAGTCTGGTCAACATCAGTAAGGTTCTAGAGAGCCGTTTTCGTGACCGGACACGTCCGGTGAGTGCTGACCAGACGCTGGTTAGAGTCCGGTCAGTAGCAGAAAAGCAGGATTTCGTCCCCAACGGCTACTTTCTCAGTGGGGCTTATAAATAGACCCCCCAACCGGCTATTTGAGGGGCGTGGAGCTGAGAAAACATACCAAGAGTGTTGATACAACATTTTAGTGATCTCCACTTGTATAGTGCTTAGTGATTCATCAGGTGATTAGCGTAGGTGCTTTGTGAAGTGCTTAGGTTGATTAGACCACCGCTTATGCGCTTGCTCTAGGTTTAGGCCTAGTGTTTAGTGAGGTTTGCATACCTCTTACCACTCGGTGCTTGCGAGCACCATCGTTGTACATCGGAGGGGCTTGAAGTCTTGCGAGATCACACCAACCACGTTTGTGGTGTGGCCGCCACCGTGTACTGGAGAGAACAAGGCCCACGGTGTTTCGGCCGAAAGTTTGATAGTGAAGACGGCGGGGAGCATCTAGGAAGAGGCTTGCCGGAAGGCACGTCGGAGACCCACTTGCATATGGAGAAGGCCTGAGGCTATCCACGGAGTTACCCGACCGGGAGCTTGGCCCTTGCAAGGGGCTCCAACGAGGACTAGGGGGAAGCTTGCGCTCTTCTCGATACCTCAGTAAAAATACCGGAGTCGTCGACGGGAGTTTACATATCTCTACCTTGCTCTTTAGCTTTCGCATTTACATTGATTGAATTACTCTTTTTGCGGTAGAGATAGCAACACACTAGCAAAATCATAGTTGCGCATTTAGATAATTTATCTTTTGCATAGATGTTGCTAAGGTTAGAAAAAGAGGTCATAGTTTAGAGTTAGAATTTTAAGTTGCTTAATTCATCCCCCTCCCCCCGTCTTAGGCGTCATGGTCCCTTCAATTGGTATCAGAGCCGGTTGGCTCAATTTAGACATTTGGTTTAACCGTCGTTGAGCCGACGCTATTTCGAGTGGTTGGGATGGATACCTCTAGGCCTCCGCACTTTGATGGCACTAACTTTCCTTATTATAAGGCTAGAATGGCTTGTCACCTTGAGGCGGTTGATTTAGGTGTATGGAGAGTCACTCGTGACGGGATAAAACCCATCAAGAATCCCAAAAAAACCCACAAAGAGTGATGAAAAAGAAATGCATTTCAATGCTAGAGCTAAGAATTGCTTGTTTGAATCATTTTTCATGGATGTGTTTAACCAAGTATTTACTTTAAATACGGCACATGAAATTTGGTTAAAACTCCAAGAGCTCCATGACGGCACAAGTAATATCCATGAGCAAAAACATTGTCTAGCTAAACAAAATTATGATTCCTTTACAATGAATGATGATGAGCTTGTTCGTGATATGTATTATCGTTTGAATCTAATTATCAATGAGCTCCATTCAATAGGATTAATAAAGCTAGATGATGCGGACATCGTGAGGAAGATCATCTTCATGCTACCACAAAAGAAATATGCAAGCATTATCACCATCATTCACAACATGGAGGACTTGAGCACCATGACCCCGGGCATAGTTATTGGCAAGTTAGTGACATTTAAAATGTCACGTAAGATGGGTAAAGAAGAAGCTTCTTCATCAAGCAAAGGCAAAGCTCTCACATGTAGCGAGAAAAAGAAGATGAAAGGGAAGCAAGTTGAGACAAGCTCAAGCTCAAGCTCCTCAAGTGAAGATGAAGAAGAAGATGAGGACGACGACGATGATGATGAAGATTCAAGTGATGATGATCAATCTTCCTCATCCACCTCCGACCTTGATGAAGAATCAATCGAATTAATCAACAAGGTGGAGAAGATGATCCAAAGGCTCAATGTCAAGGGTGTGCCCATCCAAATTCAAGATCTCATTTTCACCAATCAAAGAAATGAGCAAAGAAAGAGAGGATACTATGGATGCGGCGAGTTGGAGCACTTTGTGGAAGTTTGTCTAAACAAGCCCACACCCAAGACAAAGAATAAGGCATGTAAGAACCAAGCCCTCACATCAATAAGATCATGGGATGATTTTTCAAGTGAAGAAGAACACCATCACAAGAGGCGAGGCCGCAAGCACTCATCATTAAGCTCTTCTCGTGTGTGCCTTATGGCATGAGGTAACGAAAGCTCGTCCTCTAGTGAGAGTGATAGTGATGATGATATGCCTTCTTATGATGAAATTATGCAATAAAATCTTAATTATGTTAAAGTTTGCACTAGTCAACAAAAAAAGCTCAAAAGTTTAAAAGAAAAGCTAGATAGTTCACAAGAAGCATACAAAACTTTGCTTGAACAATATGAGAACTTTGCTAATCTCAATGTTGAACTATCTACTAAAATTGAGCAACTTAAGGCTAGTGCAACAACAAATGAATGCACAATCAATGATGAGCAACTTGTAAAGAAAAATAAAAAATTAAAAGAAAAGTTAGCTAGCTCACAAGATGCTTATAAAAGTTTGCTTGCAAAAATGGAAACCATGTGCAAACATTATGATGAGCTAACTAATAAAGTTGTTAATCTTGAAGCCATTAGTACAGCCCCCACCAAGGCATCTAAAAGAAAAGTTCTATCTTTAACATGTCTAAAAAGGATGCCTCTACTTCTTGTAATGATTTATGTTTAGACTCACCTTTGTGCAACTAAGTTTGTGTTGAGAAAGTTGTTGTAGATACATGCACACAAGAGGTTGCAAAGGAGAATGAGCAACTCAAGCAAGAAGTAGCTCGCCTCACCAAGGACTTGACTCAAGTGAAAGGCAAGGCGAAGCAAACCCAACTTCATCAAGATAACACCGTCAAGGGAGTGAAGAAGCTTGATGAAGGACAAACCGTGGTTTGTTACGTGTGCCACAAGGAAGGTCACAAGTCCTATGAGTGCAAGGTGAAGAATAGGGGAGGAGCAAAGAAGAAAGAGAAGAAGCAAACAAGCAAGCTCTCCAACACCTACACCAACAAGGTGGACAAGAAGACCTCCACACCTTATCTCTTAAAGAAGAAGAAAAATGACAAAGTGGTGGCCATCAAGATGAACAAGCAAGCCAACAATGGGGTCAAACGCTTTTGGTTGCCAAAGGAGATCATTTCCAACATAAGGAGCACCAAGAAGGTTTGGATCCCGAAAGGGAAGTGAGAAGTCCAAAGGACTTCGGGGAATTTGGAGACTTGGCAAAGTATGGGTGTATTTCATAGGGTGCATTATGATGGACAAAATCATTGCCAAGTGGGTTAGTGAATACTATGGACCCAAATTTCCCTTCCCATGTTAGGTAACTAGATGTTATTACTTTCAATTGATACTTCCTTCAAGCGGTATTTCTTACAAATTGGTATCTTTAAGCATCTAGTTACTTTTCATGCCTAGGTTTGCATTTGCATGCTTATATCTTTTGTCATGCATACACTAGGTATTTCATATGGTAGGCTTTCTCGGTTTCATTCTTATTTCTTGGAGCAATCCTACATGGTTTTAAATTGTTTTGGAGCATGGCACATAGCTTTTCCTTCAATTGTTCATCTAATATGTGCCAAAGTCCAAATTGTAGATAATTTCTCCTGAATATCACCTTTAAAAATGACTCTCACATTCATATGATGACATTTTTCAAGTGGTGTTTTTTATTCTAAAATCAATGTGCATGTTTCCTACAAGTAATCCATACTTGTGTGCACAAATTTAGGAGGAGGTTAATCTACAAGTTGGATGCTTTGAGACTAACACCTTTTTAAGCTTATCATGTGTGTAGTAGTCTCATTGCAAGGAAAATAAAGTCCCTGGAGTTAAGCATCATACTTCAAATATCCACCACCGGTTGCAAGTTGTAGAAATCAAATTGATTCCTACATGTGGTATTTCTAAACCAATATCATCATGTTGATTTCATTTTGATATTTATATGCTTTCTCCGTGTATTATATAGATTAAATTCCCTTGTACAATACTTTGCCAATTATGCATATGCTTTGCCTTCTATCATATGTATGCATATATTTAGGGGGAGCTTAATCTATATAATGTGAGAGTCAAATCTTGTGACCTATTCTACTCTACATACAAAGGATCACAAAGTTTGACCCTCCCTTGTGTTACTAATATCTTCCTTTTCGTTGTTTGATTCCAAAAGGGAAGAATTTAGAGGACCAAAAGCAAGCATTAATTTATATAAATGGTCCGAGAAAAGAAGGATAGTGGATTATGGATTAACCTATGTAATGGGGAGAATTTGTAGGAAGCAAGGCTTAAATCCATAATACCACATGGGAACATTTGCAAGGGCAAGATAAGTTTTTATATAATCTTACAAACAATATCTTTTAGCATCATATAATCTTGCCCCTTGCATTGCATCCTAGCAAGTAGGTAGTTTTTAAATTTTAAAATTTTATTATTTGCTTGCTTTGGTCGTGTTGTCATCAATCACCAAAAAGGGGGAGATTGTAAGGAAAATGGACCCTAGGCCCATTCATTTTGGATTTTGGTGTTTGATGACCAACACGATCAAATTGGACTAATGAATTTGCAAGTGATTATTTTGTAGTTCAATAGGATGCAAGACGTGACTTGGACAAAGGCGACGTGATGATCCGATGATCAACACCATAAGCAAGACCTTAGAAACACAAGAGAAGACCCAAGATATCAAGCAAAGTCCAAGCACGATGATAGGAACCAAGCCGGACACAAGATCACGAAGAAACGAGCTCACAGAGGTGACAGGACGCTACATAGGATGCTGCACAGGATGCTCCGCTGCACAGGATGCTCCGCTGCACCGGACGCTCCAATCAAGAGGCTCAGCAATAGCAGAGTCAACAGCAGCGACCGGACGCTGCACCGAACACTCCGATGCACAAGACGCTGCACCGGACGCTGCACAGGACGCTGAGTGCCAGAGTCCGGTCAACATCAGTAAGGTTTCAGAGAGCCATTTTTGTGATCGGACGCGTCCGGTCAGTGCTGACCAGACGCTGGTCAGAGTCCAGTCAGTAGCAGAAAAGCGGGATTTCGTCCCTAACGGCTACTTTCTCAGTGGGGCTTATAAATAGACCCCCCAACCGGCTATTTGAGGAGTGTGGAGCTGAGGAAACATACCAAGGGTGTTGATACAACATTTTAGTGATCTCCACTTGCATAGTGCTTAGTGATTCATCAGGTGATTAGCGTAAGTGCTTTGCAAAGTGCTTAGGTTGATTAGACCACCGCTTATGCGCTTGCTCTAGGTTTAGGCCTAGTATTTAGTGAGGTTTACATACCTCTTACCACTCAGTGCTTGCGAGCACTATCGTTGTACATCGGAGGGGCTTGAAGTCTTGCGAGATCACACCAACCCGTTTGTGGTGTGGCCACCACCGTGTACCGGAGGGAACAAGGCCCGTGGCATTTCGGCAGGAAGCTTGATAGTGAAGACGGCGGGGAGCATCCGGGAAGAGGCTTGCCGAAAGGCACGTCGGAGACCCACTTACGTGTGGGGAAGGCCCGAGGCTATCCACGGAGTTACCTGACCGAGAGCTTGGCCCTTGCGAGGGATTCCTTGCGAGGGGCTCCAACGAGGACTAGGGGAAGCTTGCGCGCTTCTCGATACCTCGGTTAAAATACCAGAGTCATCGATAAGAGTTTGCATATCTCTACCTTGCTCTTTAGCTTTCGTATTTATATTGATTGAACTACTCTTTTTGCGGTAGAGATAGCAACACACTAGCAAAATCATAGTTACATATTTAGATAGTTTATCTTTTGCATAGGTGTTGCTAAGGTTAAAAAAAGAGGTCATAGTTTAGAGTTAGAATTTTAAGTTGCCTAATTCACCCCCCCCCCTCTTAGGCGTCACGGTCCCTTCAACCGTTCTAAATACAATCACTTGTTAATGACCATGCATAGATGCAATTGATCCGTATTGCAACCCAATATAGGCGTCACGACAGGGCTGGATTCTAGTAGTGTAGAATGGTGTATGTTTCTGTCTATGTGTATGTGTGGAATGTTGTATGATGCCTGGAACGAATGAATCCAAAACAGGCTATGCCAAAACTCAACAACAAAGGTAGTTGTGGTTTACAGCCGCTTCTGTAAAACTTATTTGTAGAGATGGCTATGGATCCCAGTCGCTTCTAGAAAGAGATTTGTAGAGGTGACTGTTGTTCCCGGCCACCTCTACAAATACCAATACTAGAGGCCTCTACAAAGTGGAACTTCTTTCTGGACTCCACCTCCTGCAAACATCCTGAAGATTAATTTTGATGGAGCTTACACTCAAAGAGAAAAGAAAGGTGCATGGGGTTTCGCATTGTGACAGATCATAGAGGGGCTGCAGTGATGGCCGATGCAGGAAGAATCAATGTGGTGCATGATGCGTTAAGTACAGAGTCCCAAGCGTGCCTTGCAGCTCTTTATATATGCAGCAATAGATCAAGGTACATCTTAATCGTTTTGGAGACCGATTCATTGATTCTAGTAGAGGCTCCAGTCCCGTTCTTATGATTTTTCAACTAATGATGTCCTATTTGGAGAAGCAAAGTTTCTTATGTCTATAAATTTTGTTCGGGTTGACATTGTTCATCTACCACGCTCCTGTAATATAGGTGCACATGATCTTGCTCGTATTGGTTTGAATTGGAACCCAGATCAATCTCATGTTTGGATCGATGATCCCCTCCCAGAGTTTGTAACAACTTTGGGAGTTCATGATGTAAACGAACCTTCCAAAAACTAAGAAAGTACAAACCTTGCTTTCAAAAAAAAATACTAGAGACCGCACCCGCCTCTATAAATCGGCAATTTGTAGAGGTGAAAGAGTAGAGGCGGCTGGGACAGCCGCCTCTAAAATAGTATCCGAGCCGCCTCTATAGTTAAGATCTATAGTAGTGTATTCTTGTTGCTAGGGATGCAAACACATTGCCCTTGCCCTTAGCGGGAGAGTAGATTGGCCTCTAGAACACCGCCTACATTTGGCATGGGTTGGTTGTAGTTTCTACCCTACTACGCACCTAAGCGTGGTGCCGCGCGATAAGATAGAGACGTGTAGGTCGATAGAAACATATTTCTTGGCCTAGCAAACACGCGGACTGGAAGCCAGGAAAGTACTAGGCCGTCTGACGAGGCTTTCTCGTTGAACTTGAGAACTAGGCTGTGGGGCTGAGCGAATCGTTCACATACAGTCTGTTAGTTTGTTGGTTTCAGTTAGGACTTATCAACCATGATACAGTGTTTTTCTCTCACAACAAACCAGCACCAGCCGAGCTTATCAGCCCAGAAACCAACCAGCGAACGGGCTCATATAGACAGGTGGATGTAGTGCGGGTGTCGGCAGCGCTCACTCCTGAACCATGGCTACTGTCTAGGCGCCAGGCGGTAGGAGAACATGGACGAGCACTCGGCGCCGTGAGAATCAGGACCGTACAATAAAAAGAAGTCATTACGAACTAGCCATTGGCTCAGTGGTGTGTCGGGTATGCCTGAGTGGAGCGCCGGCAAACCTGAGTTCGAGACTTTGAGCACTGCTCTTGAGGTAGGTTTTCGCACTGGTTTTTTTTTTTCTCATTTTCTTTGCAGTTTTAAGTTGCAGCCTCAAGCATGCATGCTCTACGATGATCAAGATGTTGTTTTCGTGTCACGTGTATGTCTTTAGGTATAGATGTAGATCTACCTTGCGCATAATGTGTGTAGTGTGACTTTATGTTAAGTTTAGATACAACAACTTATACTGGTACTGAGACATGAAAAAAATGTCGTCTACTTTTACCCTTTCTCTCGTACTAGTTCGTAAGGAAACCAGTGATATATTGTACAGGCATGTGACTAGAAAACATCAAATGAGATAAACAGGAAATGATACGAGATGCGTCATGTTTGCTTCCGTAGTTTCTTCTGGCAACTACCACCCAACCAAATGTTTACACCTTCAATTCACCGCCTGTTATTGTCTCTTTGGTTCCTTGTCTATGCTTCTTTATCCTTCACAACCTTGTCGATTATAGGATCAACAATTGAATCAACTTGTTTCTTTATCTCGTCAACCTGATCAATATAAGCGATCGCAATAGTTATCATCGTCATATTTATACATATATATAGTAACCACATGTAGATGTATTCTAAGGGCTACTTCCGCCAGCGACGTACACTCGTCTTAGCTAAAAATGGTAATTGACTGAACACATTGCCAAACCTAGTCGAACGACCCCACTCCTAGTCTGTGATCTGTGATTGTACCAATCGTACCGAGTCACTTGTCTTCTAACACTATCCAGCATAAATACAATTTTCTTCTCTTATAAATAAATGGTTTTGTTATATTCATTCCACCTCCTTAACGGCTTAACCAAAGGGCCTGTTTGAATTCATTAGCACAAAAAATAGTAGCTAAAGTTAGTACTAGTAGATCCAAACAAACATGTTAATTATTAGTTGAAGTAAGTCTAACTATTAGTTTCATTAGCAAGTTTAAAGTTGCTAATAGGTGCTAATAGTTTATATGCACCTTCAACTCACTATCTAACCACATATTAGCATGTGGATCCAAACAACCCCTGCTAAAAATAGGTAGCTAAATATTAGCAACATTAGCTATTAGCTAGCTAATTTCTAGGTGCAAATTGATCCAAATAAACCCTAAGAGTAAGACAGTGTTCTGTATGGATTTTTGGAGGCTCTAGGAGTTTTTTTTTTTTTTTTTTTTTTGAATTCCTGCTGCTTCACAGTTGAAGTCCCAAGAAATCCGCCGAGACAAATAAAGGGTGGCAGGTGAAGCTAAAAAGGAGTAGCTTTTACCGGCTCCTTTTAGATCTACTATGAGAAATTGTCTAACTAAACATTTTTAAAACAAGTTTAACTATACTAGTGAAAATGCTTGTTAAGTCAAAGAAAAAATAATACTCTCCTCATTTTTAATTATAAGTCACTTTTGTTTTTCTATAATTATAGTTTTTGCTATAAGTAACATAATAAAAACTACGGGTAAGTTATGACTCACGCTTGCTCCGATCTCCACACGGTCCCACCCACACACCCCAACGGCCCCACCCACCGAACTGACAATGTGCTAGTCACTTTGACAACGCCTCGTTCGCTTGGCGGAAAGGCTGATTTGTTATGAGAGAAAAATATTATTTATTAGTTGAAAAAGTAAAATTTAGAAGTCAAGCCAATAGAGCGAGATCAGCACGTATCTCCAGCTTCCGAACAGATCGAGCAAAAAAAAGTCGCTGGCAGTAACTTGCAAGACTGTACCATGAGCTTTGCGTAGTAGCAACACTAGCAGCTGCCGTAATCAATACTCTCGTGTAGCAATAGCTTGCGTTTTTTCTTCGCTGAGAAAAATAGAATGTTGCGTAACTAAACTGACCTTCTCGATTAGGGCCTCGGCTTTCTCGGCATCTTCCTCGATCGCATCCGTGACCGTCTTAATCCTCGAGGCTGCTTCCTTGAGATTTTCGTTGCCGGGGAATGCGTCAGCGACCTCGCCGGCGACCTTCTCCGTCGCCTCCGCCACCGTGTCGATCACCTCGATTGCAACCTCTGCCGTCTTCTCTATCTTGTCTGTTGCCGCAAAAGTTGCAATCAAAATATATACATGCTAGAAGATGATTTCAGACAGCGATAAGTATGCGATCTCTGTTTACCTTCTAATGTTCTGAACCTCCTGTAGATTGGTATTGCAACTATGACGGCACCAACCAACCACTTGGCCCTGATAAGCGGATAGATTTGGAGCGCGAGAAGGAAATCAATCAGATACATTTGGAAACATTTGAACAATGAACAAGCAACGCGTATATCTGTTCTTCACTCACCATGGAGGCATGCTGGGTATTGGCAGGTTTCCTCCTGACGGATTTGCAGGGCCAGGACCAACTGCGGGAATTCTGACCAAAAAAAACAAGTGAAACTTTATAAAAACAAAGCCGTTCTGCAGTAGCTGCATGAAACATACTGTATAGATAAAACAAAGCCGCTTAGCCCTAAGTACCGTTGGCTGATTTGTTGTGAGAGAAAAATACTGTTCGTTGGCTGAAAAAGTACGGCTTATAAACCAAGCGAACAGGGCTACTCTGGAGAAGACTTGATACATAGTGAATTAGGATCTATGAGGAGCTGTAAGAAAGAGAGATGCATCTACCGTATAGTCAGGGCTACTCTGGAGAAGACTTGATACATAGTGAATTAGGATCTATGAGGAGCTGTAAAAGAGAGATGCATTTACCGTGTAGTTCCTCTGATAGGGAAGGCATTGTTCATGCCTGAAGAATTCATCCTTAACCCAGTAAGCTTCTGTTGGTGATGAGAAGATGCGGAGATCACTGGATTCCCGTGGTGACGATGAAAAAACACAGAGGTACGAAGTGCCGAGCCTCTGGAGGTAATGGAAGAACCGAGCGCGGCCATGGGATTTAAAAGTGGCTGAAGTTTCTTGTACGTCGAAGCTACTCTTCGGTGATATCTAGTAAGTTTGTTGCTTGGGGGCAACGAGCTTGTGTTGCTGTCCTCTACTTCGTCCGTGCCGTGAAATCTATCGCTCTGAGCCTCTGAGCCAACTATGAATACATTTAAAGGAGAACGCGGCCATTTGTACAGAGCAAGAAGCTATACAGCAACCTTGACTAGTAGTTGTTTTTTTAGTACAACCTTGACTAGTAGTTGTTTTGTAAAGAAGAGACAAGAGGTTGACTTTGAAAGGAGACAATAGGTTATTTGAAAACGTTGCAGATTAATCAAAGCCACTAGAAATAAAAAACTAGATTGTCAGAGGAAAATTGGATGTGTTGAGATGACAAGTCTAAGCGGTACTTCCCGACAGTCGAGAATGAAGAAAAAGAGCACGAAGTAATAAAAATAGGACCGTGGAAATGTGGAATAGGTAGTAGAACAAAAGGTCTTGCAGTTAAAACTATTCAGCCAGGTTAATTACAGTTAGACTGAGTTTTCAAATAACCAAATGACCATGCACAGTATGCCCCGTTTGGATCCTTGGAATTGAATTCATTTTAATAACTGTAACACCTCTGGTGTTAAGCATCACTAAAACTTGGGCTTGTCATCATTATGCATAGAAAGCATCCATAGTAGCTAACCATGCTTTGCATTCACTAAAATCAATGTTAAATATTAGTTTTGCAATGCATTGGTGTGGTGTAATGATGAGCAAGAACCAAAAATTATTTTAAGGTACTTTGTGACCTTCTATTTTTGAATTTCACCAAAATACCTGAAATTATGCCCTAATAAACTTTGTAGTGAAAAGTGTGTACTTTATACTAGTGCCATGTGTAGGGTATGAATTCAAGCCCAACCAATTAAAATTTGAGCTTCAAATTTGAATTCAAACTTGGATTCCAGCACTTCAACAATACTGGCCAAGTCTTGGAATTCAACAATGAGTTCAATTTTGTGGGATTTATTAAAATGAATTTCTCTAATAAACTTGTTCAAACAAAAACATCATTTTGAAGTATGAAGATTGTACTTCACAATGGTGTTATTGGTTGATTTGTTTGTTCACTAATTAATCACCAAAGAGGCTAACATAACTATTTTCTTTCAAAACCCTAAGTTTAAGTTTGATCTACCTCTGTTCTTCCCTCTTGATCTCTTCAACCAGTTAGAATTAGGGGATGGTCCTTAAAGCAAAGATGGGGATTAGATCAAGGTGAACAAGTTTGCTTTTTGGAGATCTTCGAGTTACCGCATGAAATCGAGAGAAAATAGGAGAGGAAGGGGGCTGTTTCAGTCTGCTACAGTGCTCTCCGAAGCAGCTGCCGCGCAGCAAGCTGCTTGCCGCCGGCCGCCGCCGCTCACCGCCTTGCGCACGCGTGACGCGTAGCTGCTTCGCCAGGCGCGTCGCAAGCAGTTGCTGGACGCCCTGAAGTCGCGGCATCGCCCTTAAATCGACGAGACAACCGCTGTGCCCTTCTTCCTCCCTTCCCACCGTCGCTAAGCACCACCCCTCCGCCGACCGTGTTCGCCGTACTCGCTCGCGCCATAGCTTCGCCATCGCCTTGTGCATCCTCCCGAACAGCTCGCGCCAACTCTAGCCACCGGAATCGCCAGACGCCGTCGTCTTCCTCCTCGGTGTTCGTCGCGCCGCCGTGAGCCCCTCACCGTGGGCAGCCCTATGTGGCACATCTCTTCCCTATCTGTCTCATGTTTTAGCCCCGCCTTGTTTTCCCTATTGCTTACACGCTTGACGGTTTCCACAGCCGAGGCCTGGACTTGCCGGAACGCCGTCGTGTCCGTGAGTTCGCGCCGCCGCCTTCGTTCCCGACGTCGACGACCTAGCTCCGCCACGTCCCCGCCTTAACCATCAACCGTTCTGTAGTCGCGGCATGATGCTAGATCCGTCTCCCGTTTTACCTCTACCGCGCCATAATGGCCGGAGCGCCGCCGCGCCGGCGTGCTCTGCCTCAGCGAGCCGCCGCGCTCGCACGCAAACGCGTTACTAACCTGCACGCGTCCAACCAACCCCTTGGACGCGTTCGTTTGAGCGTTGAGAGTGCTGGTGACCTTCGTGTCGCCAGTGATCTCACCGTTGGCCGCCTGTGCCTCGCCGGAGCGCCGCCAGGTCGCCATGGTCGCGGGGAGCCGCGCTGTTGGCGTCAATTTGCCCAACCGACCCCTTGGGTGAGCTCGTGAGGTCGATAGGGACATTTAGGAGTGGTTTGAATCACCAGAGTCTGTCACCGTCGATCATCGCCACCGCGCCGGAGCTCCGCCGAGCCGCCATGGCCGCCGTTGTGCTCGCCGTGGTGCTCGAGGAGGTCAACCGATGCCCTAGATCGATTTGCCAGCTCGAGTAGGTCTCGCCGGTACCTTCTCCACAGACGGCGAGCTCGCCGTCGGCGAGATTTCGCCGGTCAACAGCAGAGTCCGCCGCAGTCAGCGCGGTGGCGTGGGCTGACCGAGGGACCCGCCTGTCAACCACTGTGGCTGGCGGTGTGTGTAAAAAATGTTTTAAATTCTTTTTCGAATTTCAGAAATGATTAAAATGTGCAGAATCTTGATTAATTCATAACTAAATAATTAGAGCTGATAAAATTATGAAACTTTTTGTGTAAGATTTTTATCTTATGCTTAATCACAGAAAAATATGAGTTTGCCAAAATCAGTACATTTTCTAGTCTCAAAAATTACATCTTTTAATTAATAATTGGACCTTCCATGATTTTTATAGGCTAAAATAATTATTTTTTAATCATGAAAATTTTTGTGTATGCTTAATATGCTTAGACCTGCTCTCACAAAAATTTTGGTACTAATTGGATAAAAATAAGTTATCCACTTAATTAAATGCCTTGTAATTAAATAAATAAATACCAAAATGATTTCTATAATCCTTAAATGACTTTGATGTGATTTTGGACTTGATTGTGGACCTTGGAACACTAATGCCTTGTTGTTCCTTGGCAACTTCTTTACATGGTTGTTGTACTCATGTTAAACTTTTAATAATAAACACAAATGTTGTTTGGTGAATAGTTAACCTAACAATACCTCGAAAAAAGTTGTACTCAAGTCACATCATCCGAAAGGATGCATCTTTACTTACGTTTAGTAAGCGAAAGTGGTGACCCGCTAGTTGAGCAAGCTCCTGAGGCGTTCACTCAAAGGAAGTTGGGTTTGGTATTTGTGCAACATCCGAAGAGTCAACCCTAGCACCATAGGCAAGGCCCGGAGCATACAACTATTTCCTTGTGTTTTGCAAATATCATTCACATAAGTCTTATTCTTTGTGCACTAAGTATAATGGGAATTGAGTAATTACCAACTGTTGCATGCCTGCCTTGATATTCCAATACCATTCCTTGTTACCCTTTTTATAATAGGTTAGATATGCTTAGCCTTGCTTAGGTGATAAGAGTCGAGTGGTGATTTCATCATTCACGATGGGTTCGTACTCAGGTAATGTCATGAGAGTTAAATAATAATGAATATGCTTTAAATTGGAGACCGGGCGGGACATGGGTTATGTCTCTGTTGGTTAAGCCGATAGGTTTGCCTGGTCGTGCTTGCCTCGTCTGTATCGATTAAGGATGGATCATTGTAGGGCTGCTTGTTATCGTGATTTGTAGTACTGGCCACGTACTCTAGTAAGCCTGAATACCTCGGCTATTCCATTATGTGAAGAGACAACTGCACACTGGGCGTGGGAGATGGTGCGAGTAGCGTGTACACATCTTGTGAATCCGACAGGAGCGGCGTAGGGAGGTGTAGTACTGTGCTCTCGGGTAGCACAAACCGATTCACGTTTTGAAGGATCCAAGTGAAGGTTGATATATGTAAGTCCGAAACCAGGACCTGTATATGTCGTGTGGTAAGGAAACCCCAGCTGGACCAAATCGATTCGAATCGTCGTTGCTTCTCAGAAAAGAAGACTCCATCAACTAAACCGCATCGTAGTTAATAACTGAACAATAGTTTATGATTCTTAGATGAGATGATAAAGAGTGAATGATTTAGATTAGGTGCAAATTGGAGATTCATAATCTTTTAAACTTGAGCTAAGACCTTGAAAGTAAGGATCAATCTTTAGTAAGCTTTTCCACAAAAGTTAATCTTGATTATTGCTACAAACTTACCTTGATTTCAATAAGCCTGCAAATCTTTGGAGTCTTTCCTTTTCGTTGGTTAAGTCTTGCTGAGTACCTTTGTACTCAGGGTTTGTTAAACCCTTGTTGCAGGTGAGTCTCATGAGCAGTTAGGCCTTTTGCCCCTGCTGTATGATGGTTCTGGAAGAGGAGTCTCAGCAGTAGAGCGGTTGTCGTGCACCCATGGGCAGGGTGAACTTCTTTTGTGTGTTGTAATATAAGTGGTACCCGTGATGCTACTCCACTGTCTTGATGGCTAAAAACTTATGGTTTGTAATCAATAAATAAATAGTTTGTAAACTTATGGTGGTTTGTAAGACTTCTGCTTTTACTCTGATGTAATATATTTGTATATTTGTACAACTGTTGTAATGTTGTGATGCTTCCTGTAATGTATCCTGCTTGAAAAGGTAAACGTGGATGATTCGGGGTTCCCCGAGGACACCCGACAGATTACCAAAATTTGTCTGGCTCCTATGTGCAGCAGTTAGAAGTCTAAAAGTAATGACAGGCACATGTGGGTCATATAACTTAGGGCTGTTCTGCCATAATAATCATAATTTAGACACATATTAATTAAGCTAATATGATTGTATATGAATTATATTTGTATATTATCGTTAGCTATACGAGAGAGATACTTATGTGTTGCATTCCTACCGTAAGGGAGCAAGTTGAAGAGCATTTTATAAGTTACAAAGTAGAATATAGAATGGTGATATATAGAATCAATTTCTATCTCCCACACTATGAATTTGAGATAGGGTTATATGTGAACTTTGAAAAGTGGTGGGACGCAGCCTAATTTAGAAGAATTTGCAATCTAGAACTATAATTTCATGGAAGAGTGGCTGAAGCAAAGCTAATGGCAAGAATCGGAATAACGTGAATGAAAGGGCATATCTGTAGCATATCAGAGTATCAGATGCGGAGAAATGGTTACAGAAAACATGCCTCTGTAAGAAGCCTCAAACTAAGATAGAAAGTTGTTGGGAGATAAAGTCTGGAGTATGTACGAAGCCTGAAACTAAAGGAAGTAGTTGAAAGATGAAGAATCAGTATATACCTACCAAGAAATGAAAAGCAGCTAGAGATCTAGCCAGCTCCTTTGCCTTTAAAAAGTTTGCACCTCTTTGTGAGGGGAAGGGATTCTATTCAATCGTGAGTATAAATTATATCCCTGTTTACATCCTAGTTTATGGATAATAAGGAAGACACACTAGAGTAAATCTACAGCACCCTAGTAACATTTTTCGCCTCCAATTCATCACCTTGGCGATTGCCTAGTTCCAATTTATGACCTCGACGATTGCCTAGTTCCAATATGTCAAAACTTAGCGACGCTGATGACCACCTCATCAAATAAACAGTGACGGCGCTGTTTCAACCACCTCGTTAAACAAAAACGCCCCCCAAGCCATTCTCTTATTAGCATGAGGAATGAACCAACATGTTAATTTAGCACATGCAACAGCTCATCTCCATATCATTGGTCGAGTAAAAATCTTAGTGTCAAGTTGTTAACAAATCTTTCAACCACAGCAATATGCTGCGTAGTGCTGGAAAAGCCTTTACACTTTAAGGATGGTGCTACAGGCAGCAGCTAACTGCTAACCACGCTGTCATCAAAGTAAAGAAACTTTCAGTGCACACATTACAGTAAAAAAAGGGCAGTACCCAGTGCAGAGAGCTCCCACTCTGTGCAGAGTCTGAGGAAGGGTGTCAGTGGCAAGCCTTACCCTCGCCTGTGCAATGCGAGGAGGCCGCGACTCGAACCCGGGACCTTCCGGTCACATACGGTAAGACTCTTGCACCAGGCCCGCCCTTCAGTGCACACATTACAGTAATGAAAGAAATTACTTGTTGTTTCTGGAAAAACAAAGTTCCCATCACCCTTTCTTCTATGCTACTCCAGAGTCCTGCTGCATGTTTCACATTGTATATGTGCAAATGTCAAAATGGTTTTCAGCGGGCTCCAAGATTAGTATAAAAATGGGCAAGTACAAGTTGAACCATATTCATGCTGAGTCCAAGTCTGGTGGCTCTGCCACCCTAACCAAGTTGCTGTGCAGGACAGCATATCAGCAAGATTTCAATTGATGCAATGACCAAGGAACTTTTCTTGTAGGAAAAAAAGTTTGGTGTTTTTCTAGAAAAAAAATCAAGTTGGTTCAACTTAAACCATGTGTTGCATGAAAAATTGCTATCTCATGGGATTGGCATTGTCAAATAAATCAATTCAAAACGACCATCCTCAACATTCTTCTCAGGGTTGACTGAAATCTGGAAGCAGAAGGAACTGTTGTTGCCTTGGCTCAGCAGACATTTGATCAGAATAAGCCAAATAAGATAGAAATTAGGCTTTTGTTCGGTTTTTCTCCTTTTTGCTATCTCTTTGTTGCCAGAACCATCTATCATACCAGAAGTGCTCAAGTTACAGGACTCGTTGGTTTCTGACAGCATGTGGCTTTTGTGGCATTCAGATACATCATCTGCAATGATATTGGCAAATAAGGTCTCCGCAGCTCTATTCCTCACAGGCAAAGGAACTTGTCCAGATTGGTCATAGACATATATCTGCATATGATGATAAGATAGTTTTACAAATATATACTTAACTAGAAAAATAAAAACTCAAGCTGTAGAAAGTCTTACCAGAAATGGCTTGTATATCTGGCCAGGAACATGAAAATATTTTGGGTTATTAGGACAATCAAGTTCAAACTTGTTTTCCCCATGAAGGTTTCTGCATATAGATTCATACACCACGAGAAGAGCAATATGTTTATGTATAAGCAGATGGCAGCATGGTATTAAGATGCCTACTTGTGATATAGAGGTGAACCACATAACTTGCATCCAGGAGTAACCAAATCTCTGACAATATCACTGTGCTCTTTGAAAGAAAGTTTGTCAATAACTGACAAGTTTGCCTTAAGGGGGGAGGTGTGAGAACTCACTAAAACCATCTTGCCAGTGCATGCATAAATGTTTATATTACATAATTTTCTCAGAGAGAGTAGTTCTGATATAGACAAGAAATCCATTGATTCATTTTCTTTTGTTTGTTTCCAGTTCTTCGATACCACCTGCAGCATAGTACTTTAAGAGTTTTAGTACATAGAGTGAGTATCTCAATGCTATATGGCACGGAGAAGACAAATTGACTGTAATACTCAACTTATTTCATACTCAATTGTGAACTTATCTACTAAGAACCATCAACGCCTGAAGTCGTGGTTTTTTTCCTTCACTCATAATCATTGTAATCCAAGGTGAGATGATGCAAAACACGAAAGTCAAATACAAAGCACTTGCAATGCCAGTGCAGATGGTGAAAACTCAGCATTTGAGCCCTTAAGGGAAAGGCAAGTGCAGGTCCATACTCTAGTTAAACTGAATTGGATTATTCCAGTAGATTTTACCTGATGATGAATTTCCGCAAGAGCACCTTTAGTGCGTATGGTCCATTCTGCCACTCTTGTTAGCTTTGATTTTGTAGTATTCCCGACTTTGCAACTGCTTATTAGTTCACGTATTCCTATAAAAGAGGACATGCTAAGTTACAACCAGAGTGCTAAAAATATTATTTTATTAGGCATATTTTCGTGCTGAGAAACTCTTTAAAGAAAATAGGTGTCAATATAAACAGTGAATGCCTGATACCAAGTTGCCCCATAGTTCAGATAATTAACTTGGTAGCAAAGGTTTTTGCAAAGAAGGAACAACCCAGGCACCCAGACAAAGTATAAAAAGGGACGTACCCAGTGCAGAGAGCTCCCGCTCTGTGCGGGGTCTGGGGAAGGGTGTCAGTGGCAAGCCTTACCCTCGCCTGTGCAATGCGAGGAGACCGCGACTCGAACCCAGGACCTTCCGGTCACAGACGGTAAGACTCTACCGCTTGCACCAGGCGACTCGAACCCGGGACCTTCCGGTCACAGACGGTAAGATTCTACCGCTTGCACCCAAACAAAGTATAAGATAACAAATTAGAACAGAATATATGCAAAAAAATCAGCAACCTGAAGCCATCAATAATTGTCAGTAATAAGCAGAATGATGTCTCCACTCAACCAACAATAATGTCCTTGAAGGCCTTATTGTTACTGGCCAATGTATGTTTTCATATGCGCTATGTGGTATAGATTGGAAAAATAAGCTATAATTTGCTTTGTAAATAGAACATTGTATCATTGAAGAACCAAAAGAAACATTTGCCAGACTGCAACTTAATACCTTCAGGTTCAGGGTTCAGCAAGCCTTTAGTGTTCAACAATACTTGGACTGAAGACATCTGAGAAGCTCTTCCCTCCAGACCATTTCTATATTGCACTATCTTAATATCTGAAACAAAATAATGATAAGCTGACAATAAGCGGCAGAGAGCAGCAAATGTGCTGGCACAAACAAACACCAGATGAATTTCCTAGGGTCACATTGAAATCTAAAACAAAATGGAAACAACACTAAGGGGCTTCCATTCTTCCAAGAATTGCATCAAGTTACAGCAGCAGCTTTGTAGAAACAATTTAGTGTGGCTTTTTCGTTTTTTTGTAAAAATAAAAAACATGTAGCATTTTCAGTACAAGTGAAAGCGCACTACATGAAAAATATGACCGCACAACGGACACTGGACAGTTATGATCCTCACATTGCAGCAGTAAGACATCGCCAGCGATTATGGTGGAATTATGCTTGGAGGACCACAGGGAGACAGAGAAGCTGGACCGTGTATCGTCGCCGACTTCAGCAATGGTTTTCTGATACGTCCTTCCGGTTGCAGCATTGTGCTCCTAGGAACAGAGAGAAACGAGATCGCCCCTCAAGGACACGTCATAATACACGCACCCCCAAAATCCAAATGCTCTCCCCAGCTAGGCTAGCGCCGCCGCAGCTGCCGGATGTCGGATTTAGGATTGCGCAGTTACCTGGTGGGGAAGGACGCGGCGAGCGACCGCCAGTAGCTGCACGAATCCGCCGACATGGCTGGCGGCCGCCGAGAGGTCGATCAGTGGCCCGTAACAGCTCACAACTGCCGCCATGAGATGAGACCGCCACCGCCGCTGGGCGCTGGCAACGGCCAGTGGACTTAGCGGTAGAAGAGATGGGCCTCTGGAACCCACCTCCCAGGCTACCACCACCGACGGCGGCGGTCGCGGGGAAGAGCAGTGGGTTGGTTGACTGGTTGGTACGCGCACGAGCCGGCGCGCGGTGCCGTGCCGTGCCGCACGGTCGCCGGCCCGCCGCTCCGCCAGGTTGGGTTAGCCCTACACTAACTTCCAAAAAGTTGCTATAGTACTTGTCACATCGAATGTTTGCAACCCATGTATGAACATTAAATATAAACGAAAGAGTAAAATGCATGTCCAGGTGCTTAAACTTTTAGGACACTCCCATCTGGGTCCTCGAACTAAAAAAACGACTATATGGGTCCTTGAACTACTGCCGCCGTGCACTAAAAGTCCGAAGCCCGCCACGCCAACGCCAACCGCCAACGTGGTCACGTGCCACGGTGGCAGCTAGACACTGGTGGCCGTGCCAACTTTTTCCAAAAACCCCCTGTCCCATTTCTCTCTCTCACTCCCAAGTCTGTGCCGGGGTGGGAATGCCCAGGAGGAGGATGGCGGTGCCCGTGCTGCTCACGAGCCCGAGGTGCCGGGGCCGCCAACTCCCACCACCCGTGATGCCGGTTCCACGTCGCGGTCGCCGGCGCCAGCAGACCCGGGGCAGGCGAGGATGTCGAGGAGCGCCTGGATGCTCGACGGGCTCCTACGGATGATCCACGGCGACGTCGGCGGGGTTGGGGCGAGCGCGGGACGCTGCCGAGGCTGGGATCGAGAGGAAGGAAGGGGAACCAGCCGGCCCGTCCGGTGGCCACCAGACGTGGGCCTGTCCACCCTAGCCGCGCTGCTCCCCTCGCCTCCCGCGCACCTCCAGTTCTAGGTGGACGCCGCGCTGTGGGGCGTCGTCACGGCAGCCGATGCTGCTCGACGCGGCCACGAGCTTCGCTTCCAGCCATCCACACCAGCCGCGATATGTCGTCCGGCAACGCGGCGAGGTTCCGGCGCATGGAGCATTGGAGCTCGCCGCCAACGCACGCGGCCAGGAGCGCTTCCGCCCCACGCGCCTTAAGGCTTGGCCAAGCTCGCGCTCGCCTCCACTCTCTCGCCCTAGCCCTCTTCTCCTCCCTCTCGCTCTCCCTGCTCGTCGCGGGCACGTTCACCATGGTCGCCGGGTGCGAGGCTGCGAGCTCGCGATTTGCCGTTGCCGTTCCGCCATAGCCGAGCCACCCCACGCCTCACCATCAGCCGTGGGCATCGCCGCCGCCCCGCCACTGCCGTGGGCGTGCGCGCGGGGCAGTCGCGCTCTGCCCGCCGCCGCGGCCCCGACCGCGCGTCACCGCCACCGCATGGACCTCACGGGCCCCCCAGCTGCCTGCCTCCGTGGTGCCGGCGGCCAACTCCGCGAACGCGCTGAGCAGGCAAGCGCGGGCGGGCCGCCACATCCGCCGCGCAGGCGCCGCTACCGCTGCTGCGGGCATGCGTGCGAGCCGCCACGGCCACGCGGGCGACCAGCAGCAGCCGGCGTGTGGGCGCGCGTGCTAACAGGGGTTGCCAGCTGCCGCTACAGGCACGCGGACGAGCCGCCGTCGCGACCAGGTCTGCCGGCTCAACAGTCAACACGCACGCCATCTACCCGTCACCGCGACGTCGGAGTGCGTTGAGCTACATGCATGTAGGTGCATGTGTACTTTCACATACGTGCTCACGTGCAAGCTAAGTAGCTAACGAGCCAGCAGACTGGCGATGGGCCAAGAGGCAGCCGCATCTCTGCACATGGCGCTAACTAGGAGGAGATCGACGGCTCAAGGGCACGGAGGAAGCGGCGCTGTAAGAGGCTCCAACCAAGAGCTCCGGCCGTGCACAGGTGGGCGCGCACGAGGCCGCACAGGCCCTCCACGCCGTGGAAGCGGAGCGCGAGTTCGCGCCCAGGGACAGGAGCTCCTGTAGCTCGGCGGCGATGCGTGGCGTGGTCGCCTCGAGGATCGGATACGGGAGCTCCTGCAGGTTCCCTACCAAGACCGGCGCCGCGGTGCAGGAGCCCATCACGCGCTCCTTTTCCATGGCCGCGCAGGATCCCATCACGGCCTCGGCCGGAAACCGTAGACCAAGGAGGCTGCTGCTTGCTGGTAGCTCAGGGGAGTTCGCGCGCTGAGCAAAGGAGGCGGTGACGACAGCAGTATCATCGCTGACCGCAGTGCTGGCGAGACGAGCGGCCAGGTTCCAGCGGCTTCTGTCGTCATCATTCAGGCTCGGCCGGAGCTCGCGGAGCAAGGTGCTGGGATCCACCTCGATCCGTGACGGCCAGAGCTCGCGGAGCACAGTGCTGCGAATCTCACAGCCAGGACGCCGCCGACGAATCCCTTCCCGGTGAGGTCACGGCCGGTGCTCTGCTTTCCCGCCGCATCGGGCGCCGCAGTCGCAACGCCATCACCCTCCATTCCCCTTCCTCTCTCTGAAACAGCGTCCTCCAAAAGTGTGAGGGTTTTTTTGAGAATGTGGCATGGGCCCTAGTGTTCAGCTGCCACCGTGGCATGCCACGTCGGATGTTGGTGCTTGCGTGGTTAGTTTTGGACCTCTAGTGCATGGTGGCAGTAGATAAGGGACCTAGATAGTCGTTTTTTTAGTTTGAGGACCTAGACGGAAATGCCCCGAAAGCTTAAGGACCTAGGATGCATTTTACTCTAAACGAAAAGAAAAACTAATTACACAGTTTGGTAGGAAATTACGAGACGAACATTTTAAGCCTAATTAGTCCATGTTTAAACACTATTTATCAAATAAAAACGAACATGCTACTAGTAAAATCCAAATTCCTACCACTAAACATAGCCTTACAAGGACGAGCGAGAAGAGGCAGACGTTTGGGCCGGCAGAAACACATTTCTTGGCCCAGCGAACACGCGAACCGGGATGGAAGGCAGGGAAACTACTAGGCCGTGTGACGAGGCTTTCTCGTTGAGAACTAAAGCCCGTGGACCACCTGACCGAATCGTTCACGTGGACGGACGTCGTTGACCTGCTGCAGTGCGGCTACTGTCTCGGCGCCAGGCGGCAGGAGAACGTTGGCGAGCACTCGACGCGAGTGGTAGTGAATTTTTTTTAATTTTAATATTTTTTATAACTAATTTTAAATTTAACACTGTAATTTTTTTTAAATTAACACTTTTGGCCATGCCTATTGTCCTGATGCGGCCAAATGCCTGTGCCACGTCATGCATGGTAGCGCGACAGAGGTCTAACGTGGCGACGACCGGTTTCGGTGACCGTTGACGTGGCAGCTCTTGCCGCGCCACTGATCTTGGCGCGGCCCGTGCCCTGATCCATGGTGCGGCAGAGCCGAATAAATATCACGTGGTCGGCCGCCCGCCCACACGCACCCTACCCGCCCGCCTGCCGCCAGCAGCCCGCACTCGCCCATCCGCCTCCAGCCACTGCGCAGCGCCCGCACCGGCCGCGCCACGAACGCCAGCGCGTCAAGGCCACCCACTCCTAAGGTACCTCCTCTCGATTTCATTTTTTTTTGCTTATTATTGATTTAGGATAATTAGTGATTTAGGATAGTTAGTAATTTAGGATAGTTAGGGTTGATTTCATATTGTTTTTATTATTATTGATTTAGGATAATTAGTGAATTAGGATAGTTAGTAATTTAGGATAGTTAGGGTTGATTTCATATTTTTTTTATTATTATTGATTTAGGATAATTAGTGATTTAGGATAGTTAGGGTTTTATAATTAGTATTGATTTATGATAGTTAGTGATTTAGGATAGTTAGGTTAGTGAATTTATTTGTGATTTACGTAGGTTTGAGGTTGTGTGTTCTAGTATAGTTAGGATTTGGGGTTTAGGGATTGTTTATGTATTTATTATTTAGTTTATAGTTAGTTATTTAGTTAGGGATTTTGAGTATAGATACTAGTTTACTCTAAACCTAAAAGGGTTTAGGTATTTTAGGGATTGATTATATATTTATTATCTAGTATAGTTAGGGTTTTGGGTTTAGGGATTTAGGATAGTTAGGTTAGTGATTTGTTTGTGAACTTACTAATGTTAATTTAAATTTTGTTAATTTGAATACTCTAACGCTTTGTTTATCAATTCGTAATAAGATGGCTCCTCCCACGCAGCACTCGTTGTACCCTATTCTTGAGGTAGAGTACGACGACCAGCACCGAGCACACATCTTGAGTGACAATGACGCAGAGGTGTCCTTGCCTCCTTTAAGGCCCCACACGCACACCAGGGCGTACCAGTGGGACGAGCGTTATGCGCCGTATATATAGTGTGTTGGCTTCCTCGAGCTTATCCGTGTTGTCAACCACGGTCTTTCACCCCTTGACCCAACACTACTACTGTAGCTGTAGACAGGTGCGAGTGCATTCTTTGTACGTAAACTTTCTTCTAACAAATTTGAGGCAACTAACAGTCGTTTTATTCTTATAACAGATGGAGGCCTGAGACCCACACATTCCACCTACCTTGTGGCGAGATGACCTTGACATTGTAGGACGTGAAGGCTATTTTAGGCCTTCGGTTGGGGGGACTTCCAGTGACAGGGAAAGTTGACAACGATTATAACACCCCGGTGTTATGCAAGCATTTAGACACTGCAAATCATGCATATTATGCATCATCAAGCATCCTAATCATACATGCCTAATCATGTAAATAATAACTGAAACCATGCTTCGAAACATATGAAACATGCTCGTGAAACATGAATGTTGCATACACTTGTTTAGAGTTATTTTGCCCTAATTATGCTTGCTAGGTTAGTAAAACATGTTTGGCTATAATTGTAAATTATCTAAAATTATTTAGCATAATTTTTGGAGCAAAGTTTGTATTCAAACTTTTGACAAAATATGCTTTTGAAATTATTATTGGAAAGGGTCAAAAATCCTCTCTATTTAGCTTTTGCTTCCCAATTCAAAATCTATGCAAAATTTTTAGTTAGTCCCTAAAGCAAAGTTTTAGAGGATTAAATTATAAGCAACTTTTATTTTTGGGCCATTTTCAAAAGAAGTCATTTTTTTGCTCAAAAGGGTACTTGAAAACCGATATTTGAAAATTCATTGAAAATGGAATTAGAAAAATTGTTTATCTCTTTTAACGGGCCGCCACCTCACTTCTGGCCCGTCAGCCGAAGCCGGCCCAATGATCCTCACACGCCCGCGCCTTCGCCTCAGCCCAGCCCACCCCGCGCGCTGTCTTCTTTCTCCTCCACGCGCGCAGACGCGTCCGACCGTGTGAGGCATGCCGCGTCGCGTGGCGAGCGCATGCCGGCGACGCCGGCCGGGTGGCGTCCCGTGGCCCCCACGAGCACGCGCCTCGCCCGTTTTCAAGCCCCGCAGCTCCGCTTCTCCTAGCATTCCTCATCTTCCTCTCCCGCGCCGCGTCTCTACCTCGCCCCGCACCGAGCTCTGCTCGCTGCCGCCCTCGCCACCGCAGCCCTGCCGGTGAAATTGGCCGCCGGTGGTCCACCATTGCCCGCAATCGAGCACACGTCACTCCGCCTCGCTCCCCGGCACCCGGTGCTCGCTGCAGGGACACCATTTGAGCAAGGTACAGCTACCTCGTGTGTTTTTGCCACCGTCAGTCATGGCGCCACCGCGCTTGACCTCGCCGTGGAAGGGCTTCTCCGTCCCTTCTCTATCCCCTTGACTGACCTACTCGGGTTCGCCATCTTCTTGCGGACCCAGCGCGCACGCCTGCTTGCCTGTTCATGGCCGGCAACGGTCGTCGACCCGCTGGCAGCGGCCGCACCGCCATGGCGCCTGGAACACCGGCGTGGCGTGGCCGTCTCGCCTCGGCCGTGCTGGGCCAAGTCGGCCTTGGGCCGGAGCCCTGAGCCGAGCCATCGCCTTTCCCTCCGCTCGGTTACTCAGGCTGAAAGCGGCCGTGGGCCAGTCGTTCTCATGGGCCGGCCCAGTAGTAATAGGAAAAATGTTTTTGGTTTTTCTTTTATTATTTGGGAAGAGAAATACTTTGGAAAATATTTGTGTACTCATTTTGGCTCCAAATTTGTTGAAACAAATTTTGCTAGGTTCCTTGTCATCAGATCTACATGATAAAAATATTGCATGTCATTTTTTAGATACTTTAATGTAGAGCTTTATTTAATTCTTGATATTGCTGATATCTTGTAAAATGTGTAGTAAAACCTATATGTATCAGAAAAATATGATTCTAAGTTTGTTACTCTTCTTGTGTAATATACTTCCTAGGAAAAATATATGCCATGCATGTCCTCTAGAAAAATTATGAGGTGTAGTTCAAGTGCCTTTAATGGCTGATTTTTGTTATTTTTGCTAGAGAGCAAAAATTTGTATAAAACATGTATGTGATAATTTTTGTGCAATGATTATTTACTGTATAGAACATAGGAAAAATATTATATCTGTTGTTTGACACTTTTCATAATACAAAGTATTTTCATGTTCATAATTATGCCATAGCTTGTCATTTTTGTGTAGGCTACTCCACTTATTCAAATGTTATAAAAATTTAATGGTATACTACTTAGGGTAGTACTGTGCTATGGTAATTTTCTAAGATTTTTCTAAGCTATAAAAATAGATGTTTCTATTCAAACCTATTATTAATTAGGGTTTAATCAAATATTGCTTTATGCATGATTAAGAAATTAGTGAAGCTTTGATGTATCTTTGAAGCATTTAATGAGATGTGTTGACTTAGCATATTAGTAATAGAAGAGAATGCAGTAGATGACATATGCTTGTAGTACATGTTTTTGGATAATGTTGACTACCTTGCATGCAAGCATATTCATTGTGTTCATTTCATCTGATGCGCCTTTTGCATAAGCACTTACGCACATGCATCATACAGGATCGCAAACCGAGAGCCTAGTCGTCATACCCGAGGAGCCCAAGGAGCAGCTCGAGGTGCAGCCGCAGGAAGTGACTGAAGCAGACGAGGAGGACGTTGAGAAACTTCTAGAGTGCCCCGATCACCGCCCGAGCTCCTTCGAGAGAGGCAAGTCCCAGAGCATTTTTCTCCCCGGTTTGTGATTATTAATTAATGCTTTATTTTAATTGATGTATTACATTCAGGAGTTGTTTGCAACCGTTGCTGCATTATACCTTGTTACCTTTGTTACACTATATCCTTGTTACCCTAGTATCCGTAGTTGAGTCAATGCTTAGCTGGCTTAGACCGATAGAAGTCGAGTGATTTCCTGTCACCTGTGAGCTATAGGTGGTTACCTGGATTTGCTTGGAGAACTATGTAGTCATGGTATAACTAAGTGTTAATTGAAGTTGAGACCAGGCGGAGACTTATAGAGTTTTGGACTGTAGTGCTTTCCGTCTGTGTCGATTAAGGACCGACCGTTGTTGGGCCTCAGGTCATGTTGAACGCATGCCTTACATTTAGCTGGTCGAATAAAGTACCTTTTGACCACGAAGCTGGGAGATTATTCGGGCCGGGTAGATTGCCCACAGCGCACTGTATCGGAGCGGGTGTGGTAGGACACGGGGGCGCGATGATAAGACCAAAGGGCAGTCGGTCGGCCCCCGGGTACATGTGGTTCCTGGCAAACTCGAGATTTTCCTAGATAGTTGACTCGGTGATCGATACCTCACTTTAGCGGGTGAGTGAGGTTTGTGTAAGGAATAAATCACCAGCTGGTTAGGAATCGATTCAAATTGCCATCGCTCCTAGATAGTGAGCACTTGACTTGAGTGACTTCATCGTAGTAATGTTGATGGAACACTTGGACAGTTATAATGAATATGATATTATGTAAGTTGTTAATGATCATTGGTTATCATTATTTGCTTAATTACATGCTTGCTCTAGTATAGGTGCAAATGTAGTAGACAGGTTAATAATAATTAACTTGACAATAATGTTTTTGGAAAGGTTCTTGAAATACTAAAAATGTCTCTTTTTGCAAATGTGTCAGCTACCCTACTATAAAGCCCTTCATATCCTTGGTGTCATTTTATTTTTGATTATGTCGGGTAAGTCTAGCTGAGTACCTTCTCGTACTCAGGGTTTTATTCTCACTTGTTACAGATGGGCAGATGTATTACGGCTACTGTATCAACTGTCTTTATCCTGCGATGGGTGATGCTTAGGACCATGGGCATGGTCATTCCTTATGTCTCGTCTGATGCTTTTGTTGGAGATGATCATTAGCTGGCACTGTATTTGAACTCTGTGTGAGTGTGTGTGGTTTTGAACAAATGACTTCCGCTACTTCTATTTTAACTCGTTTTGTAATAACTATGTTTAAACTCTGATGTAACGGTGATGTGAATTTTTATATAATATGTGATGGTGACCGCTAAACTTATTATGATCTTGGCTGGTATGTGAGTTGGTTTGAAATCTTTTGTGATTTCACGGACTACCAGGTTATACGGGCTTAAGTTTGCTAAATCGTCTGCTCTGGCGGGTGATTTTCTTACTTAATTTCGTATAATTGGTCAGTTCTGTTACAACGATCACTGGAGGGAGCTGGTGGCTCAGTTTACTGGCTTTCTTTCACCGGATGACGATGCTTCCAAGAAAAATAAGTGAGTAATTCAAGCCTATTTAATACTTGCATTGCTTTCCTATAGCCATGGGGTTTTATTTTCTTTGGTCAATTTCAGGAAAAGTTCTGGGGTTTCATCGTCCTAGACACGGATCGCTTTGATTACTTGGACCCACAGGCCGAGGAGGCTCTGATCGACAGGTTCGCTCGTGTGTGGCTCTAACACTTTCTTGGTGCTTTCCTCTTCCTAGATGCCTCGGACAACACGATCAGCTGGATGTTCCTTGACATACTACGACAGCCGTGGGAGAACATAGCGGCGTACAGCTGGGGCAGCGCAGTCCTGGCATGGACATATCGACAGCTATGCGTTGCTTATCATCGCACCTCAGGATATATGAACCTTGGGGGTTGCTCGTACCTACTTCAGGTGTGGTGTCGGGAACGATGGCCCGTTGGGAGGCCCCTTAATAATGGTTTACCAGTAAGTCGGTTCACTATATTCTTGGAGGCAGTTACATATAAATTCATTATTAATGGCTAATTCATTATCGTGTTCAATACAGCGATGGAATGGACAGGATACACTCCCTACAGCTCTGTATATCTAAACAGAAGCAGAGTTAGTTAGAGGAAATACGAGGTGCAAGTACAGAGAGTACACGGACGGTCTTGACGTCCTGACACAGTACCAGGTTACGCTCTCTTTATTATCATATCTGTATCTTGTTCGATGTACACTATATCACAACCTAACTCAATTATAAATTTTTAGGTGCATTGGTGTCCTTGGGATTCTCCGGAGCTCCAGGACTATCTTAGTCTTGTTACAAGGGACGAGTCAGACGAGTATCGCTGCGACGTCCCTCTTATTTTCTTCCATATAGTCGAGATTCACTTGCCCATCCGGATCTACAGACAGTTTGGAAGAATGACAGGCTGCCCACCACCGCTTTACTCCACCAACTAAGAATTGCACGGGTGCGTTATCGATTAATAACAATGCTACAATCCAGAGGTGTGTGGTACAACTAACATCATTTTGTTGCAGGTATGACCACAGAAAGAGATACAAGACCAAGGATTGACGCGTGACACATAGCTCGCGCATCCATTTGTGGCAGAACAGGGTATGACATCCGGTCTATGCGGGTCCTCCACACGACCAGCACACCTTCGACGAGTACCTGCGGTGGCTTTACAGGTCTACGAGAACATATATCAAGCCCCCATACACTGACGTGGTGATTGACGAGGACTCGGAGGAAGATGTCATCGAAGATGTGTACGACGTTACCACTAGGGAGGACACATAGCTAGAGAGAGTCCCGCTTCAAAGATACGTGGTAATATACTTGAATAGTACAATTTGTTATCCTTTTGGTATTAAGTATGTGTACTAAAACTATCCAACCGTATTTCTATACCCAGGCGACACAATTGTCAAGATTGTCCAACAAAGCAGCGTTCCGGCTTCACGAGTCTAGAGGTCAGGGGCCAGGCGTTCTCGCTGCTTTTGTGAAGGTAACATAAACTTGTCCGTTCTGAAAATATTTCTTTAGTGTATATACGTTTAGGTAATGCACTAACTTTAGCGTCTATTTATGCAGAAGGTGAAGAAGAGCTGCAGGAAGCTAGCTCAGAAGTTGAGCTGCATGTACACTCTTTATGAGGAACCGCATCGGGTGGCACGTCTTCAGCCTCTTTGAGAATACCAGCTGGCTCTTCTCAGCCGATAACTTCGGCGCGGTCGGGTGCCACTTCTGCGGTGCGTACACCACCACATCATAGCGTTGGGAAGGACCCTGCAACCGAGGACGATGAGGACGACGATGACGACGACCCCCCGAGCTTCCGCAGACAGCACGATCAGTGGGATGATTGGCCGCAGCACGAGATCGGCATGTCTCAGCTAGGTGGTGCCCCGCTTGGTACCCAAGGAGCCTCACAGGTACTATCAAAGATAGTTTATTTAAATACGTAGGCTCCATGAACTAACGATCATAAAGAATTATAAGTAATCGTGCGTATCATATACTTACAGGGTACGAGCCGTACGCACCGTCGACGCGACCATACCGACGTTGGCTACACTCTCAATGTGTTGCCAACAAATCCGAAAGAGACAGAGGCGTCCGAGGGATCCTTACACTCCTAGGTCTTAGTTTGTTAGGTCAAACGAATATTAGCGTCCAAAACTTGCGGGGTTATTTGGTTATGTTATGTCAAACTTATGTTAAAACAATAAAAATGTTATGTGGCAGCTTGTCAACTTACGCACGGACTTTATTTATCTGTTTCATATTCGTTTCTTTGCGTCGCGGCAACACTACCCGGCGAGATTAAGTACCAACTAGTTCGGGAACCGGTAGTCCCGGCGTATCTCGACGCCGGTGGCAATTTTTCATAATCGATTAGTTAAATTGGTGGTTAACCGTATTATGAAAGACGGAAAACAAATCATTAGCTTATCAAATTCTCTATTCGGCTGTGAAAAAAAATTCAACAAAAGACAGAAATAAATCTACTATTGATTTTACGTTAAGCAATACTTAGAATAACTTCCACTATCGGCGCGACGCGTTCGGATTAAACCGTTCAGGTACCGCTGGCCGGGCGGCGGGCGCGGCGGCCAGGCGGGCTTGCTGCTCGGGCAAGCGGGACTAGGCACGGTATTTATTCGGCTCTGCCGCGCCAATGTTGGTGGTGCGGCAAGAGGTGGTGCGGCAAGAGGTGGTGCGGCAAGAGCTGCCACGTCAACGGTCACCGAAACCGGTCGTCACCACGTCAAACCTCTGCCGCGCCATCATGTATGGCGCGGCACAGGCATTTGGCCGCGCCAGGGTAATAGGTGCGGCCAAAAGTGTTAGTTTAAAAAAAAAACTTACAATGTTAGATTTAAAATTAGTTATTAAAAAGTGTTAAAATTAAAAATAATCGTGGCAGTAGGGGAGCGTTGGCTTCCGGTGCTTGCAATTGCAAAGGTTAAACATGGGGCGAGCCATCGGCAGCTGGTTTGCAGTTTGCTCGTTGTTTGGCCATGATTTGCCAGGGCAAGCTGCTCTGAACAGGCCAGACGAGTTGGGAACCACATCACAATCACCCTATCCTCGGCAACGTCACTCTTGCAGTCATCGTCCCGTCAGGCCTATCGTATCCCTCCCCCAACCCTACACCAAGTCAGCCGGGTAAACGGAGGATGAAAGCAAAAAACGAGGAAAAAAAAGAGAGAAAAGGTTACTCCATGCCAACAGTGACAAGCCACTGGCCGCCGCGCGGGGCAAGTTTTTCTACGCGCCTAGTCCAACTTGGCCACCAACCGAAAGCCCCAAGCCGCGGCGAGCGCGGGCAGCGGGCAGCCCCTCCCCCAGTCCACGCACCGCCACAGCCGTGCCGTCCCCGTCCACGCACACTCGCGTTAATCGAGTCCCGCACGCTTCCCCACGATCTTCCCAGCACTTTCCTCTCCGTCTCCCGCGCCTGGTCTCCGCCTCCACCAGTAGCGCCCGATGCAGATGCCGCCGTCGCTGCCGATCTGACGCCATCGATCGCCGGCCATGAGGCCTCACCGCCGGGCCCTCTTCATCGCGGAGCACAGCCCGGGCGCCGGGGACTGCGAGGAGCACTGGTCCAGCTGCCACACGCCACCGCCGGTTCCCAGCTCCCCTGATTTCGGCCCTGGCCCTTCCCCATCGCTGCCTCCCTCCTTTGGGGGGATTCCATCGTACCCTCCCGTTTTCCCGCCGGCGCCTGCTCCCGGGCATAACGGCAGGAGGGACCAGGGAGGAGGGATGCAGGGATACGGGCCCCCACCACCCGGCGTCGGCGGCGCAGGCGACCACGACCGACGGCAGTTCGTCAAGTACGTGCTCATCGCCGCCGGGGTGATCGCCTTCGTCTCGCTGATCCTGCTCGGCGTCTCGGTCGCCGTGCGGCGCCGGCAGGTCCGGCGGAGGCGTCAGGCGCTCCTCTCGCCGTCTATCAACGCCGGAGGCGCGGCGAACGTCGACGGCGGCGGCGGGCACGGCCACGAGTGGGGCGGAGGCGGGGTGGTGCACCACGTCTGGAACATCCGGACCGTGGGTCTCGACGAGGCGTCGATCAGCTCCATCGCCGTCAACCGGTACCGCGCCGGGGCGGGGCTCCTGGGCGCGGCGGACTGCTCCGTCTGCCTCGGCGAGTTCCAGGACGGCGAGCTCGTACGCCTGCTGCCCAAGTGCGCGCACGCGTTCCACGTCCCCTGCATCGACACCTGGCTCCGCGCGCACGTCAACTGCCCGATCTGCCGCTCCGACGTGCTCGACCCCGCCGTCACAGCCGCCTCCGCCTCCGGAGGAGGAGGCAGCGAGAGCGTCGAGTCCAGCTCCAGCCCGCCAGCTGATCCAGACGCGAATGCCAACGCCGCAGCAGATCAAGATGGCGCGGCGAGCGACGCAGCCCCGGATCACGAAGGAGAGGAGAGCGACGGCCGAGACACTTCACCCGCACAAGAGGACCAGCAAGAGCAATCCAGCTCCGCACAGCCGCCGCCGCCGCCGCCGGAACTCTTGTGCCCGCTGCCGCGTAACGTGCGGCGCGCGGCGTCCATGGACGCTGTGGCAGTGTCGACTGCGGCGGACGTCGCGGAGCTAGACCGGCTGCCGGAGGAAGCTCCTGAAGAGGAGCAGATCGGTGGGAGGCGGAAGCGCTGGCCTGGCCCGTCCCGCGCGAAGGCATCGGGTTCGGACCATCGGAGCAACCTCAGCACCGACAGGCTGGCTCCCAGTGGTGTCCCGAGGTCATTCTTCTCACGCCATTGCCGCGCTCGGAGCTCGGTGCTGCCTTTATAACTTGTAAGTGATGGCGGTCTGATACTCGAGCTGAATTTTGCTCGCTGCTAATAATGAGATGTTGCTGCTGTTGTTGGATCGACGACCGCGATCTGTACGCCCTTCCTTATACTTGTGATCTCAAAGAGGTTAGAAGTTGGAACTCGGATCCAGTAATTGGACGTTTGCAAGTCGAGAAATGTATACTGTACAGCCATGTTCTTCTCTGCAGATTGGATTCAGGAATACTCGTATGATGGTAACCTGATTCTGTCTCGTTCTCCTTTGAGCGAAATTAAATATGGAGATTAACACAAAATCACGTACAGTACTATAATTATAATTAAGTGAGACATGGGCTGCCTGAGTTGTTAGCTGGCATTGGCATTGCAGTCTGTCGGTCCTGTCTTTGCTTTTAGGTTTGTTTTGTCAGAGGAGCATCCGCACGCGGTCATCATTGGTCCGTCTTAAATGGTTTGGAGAAAATTGCATCTCCCCGTCCGCTTTAGGTTAGGCGGGTCTGATGGTGGCCATCGCGGTCCAGATGGTGCCGGACGCCAAGTTGTGCTTCCATAGCTCCATTCCGTCATTTGCCATGAAAAACGTACTTGAAAGTACTTGCATTTCTTCTCCTATAATCTAATGTACCTGCAACTGTCGCCTTCAGAAATACGTGGGTCTATTCCACCATTACTATTTGTTTTTTGCAATTGGCACTGGCAGCAACGTCTAAACGGCAGAGCAGAATAAGGCTGCGTTTAGTTCGCGAAATGAAAATTTTTGGATGTCACATCGAACGTTTCGGGGATGTTGAAAGGGGTTTTTGATACTAATAAAAAAACTAATTACATAGCTCGCCTAGAAACTGCGAGACGAATTTATTAAGCCTAATTAATCCGTCATTAGCGCATGTTAGTTACTGTAGCACTTATGGCTAATCATGGACTAATTAGTCTTAAAACATTCGTCTCGTGATTTCCAACCAAATTGTGCAATTAATTTTTTTCGTCTGTATTTAATACTCCATGTATGTGCCGCAAGATTCGATGCGATAGTTTAAGGTGAAAATTTTTGAGAACTAAACGAAGCCTAAGAGCAGGTATAATAATCGCCTTTTAGCCGGCGAGGAGGATCCACGTCATCGAAAAACCAGCCACGTAAAGAGAGAGAATTTGGAGCGGACGGTAAACTCCTCGCCGACTGCAGCGCAACGTACGAGGAGAAAACGTCTTTTTCTAGCTGGCTGCGAGCGAGAAGCTGGCGTTTCTTTCCCATTTCACGTACTCTTGTACTGTGATCATTAAATGCTACGGCCCATCAAACAGCTAAGCCATAATATGAGTTGGCTATATAACTGACTGTATATGACATCGCATGCTCTTGCAGCCGGCAGCAGGCTAAATTGTTAGACTTCTCTAAGATGAACAATGCGGCAGCCGGCAGGTTCCAGAAGTCCAGAGCCAGATCCTGACAGTAGCTGGCTCACATCGGACATTCTGGCTTATCGGATGGGAAACGGCTTCATCAATTACTTTATTATTCATCCGATTCCAAGATTAGTCACCTACCGTATAACTGACTGTATATGACATCGCATGCTCTTGCAGCCGGCAGCAGGCTAAATTGTTAGACTTCTCTAAGATGAACAATGCGGCAGCCGGCAGGTTCCAGAAGTCCAGAGCCAGATCCTGACAGTAGCTGGCTCACATCGGACATTCTGGCTTATCGGATGGGAAACGGCTTCATCAATTACTTTATTATTCATCCGATTCCAAGATTAGTCACCTACCGCCTGCATTAAGAACCCGCAGGCCAAGGCGTTTTCTCTGTGGCCGACTGTCCGTGGCCTGTGGGCTGTGGCGGATGAGCTTGGAGCCCGTCGATCGACTGCCGGTGCCGGATCTCATCCCTATTCAACGTCAATTCGGCTGCTCAGTGCCTCGCCCAGACACTTCGCAGTGATGCTTCCGCGCTGCGTCCTACCCTGCAACGTGCGCACCCATGATTCGGATTCGATCGTGCCAGCTCGGATGAAGTCAACACAAAAATTTCAGCTCGTTTCCGGTTTCCTCAGAAGTCAGAACAGACACAAAAAAACAGGCAGAATCCGGCAGCGGACACCGCGTCGGAGCAGTGAATCAGCGCCGGCGTCTAGCTCCCTCTCAGCTGTCAGCCGCTGCCTTCGCCAACACCATGCCCGCTCGCGCGGTCCTGCACTCCTGCCTTCCTGGCGCCCGACTCGCGGCCCCATGAGTATATCAGGGGAAGCTTGCGGCACCGCGAGATTTCGCGGCTCCATTTTGTCACGGCGGCACCGCGAGCTTTCGCGCCTCCATTTTGTCATGGTCTTTAGGAAGATATAATAAGTACTGTACGCTCCTTATCAAAAAAAAAAAAAAAAACTGTGCGCTGAACTCAGCCGCGTACCTCAGATATCTGACTATTTATTCCCTGGCAATCATGCGTTCGAAAATATGGATTTAGAGTCTGCACAGAACGCTCTTTTCAAATGAAAACTAAAGTTCGTGAGACGAATCTATTATATTATAGGGGTGTCCAGACGGCCACGGCCCACGGCATGTTCTTTGTCGGGATTACAGCCAAGGCAGAGTTTCAGCTATCAGTGGTCAGGCCTTGGCCCGGAGCGTCGCTGTGTTCCTACCTGCTCGTGCATGTGAACTCTGGAACATAACAAAGTCTCGTCGCGCCAGACGCTAATCGTGGTGGTCACCAACGCACCACTCACCAGTCACCACCAAGAGTCCGGGACGTCGCGGGGGCTCCAGCCTCCAGGCCCCGATCGGCTCTGTGGTCCAGGTAAGGCCTTTGTCCGGTTAGCTAGGAATTAAACGTTATATAAATTAGTCAATCTTTTCTGCTAGGAATTGTTTCGGGGCATGGTTTCTGGATAACCGAACGATGCCTAGGATACAAGTGGTATCTAATTGTGTTTTTTTAGTCAGTTGATTAATTACGATCAAATGTTATTCCAGTTTATTTTTTCCCTCACTCAAATTCCATGAAATATCATGTTAGTTTATTTGATTAAGTTTTCAGGTAGACTCGATGATCCAATATAGTTAGAACTTGTATCCTTAGCATGGAGGGTATACTATCGGCCTCGTCCACTTCCCATCCTCCCAGGGTTTCAATATATAGGCCCTGTTTGGATCCAGGGGTTAGAGCTAGTTTGAGCTAGTTTGAGTTCAACTAGCCCAAAAGTATCCAAACAGGAAGGCTAGAGTGGGTTATTTGCAACTAGCCCACCCAAAAAAACTATCCCCCAAAAGAGGTGATTATTTGGGCTAGTTCCGATGGGGCCCACTGAAAACTATTATTTTTTTTATTACTCCACCGGTCCACCCGCACCGGATCCTCGGCACTCCCATCCCCCACCGCGAGTAGCTTCCCCCATTCGCGACTCGCGCCGCCGCCGGTCCCAGCCGCGCCGCCGCCGCTTCAATCCGCCAAAGGAGCAGTGCCGGCGGCCCCCCGGAGGCGGATCTCTGTCGCCCGCGCCGCCTCCCTCCCTCCCGTCGCGCCCTTCCCCTCCGTCGGCGAGCGATGGACGGAGACGGATTCGACTTGTGGAGCTCGCAGCCGTCGGCGAGCGGCCCTGCCCGCGCCGGTCTCGACCTCAACTCGCAAGCGCCGGCGGCGGAGGGGTTCCCGGGGATTCGGCTGTACGAAGACTTCCTCCAGGCCGACGACGTCGAGGTCCTTCCTGGACGCGGCAGGGGCTCCGGCCTCCCTCCCTATCGCCCACCGCGTGCCGGAGCAGGAGACGCGTGGGCGACTCCGGCGCCCCAGCATGCCCGACAACTACTCTTTGGCGGCTCCTCGGCGGCAGCCGGTCGCGGAGGAGGAAACGGTGGCGGCTACACCGGCAGGTCGTCGTCGGGGGCAGGCGCTGGTGTTCGGCAGCGTGCGAACTCGGCCGCTGCAGCAGCCGGCTGGCGTCCCCAGCGCACCAACACGGCTTCTCGTGGCAGCGGTGGCCAGGGCGTACCGCTTCCCCGAGCACCGAGGGCACCGAGGGCACCGAGGAGTGGCGTCCGTGGGCAAGCATCCAGCTCCGGCGGTACCTTCGACATTGACGATGAAGCAATGGAGGATAACGTGGAGGAGTTGGCGAGCTCCGGCGGTCCCCCGGTGAGCCATTCCAGTCGAGCCCAATGGAATGATGCAAATAATGCTTGCTTGTTAGAATTGTGCATAGAGCAACGTAGAGCAGGAACGTATAATGGTTCACAAATGAGTGGTGAAGGGTATCAAGCCGTTGTCGATGGCTTACTTGCCAGAAGAAGGTTGGTGTACACCCGTGGACAAGTGAAGAACCAAATAGGCGTACTCAAACACACCCACGCTTTCTGGCGCTACTTGCAAACGCACACAAGGTTGGGGAGGAGACCAGATGGATCCATTGATGCAGATCATGATTTATGGCTAACTCATACAGAGGTACAATATTACTTAGCATATTTTTGTGCTCTCATATGCTTGGTTACTCTATGCTTGCTTCAAATTTGATCTTACATGTTTGGTTCTGCAAAATGTGCACTTTCATCTTAGATGCCTGTAAATGCTTGGTTCTGGTTCTTACATGTTTGTGTTATCAACGAATAAAATGGATTACATCTTGGTACTGATGCACTAAGGACAATAGCTGGTGATTTTTCAGATGTCACAGGTCATTCGATTAGTTCCAGTCATTTGACAGTGTGCGTATTGAAACAAAAGTTCTTATTTCCAGGTAGCCATGTCCTGTTCTTCATGGCTGCTGCTATCTATTTGCTGGTCACAAAGCCAGTTTTATACTTTTATACATCTATATATAATTATTAAAAGAATCAAAATTTGAACCAACACTGTCAATGAATAATTTGCAGTGCCAGCCACTGCCTGAACCAACACTGTTATTATTTCTGCATGTTTATTTCTTGATCGATTCAGCATATGAACTTTGGCCGCAGGCCAGGTTTCTTGAGGCTTGTCGGGAACGAAACGTCAATTGCTTCTGAGTTGAGCTGTCCGTTCTGACTTTGTTTGGGTGATCGACAGATTCGGATCAGACCAGACACCCTAGAGGCCAATCTTTAGTCATCTTTCGTCTATGAGGGAGAACGACCTTCTCATGTAGTAGTAGAAAAGATCAATTCAAATGGCTCAGCGATCGGATTAGTGTTTAGATATACTCTTTAGAACTGGTCATTATTGCCACCAACTGTGGTTGGGTTGTCAGTTTTCATCATATGTGGAGTCAATGTAAATAGCTGATAACTATTTTGCTGTGCTCTCATAACTAGTTTCTCATAACTAGCTGATATTTTTCATCTTTATTGTAAACAGCTGATATTCTCCTGTCATAACTAGTTTCTAATCAACTTTTGTGCTCTCATATCTTAACAGAAAAAACCATACTTAAAGAAGCTTCTGACGAGTCCTCCAGCAAACGAGGACTTGCTTGATGAACTGTTCAGAGGGTACACTGTGGATGGCACCACAGCCTTTGTGCCTGGTGATGATTATGGTGACAATGAGGGGCAAGATGCAAGGACAGAAGATGATGAAGAAGAAGAGTTTGCACAAACACCTACAAGTAGAAGCAGCCAGAGGAGTCAGAGGGGCAAGAGGGCATTGAACAGCACTACAAGCACTTTGACCAGTCCAGTGAAGAGGAGCAAGAGCCCAATGGTGAAGATTGTGAAGGACATAGCCAGTACCTTCAAAGAATCTGTCGCAGCCAACACTAAGCAAATCCAGAAATGTGCAAATGACAAGGCTGCATTTTCTGTCAAGAGGTGTCAGGAGCTGGCATTTGAGTGTGGCGTTGAGAAAACCGTTGACTCTGTCTATGCTATGTCCAAGATGTTCGAAACAGAGTACCAAAGGGAGTTCTTCTGTGGCCAGTTAACTCCTGAGCTTAGGTTGGGTTACTTCAAGAAATGGTGCAGGGACAAGAATTTGGAGTAGTTAGGATCTTTTCGGTCCATGTGTGTTGAACCTATCATATATGTGTGAACTATTATATGTGCATGTGAACTATTATCTGTGTGGTGTAATGATACTTTATGCTATGTGTTGAACCTATTTAAATTAATCTATGAGCTGTGATGTCAAGTGTTGAAGTATTAATTTATTGAATTAATTTGCTTACCCTGGTTCAAGTTTTATGCTATGTGCTGATAGTTTGTTACATGCGTTGAAGCAGGAAGTTGATCATGGCCCCATGATTGAGGAAGAAGAAGATGATGGAGGTAGCTCAAGTGAGGATGAAATTATATCCATGTGCCGCAACAATTTGGTGCAGCAACAAAATTTGATTCTGCAGTTGGTACCTATCTTGGGTATGTACTCTGATAACTACTTCCTGAAACTACCTAAGAGGGTAACTGGAGATTCTGGTTTGGATTGGGTGCATGAGACACTAGCCCGAGAAACCCAATGTTACAACATGTTTAGGGTTGAGAGACCTTTATTTTACAGGTTGCATAATACTTTGGTCCAGAGGTATGGGTTGAAGTCCACTAAAAAAATGACATCTGTAGAGGCTCTTGCTATGTTTTTATGGATTGTTGGTGCACCACAGTCAGTTAGACAGGCTGATAATCGTTTTAGGAGGTCTCTGGAGACAGTAAGCAGGACATTTAACATAGTTTTGAGGTGCCTCCTTAGGTTAGCACATAACAACATTAAACCCAAGGACCCAACATTTCCAGAAGTGCACCCAAACTTAGAAAATCCAGCATTCTGGCCACACTTCAACGAGTGCATAGGAGCTATAGATGGGACACATGTGAAGGTTGTGGTGGACAAGAGTAAGAGAGTTCCATACTTGAACAGGCACAATGAGACCAGTCAGAATGTGCTTGCTGTTTGTGATTTCGACATGAGATTTACCTTTGTCTTGTCGACATGAGCGAACTTTTGGAGTGTTGAAGATGAAGTTTAGGATTTTGTTGAACATGCCAAGATTTCCAGAGGAGAAGCAAACTAGAATTATTGTTGCTTGTATGGCTCTTCATAATTTTATTCGAGAGAGCAGAATTGCGGATAGAGAATTTGATGCTTGTGATGCGGATGAAAATTATAACCCAATGCCTAGTTCTTCGGCATCAGCATGGCCAGAAGATGAACCTCTTGTTGAAGATGTGAACATGAATGCCTTTCGTGATGAATTAGCTCATGCTTTGTTTCATGGAGTGTAATTTTTTTGTTTAGCTTGATTGAGGACTTGTAAGTTTGAGTGACACATCTCATATGTATGGAGAAATTAAAATTTATTCTGATTTCGATGCTTGATTTGTACAAATAATGTATTTGTATCATCCGTGTGCGGGAGGAGGCCACACAAGAGCCTGCCACACCAAATCCGGCTGAAAGATGGTTTAAATGAGTCAAATAATTAGAAAAGTACATTTATTGTTAATCTAACTCTTGCATCCAAACATCTCTTGGGCTAGAGTTAGTTCAGGGCTAGTCTAGAGTTAGAAACTAGCTCTAACCTCTAGCCGAGCTAGAGTATCCAAACAGGGCCATAGCTGTGAGAGAGCACAAAAGTTTCACAAAAAAATATGGCAATATGGGCTACGGACAATGACTATACTGCACAACCTGTGTGCCGCGTTTCAATGCATCGTTCGTAATTTTAGAACAGTTGATAGGATTTTACATTGTAAATGACATTTTTTTAACGAATCGGGTAGGGCGACTATACTAAAAAAGAAGCCTAGATTAGGTAGCGCAACAAAACTACAGTGATCCTAAAACAGGGGCGAAGCTAGGCCCCCTTATTGGGCTAGCTGACATTGACTGTTACTAAACAAGTCGTCATAGATATATCACTTAATGAATATGTCGGATACCATAAAAAGGGGTATCCTAAGCAAGAACAAAAAAATTGCTTAGACCTTGTAAATATCGAAGCCAAGAGACAACGACGAGGCCTCGGCCGATTCTCCGATTCGCCCGAGGCCCGCGCCGCAAGGCCTCGAACGAGGTACCAACTCTCCGCCTCGCTCAAGTTCCCGCCCGTAAGGCCTCGGACGAGTTACCGATTCTCCGCCTCGCTCGAGGCCGGCTCGGCAGCTACCCTGTCACCGCCGCCTCGACCGGGACGTCACGTCCAACTAACGCAACCAACCACTCCCGCGACATCAGCCGAACGACGGCTCGACACAGCAGAGTAACCGACGAGGTGGGAGTCGCATCAACGCCATGTCGTCCAGGACAGGACGGGGCAGGGGTTACCGACCGCTGTGCTCGACACTGTGCCCACGACTGACGCCCGTGCTGCACTGTGCCTCGAAATCAGTGTACAGGACCAACTGCTCCCTCCGAGCCTCGGCCATCCGCTTGGGGGTCTCGGCAGCCTTGGGATTCGCGCCCGCCGAGCCCCCCACGATGGTTCGGCCTCTGCACCGACTGAGCCTCGGCTCTCTACGCTATCGACATACAGCGACCGGCACGTCGTCCGCCATGCCCTGCGTCAAGCTATCACTGGAGCTCCCACGTCGCATAGGATCAGGTGTGACCGGCGCGTCGCTCCAATGCATCAAGGACAAGACCGCTCCATCGACCATGCCGCAACAGTGACAAGCACAGGGCTCAGACATACCGCCTCCGCTCACAAAACACCACGTAGCGAACGCATGTATCACCCCTGTCCCCCCTTCAACTATAAAGGGGAGTGACCGGGGCCGTTTCTGGGGACGAGCTCACGGGTTCACGAACTCATGCATAGACGCACGCACAAACAGACGGAGATTCAAACACACACACACACGCGCAAGCAACGTGCAACACTCTGTAATACGCACGCTTCCTCGCTGCCTGAGATCAATGTCTCAAGTAGCCCACGCCGCTCCACGCAGAGACCTGGGACTAGCTCCCTCTCTCGCCCAGCTTGTAACCCCCTACTACAAGCACTTCGGTGCAAGGAATGCAAGATCGATCTCTCAGACTGGACGTAGGGCACCTATTGCCTGAACCAGTATAAACCTTGTGTCTCTTTGCATCACCATCCGGGATTAGGGGTGCATAGTACATTTTCACTAGTTGGTTGAGGGCCCGCCGGTCTAAAACACCGACAGTTGGCGCGCTAGGTAGGGGCCTGCTGCGTGTCAGCTTCGTCATCCCAACGAGTTCCGGATGGCAGACCCCGTACGACCACTGCGTCTCGGCACAGTGATCTAGTTCGGGAGCCTAAAATTTATGTCTCTAGGACGTGAGTACGATATGGTACTCCTCACACCCAGAGCCCCACCGACCAACGACGATACCACGCACCGGCAGCCCAGGCACAGGCGGCGCCCGGGCCACCGCTCTCGTCATGCTCGCCAGGCACGACGCGGGCAGGACCACCCGAACATCGCCGAGCTCAGGGCGACGCACTGCGCTCCGCCGGTATCCCATGCCCGGCTATTGGTACAGAGTCCCTGGTTGGGGACCTGTCTAGCTTAAGCCTTGGCAAGGGAAAGACGTCGGTGGCATGCAGCGATGCCCCATCATCAAGCCCTGCCCCACCACCTCCTAAGGGGTCGACTCCGGCGGAGCAAAGCCCGACGATGGCACCATCCCCGTACCCTTTCGGGTTGACTAATGCCGCCGCCTACGCTTCCGCTCACACGGAGCCATCAGGACGCCACCAATGCTTCACCCTCGACCTCGATGCCACTACCTCGACCCACACCCACGCCGACTCCTCGGAGGAGGACGAGGCGTGGGCCAAAGCGGACTTCTTCGGGCTTCACGACCCTAAAGCCATGTGCCGCTTCCTAGCCGCGAGCGACTACTGCTTCAGCTACTCCGACTCCGACGACGAAGGCACTTACGATCCCACTCGAGAGTGCTTCCACATCAGGCTCGGGATGCCGAGAACGAGCGATGAGGACGAAGGGGCAGGCAACCGCTCCCCGCTCCGCCAAGGGGCAGGCGACGCCACACCTCCACGCATCGAGCCTCCGGCAGCGCGGAACGAGAACCCTGCCTGTGAGGAACTTCGACGCCTCGACTTGGAGCAGCTCCGTGAGCTTCAGGCTAAGGTCGAACAAGACCGATTCCTTCTGCGGCAGCTCCGAGACACTCTCGAGTAAGAGCAGCGGGGTCACGGTGATGTCGGAGCAACACGGCGGAGGGCTCGCGACGTCAACCACTGCATCAACAGCGACGTAGGGGGTGAGCAACCCCCTATCTTCAATCACGCTAGCCAGAACATCGCGGCAGCGGTGATGCTACTTCGGACTATGCCCAAGCCCTCTACCACGAAGGGGCAACTGGTCCGCGGTGAGCTCCGAGACCTCCTCAAGACTGTCGTGGTACAGCAGGCTGAGAGTTCCGCCTCTCGACGGCGCGGAGCCGTCTCAGAACTTCTCACGGCACCGCCTCGGCATGATAGGAAGGCCTCAGTTCGTCCCAAGCCTGCTCGGGCACCGACGGCCAACAGGGCCCCCTCGGTGCGTGATCGCCTCGGCGATCGACGTGAGGCGTAAGGCGACCACGATGTGGTCAGCAGGCGACAGTGCCACGACAATGAGGGGCCCGCTCGAGGCTACCACCCGCATCGAGGCGGTCGCTATGACAGTGGGGAGGACCGCAGTCCTTCTCCTAAGCCACCTGGCCCTCGAGTCTTTAGCAAGACCATCCGTGGCTCCCACTTCCCAGCCCGATTTCGGCAACCGGCCAACCTCTCAAAGTACAGCGGCGAGACCAACCCCGAACTGTGGCTCATCGATTATTGTCTGGCTTGTCAGCTAGGCGGCACGGATAATGATCTGCTCATCATCCGCAACCTCCCCTTGTTCCTGTCAGACCTGACGCGAGCTTGGCTCAAACACCTCCCTCCCTCGCAGATCCACGACTGGCGCGACTTGGTAAAGGTCTTCGTCGGGAACTTCCAGGGCACATACGTGCGCCCCGAAAACTCCTGGGACCTCAAGAGTTGTCGCCAAATGCCGGACGAGTCTCTTCGAGACTTCATCCGACGCTTCTCCAAGCAATGCACCGAGTTGCCCCACGTCGGCGACTCGAAAATTGTCTAGGCGTTCCTCTCCGGCACCTCCTACCGAGACCTAGTCTGGGAGTTAGGCCAGAATGTACCGACCATGGCGGCCGCACTCCTCGACATTGCCACCAACTTTGCCTCGATCGAAGTGGCTGTTGGGGCCATCTTCCCCGACAACGACGCCAAGGGGAAGCGGCCTAAGAAAAAGAAAAAGGGTCGCCAGGGAAAGCAGGAGGTCCTCGAGGTCGGTCTAGTCGTGGCCGCAGATCACAAGAATCCCTGAGGCCCAGAGGCCCTGGGCTCTTCGACAATATGCTTAAGAAACCCTGCCCTTACCATAGGGCCCGGTGAAGCACACCCTCGAAGAGTGCACCATGCTCCAGCGTTACTATGCCATGCTCGAGCTCCCCAACGACGACACCATGAGGAGGGACGTCGACGATAGGGACAACGACAAGGACAATGGGTTCCCCGAGGTGTTCAACGCCTTCATGATCTTCGGCGGGCCTTCAGCGTGCCTCACGGCACGTCAGCAAAAGAGGGAGCACCGGGAGGTCTTCTCGGTTAAAGTGGCCACTCCCCGGTACCTCGACTGGTCTCGGGAGGCGATCACCTTCGATCGGGATGACCACCCTGATTACATCTCAAACCTCGGGCAGTACCCACTCATCGTCGACCCGATCATCGGCAACACCCAGCTCTCCAAGGTGTTGATGGATGGAGGCAGCGGTCTCAATATCCTCTACGCCAGCACCCTAGAACTCCTAGGGATCGATCAGCCATAGCTCCAAGGCGATGCTACGCCCTTCCACGGCATCGTGCCAGGAAAACGCACATGACCCCTTGGGCGCATCAACTTGCCTGTCTACTTCGGCACTCCCTCCAACTACCACAAGGAGGTCCTCACCTTCGAGGTGGTTGGGTTCAAGGGGACCTATCATGCTATCCTGGGCCGCCCGTGCTACGCCAAGTTCATGGCGATCCCTAACTATACCTACCTCAAGCTCAAGATGTTGGGCCCCAACAACATCATCACTGTCGACTCAACGTACGAGCATGCATACGACTGCGATGTCGAATGCATCGAGTACGCCGAGGCTCTCGTGGAGGCCGAGACCCTCATTCTCAACCTCGACTGACTTGGTAGCAAGGCGCCTGACTCCGAGCGTCATGCCGGGACTTTCGAGCCCACAAAGGCCGTCAAGCTCATCCCGGTCGACCCCACCTGCTCCGACGACCAAGCGCTGAGGATCAGTGCCACCCTCGACATCAAATAGGAAGCCGTGCATGTCGACTTTCTCCACGCGAATGTCGATGTATTTGCGTGGAGTCCCTCAGACATGCTAGGCATACCGAGGGAGGTCGCCGAGCACACCTTGGACATCCAAGCCAGCTCCAAACTGATGAAACAGCGCCTGCGCCGATTCGACGAGGAAAAGCGCAGGGCCATTGGTGAGGAGGTGCAGAAGCTTTTGGCGGTCGGATTCATCAAGGAAGTTTCCCATCCAGAGTGGTTAGCTAATCCTGTATTAGTTAAGAAGAAAAATGGGAAGTGGATAATGTGTGTAGACTATACCGGTTTGAATAAAGCATGTCCAAAAGTCCCTTTCCCATTACCTCGAATCGACCAAATCATTGACTCCATTGCGGGATGCAAAACCCTATCTTTCCTTAATGCATATTCTGGTTACCATCAAATCAAGATGAAAGAATCCGACCAGCTCGCGACTTCTTTCATCACCCCATTTGGCATGTACTGCTATGTGACTATGCCATTTAGCCTTAGAAACACAGGGGCCACATACCAGCGGTGCATGACCTAGGTCTTTGGCGAGCACATCGGGCAAACTATCGAGGCCTACGTGGATGACATCATGGTCAAGTCCAGAAAGGGCAGTGATCTCGTCGATGACCTAGAGATCACCTTCAGATGCCTTAGAGAGAAGGGCATCAAGCTCAACCCTGAGAAGTGTGTCTTTGGGGTCCCCCAAGGCATGCTCTTGGGATTCATAGTCTCAGAGCGCGGCATCGAGGCCAACCCAGAGAAGGTCTCGGCCGTGACCAACATGGGACCAATTCAAGACCTCAAGGGAGTGCAGAGGGTTATGGGATGCCTTGCGGCCCTAAGCCGCTTCATCTCACGCCTTGGCGAAAAAGGCTTGCCTTTGTACCGCCTCTTGAGAAAATCCGAGTGCTTTTCCTGGACTCCCGAGGCCAAAGAAGCCCTCACCAAGCTCAAGGCACTGCTCTCCAATCCTCCCATCCTAGTGCCACTGACCAAGGGCGAGGCCCTCTTGCTCTATGTCGCCGCAACGACCCAAGTGGTCAGCGCGGCTATAGTGGTCGAGAGACAGGAAGAGGGGCATGCCTTACCCATCCAACGACCTGTTTACTTCATCAGCGAGGTGCTCTCTGAGACTAAGACACGCTACCCCCACATATAGAAGTTGATCTATGCTATAGTCTTGGCTCGATGCAAGCTACGTCACTACTTCGAGTCCCACCTGGTGACCGTGGTGTCGTCTTTCCCTCTGGGAGAGATAATCTAGAACTGGGAGGCCTCAGGTAGAATAGCCAAGTGGGCCGTGGAACTCATGGGGGAAGCCCTATCTTTCGCGCCTTGGAAAGCAATTAAATCCCAGGTCTTGGCCGATTTTGTGGCGGAGTGGACCGACACCCAACTGCCACCTGCTCAAGTCTAGGTGGAATGTTGGACCATGTACTTCTATGGGTCCCTGATGAAGCCCGGGGCAGGCGTGGGTCTGCTCTTCATCTCACCCCTTGGAGTGCACATGCGCTACATGATTCGGCTCCACTTCGCCGCCTCCAACAACACAGCCGAGTATGAAGCCCTCGTCAATGGCTTGCAAATCGCCATCGAACTTGGAGTACGACGTCTCGACGTACGGGGTGATTCGCAGCTCGTCGTTGATCAAGTGATGAAGGAGTCGAACTACCATGACCCCAAAATGGAGGCATACTACAAGCTGGTACGTCGCCTTGAAGATAAGTTCAACGGTCTCGAACTCAACCATATCACGCGAAAATTCAATGAGGCTGCAGACGAACTGGCAAAGATGGCGTCGGCACGGGCCCCGGTCCCCCGAACATCTTTGCCAGAGACCTCCACAAGCCTTCCATCGACTACGCCTCGACGGCGGAAGAGGGCCCACCGGTCGAGCCCACCGCAGGGGCTGAGGCCCCCTCTGTCACCGAGACCCCTTCGGCCAAGCCCGAGGTCATGGAAATCAACGCGGAGCCTCCCAAGGCCAACCAGGGCATGGACTAGCGAGTCCCATTCATTGATTACCTCATTCGAGGAGAGCTTCCTGCAGACAGGACCAAAGCCCGATGGCTTGCGCAACGAGCCAAAACTTACGTCCTCAGCAACAGCGAGTTGTACAGGCAAAGCCCATATGGCGTCCTCCAACGATGCATCACCACTGAGGCAAGCCAAGCCCTACTTGGGGACTTGCACGCGGGAGCCTACGGGCACCATGCAGCGCCTCGGACGCTCATCGGAAACGCTTTCCGCCAAGGGTTCTACTAGCCGACGGCGGTTGCTGACGCCACCAAGCTGGTACGCTCCTGCGAGGGATGTCAGTACTATGCACGGCAGACGCACCTCCCGGCCTAAGCCCTCCAAACCATCCCCATTACATGGCCATTTGCTGTATGGGGGCTCGACATGGTTGGGCCTCTGCAGAAGGCCCCTGGGGGCTATACTCATTTGATGGTAGCAATCGATAAGTTCTCCAAGTGGATCGAGGCTTATCCGATCAATCGAATCAAATCCGAGCAAGCGGTGATGTTCTTCACTGATATCATCCATAGGTTCGGGGTTCCAAATACCATCATCACTGACAATGGGACACAATTCACCGGCCACAAGTTCCTAACGTTCTACGACAACCACCACATTCGTGTGCCCTGGTCGACCGTAGGACAACCTAGGACAAACGGCCAAGTAGAACGTGCCAATGACATGATCCTACAGGGCCTCAAGCCGAGAATATACAACCGGTTGATGAAGTTTGGCAAGAAATGGCTTGCCGAACTCCTGTTGGTCATCTGGAGCCCGAGGAACACTCCGAGCCGAGCCATGGGGTTCACACCGTTCTTCCTAGTCTATGGAGTCGAGGCCATCCTCCCCACTGACTTGGAGTACGGTTCCCCGAGGCTACAGTTAATCCTCCCCACTGACTTGAAGTTTCCCTCAGATCTGGCGCAGTTAATCCGGATCCGATTAAACCGCCCATGCACCCACCTTTCCCTTATTAATCGCGCACGCACAGTAACGTCCCATCCGCTGATATCGCGTCGCATCCGACCGCAGCGATGGCAGGCGCCATTCCGTCTCCCCAAGAAACCGCCTTAAAAGGCGCACCCGCCGTTGTCAGCCGATGGGAGGGGAATATCCCCCACCTAATTCCTTTCAGACTAAGCAACTGGGCACCGAGCCCGTTACGGTCCAGGGGTTCGAAGGCTGGGCCCCCGAGGGTCTCGACAGCCGCCCCAGGACAAACAGAGTTAGGGATGACTATGGGCGAGCCCATACATGGCCAAGGCCCAAGCAAGCAATTGCTTGGGATGCCCTAAGTCGTGTACGAGACCAGCAGGGAGGTCTCTGAATGGGATCCCACCGTAGGGAGGCACCGAGCCCTCGGGGCCAATCGAACGGCCCTAGGACCCACTAGAGAAGCCCTCTGGTACTTTTGGAGTGCGTCTCTTGACCGCCAGCCGACCCCTATCGAATGGGGCATGGGCCTCTACTTGGACTTACCCGGTAACAGCTCACTGGAGGTGTCACTGCTCGCGCCCACCGAGGGTAGCCTGGCATACTCCACCCCTCCTTCCGAATGAAAAGGATGTGCGAGGGCCGCACAAAAAAGACAGGGAAACTCTTGATTGCCCTCTTGCTCCGTGCAGAGGCCCGAGGGCATTTCTTGCAAACCAAGCCAAGACCCAGCGACCCAAGCTCGCACTCGGGGGCTCGGCAAACAACCCCTCCTTCCGAACGAAAAGGATGCGCGAGGGCCGCACAAAAAAGACAGGGAAACTCCTGATCACCCTCTTACTCCACGTAGAGGCTTGGGGGCACTTCCTACAAACCAAGCCAAGACCCAGTGACCCAAGCTCGCACTCGGGGGCTCGGCAAACAACCCCTCCTTCCGAACGAAAAGGATGCGCGAGGACCGCACAAAAAAGATAGGGAAACTCCTGATCGCCCTCTTGCTCCGCACAGAGGCTCGGGGGCACTTCCTGCAAACCAAGCCAAGACCCAGTGACCCAAGCTTGCACTCGGGGCCTCGGCAAACAACCCCTCCTTCCGAACGAAAAGGACGCGCGAGGGCCGTACCAAAAAGACAACGAAACTCCTGATCGCCCTCTTGCTCCGAGCAGAGGCTCGGGGGCTCTTCCAGCAACCAACCCGATTCCTTTCAGACTAAGGAACTGGGCACCGAGCCCGTTATTGTCCAAGGTTTCAAAGGCTGGGCCCCCGAAGGTCTCGACAGCTGCCCCAGGACAAATAGAGTTAAGGATGACTATGGGCGAGCCCGTACATGGCCGAGGCCCAAGCAAGCGACTGCTTGGGATGCCCTGAGTCGTGTCCGAGATCGGCAGGGATGTCTCTGAATGGGATCCCACCGAAGGGAGGCATCGAGCCCCCGGGGCCAATCGAACGGCCCTGGGACCCACTAGAGAAGCCCTCTGGTACTTTTGGAGTGCGTCTCTGGACCACCAGCCGACCCCTATCAAATGGTGCACGGGCCTCCACTCGAACTTACCCGATAACAGCTCACCAGAGGTGTCACTGCTCGCACCCACCGAGGGTAGCCTGGCATACTCCACCCCTTCTTCTGAACGAAAAGGATGCGTGAGGGCCACACAAAAAAGACAGGGAAACTCCTGATCGCCCTCTTGCTCCGTGTAGAGGCTCGGGGGCTCTTCCTGCAACCAAGCCAAGACCCAGCGACCTGAACTCTCACCCAGAGGCTCGGCAAACGCGATAAAACCCCTCACTCAACAGGGAAAAAGCCCCTGGAGGAGTAAACCCACTCCTCCAGGGCCTCGGGGGCTACACCCGGCAGGTGCGCTCGCGCGCACCCATCGAGGCCTCAAGCACAAAACACAATCCCAACTGGAGCCGCTGCGTGTCAAGTCTCGTCAAAACCTCGGGAAGAGTGCTCACACTCCCCCCGAGGCTCGGGGGCTACTGTCGGATACCATAAAAGGGGTACCGTAAGCAAGAACCGAAAAAATTGCTTAGACCTTGTAAATATCGAAGCCAAGAGACAACGACGAGGCCTCGGCCGATTCTCCGATTCGCCCGAGGCCCATGCCGCAAGGCCTCGAACGAGGTACAAACTCTCCGCCTCGCCCGAGGCCCCCTCGCTCGAGTTCCCGCGTCGCAAGGCCTCGAACGAGGTACCAACTCTCCGCCTCGCTTGAGGCCCCCTCGCTCGAGTTCCCGCCCATAAGGCCTCGGATGAGGTACCGATTCTCCGCCTCGCTCGAGGCCGGCTCGGCAGCTACCCTGTCACCACCGCCTCGACCGGGACGCCACGTCCAACTAACGCAACCAACCACTCCCGCGACATTAGCCGAACGACGGCTCGACACAGCGGAGTGACCGACAAGGTGGGAGTCGCATCAACGCCATGTCGTCCGGGACAGGACAGGGCAGGGGTTACCGACCGCTGTGCTCAGCACTGTGCCCACGACTTACACCCGTGCTGCACTGTACTGCCTAACCCCAACTGCTCCGAGGACAGTGCGGCGTGGGGAGTCAAGTCCGGGTACCTGTAGCCTCGGAATCAGTGTACAGGACCAACTGCTCCCTCCGAGCCTCAGCCATCCGCTTGGGGGTCTCGGCAGCCTCGGGATTCGCGCCCGCCGAGCCCCCACGATGGTTCGGCCTCTGCACTGACTGAGCCTCGGCTCTCTACGCTGTCCACATACAGCGACCGGCACGTCGTCCGCCATGCCCTGCGTCAAGCTATCACTAGAGCTCCCACGTCGCACAGGATCGGGCGTGACCGGCGCGTCGCTCCAATGCATCAAGGACAAGACCGCTCCGTCGACCATGCCACCACAGTGACAAGCACAGGGCTCAGACATACTGCCTCCGCTCACAAAACACCACGTAGCGAACGCATGTATCACCCCTGTCCCCCCCTTCAACTATAAAGGGGAGTGACCAGGGCTGTTTATGGGGACGAGCTCACGGGTTCACGAACTCACGCATAGACGCACGCACAAATAGATGGAGATTCAAACACACACACGCGCAAGCAACGTGCAACACTCTGTAATACGCACGCTTCCTTGCTGCCTGAGATCAACGTCTCAAGCAGCCCACGCCGCTCCACGCAGAGACCTGAGACTAGCTCCCTCTCTCGCCCAGCTTGTAACCCTCTACTGCAAGCACTTCAGTGCAAGGAATGCAAGATCGATCTCTCAGACTGGACGTAGGGCACCTATTGCCTGAACCAGTATAAACCTTGTGTCTTTTTGCATCACCATCTAGGATTAGGGGCACGCAGTACATTTTCACTAGTTGGTTGAGGGTCCGCCGATCCAAAACACCGACAGAATGAATCGTCATAAACAATAGAATTCTATGATGGTTCCTTAGAACGTCACCAATAAACCGTCATGTAAAGACTTATTCCTTGTAGTGACAATCAAAACGATAAAAAAAATTAGTCGGCTAGAATGGGACATCAACACACGCCGAAGACACATGAACTCGCATTTACCACTACTGTATATTGATGACCTGACCCTCCAAAAACTCCCCTAGATAGCTAGTCGATAGCCACACATCTTATAATGTCAAAATCGTCAAGACGAAACACCAAAGTCACCACTTGCACCATCATTCCCGACGTTGTCCCACACCGAGGTAGCCTCTGCCAAGTAGAACTAGTCGCCGCAATCCACTGCAAGCCGGGTAACTGTCACGCTATCAGATGCGCTTGCACCGTCTCATGACGTTGTCCTACACCAAACTATCGTCCTCAACTGCCAGTCAGAAGCCATACTCTCAAATCGCTACGCCAATACCTTATTTCTAGCCCTTTTCAAAAATACCTTCTTTCTCGCCATTTTCCACCACCATGGACATCTACTCCTCGAGTCCTCAACATATTCCTCCTCTTTAGACTTTCAGCCTGTTCACTTGTTGGTCTCAACCAGGGCTTATCAACCAGCCAACAATATTTTTCTCTCACAACAAACCAACACCGGCACCAGCCAGGGCTTACCATCCAGTGAACAGGCCGTTCGCCGCCGTTATCATCACAGGAAGATCGCCGCTTCACCGGCCTCGGGCGAACCACACATGTAGTCGTCGTCGCTGCTCGTGCGGCCAATGTACTAAGCCATAGTTCGAGTGTGCTGTTAGCCCCGGTTACGTACGTGCGTCACACATAACATCAGTCCTGTTCACAAAATATGGCTGGCTACTACTGCACCTTCAATGCTGCTCTCAGTTTGTTGTTGTAGCACATGCGGGCGCTGGATTTGTACAAACATTTCCATAAATTTGGAAAAAAAGGATTTAAGTCTTCTTACGCTCACTCTTCCCCAATATACGTAGGTAGAGGAGAAAAGAGTATATGCATGGATCGTGTCTTGAGTCGGTGAGTCTACTCCCCTACTAGATGCATTCATGCATGTTTTTATCTTATAATAAAATAACATCAGCCGGCTTATAAACCACATAAACAATCAAGCGAACAGAGTGATCCCCTAATTTCGTTGCCAATGGCTTAGCTGCCGTGGTTTTGTGCAAAGACGAGTAGAGTACTTACTCGGACATGGACTAGACAGTAGTATGCCTCCGGCCAACTCACAAACATTGCACGACGAATGCATCGTCAAGTTGTATGTTATCAGCGGCGTTTCTTCCGGCACACTTAACTCTCTTCGCGATGCGTCCACGGCACCTGCACCTCGCCACTGGACCGGTGACGGTTCATTGCCTCGCTCGTTTTGCACATCCCAGACCCTTTCGATGTCTAGAGCATTTGTTTTGCTGTAATAAAAAAAAAAAAAGCACCGGAGGTCTATTAACTTTCGTTGGGTGTCATCTAGGTCCATCAACTTTAAAACTTTATTTTTTGGTCTATTAACTTTCGTTTGGTGTTATCTAGGTCTATCAACTTTGAAACTATATTTTTGGTCCATGAACTTTTAAAATTGTTCACTGCAGGTCCACGCATGCATGCATGCACGTCGGCTTCGGCCTACGGTCTTTGCGTGCGTACAGCAGCCTCTGCATGGACCTCCGGCGGCGGCGCCACGTGGCGGCGCCGCCGCAGGCCGGCCCCGCAGAGGGAGACCAGCCAGGGCCAGCGTCCGTCGCTGTGGGGCAGTGGCTGCGCTGTGCTGTGCCCGCCCGCCCACGTGAGCCCAAGCCGCAAGGCTCCAGCGTCGCACCCTCAAAGTGGAACAGCAGCTTGGGCAACTCCGGCCTATCTCCGGACGACGGCAGTACGAAGCAGATGGGATCGGCGTCCGTCGTCGCGTTGCTGGCCTCCGCAGGGGAGCGCCGGTAAACCTGGAGCGGCAGCGTCGTGAAGGAGGTGCCGGAGTCGATGATCGTCCCGCCGGTTCCGTTGTTCATCAACGCGAAAGCGGACTCCGGCACCTGCAGCCTCGTGGACCCGACGGTCATGCCCTTCAGCGACAGGTAGTAGAAAGATGGAATTTTGGGGCTCTAGATTAGCGGGGTGGTCTGCACAGCACCACCTGCGCTGCTGTAGAGGTTCGCCGGCTGGCCCAGCAGGACGGGACTGGGCGCCGATCCCGTGATGTCGGTGAAGCAGTAGGAGAAGTTGTCGACCTTGAGCTGCGACGGCAAGGACAGGGAGCCGCGGACCGAACCCAACGATGCCAGGTCTCGTTGGACGTAAAGATCCCACTGTTGTTGTGGCCGCAGCCGAAGGACAGGCCGGGCACGGCCGTGGCCGTGCGCCCATCGACGGCCACGAACGTGAACGTGCCCGCGTCGAGCTGTCCGTTGGTCGTCAAGTTGTCACCGTAGGAGTAGGTGTACAAGCACGTCTCGTTGCCGTAGGAGAGCTCCTGGAACGTGGAGGAGAGGGAGGGGTCAAAGTACGAGAGGGCCTGGTGGGAGCAGGAGATGCAGGGTCAGCACTGCGTCCATGTGAGGTCGCTGCCCGTGTCCAGCGTCAGCTGCACGGGCTGCGGCGGCGTGCCGATGCCCGAGCGCATCAGGTACTCCGTGCTGGGACTAGGACTGGGGTCACTGCCGTTGCGCTGCCACGGGGTGCGTCACTGGGGCACTCGCTGAGGAGCTGGCGAGGAACTGCGCGCGCGGCGCGTGCCTTGTTGCGCCGCGTCATGCGCTGCAGCAGCTCGCGGCGGGCCGCGTCATGCGCTGCAGCAGCTCGCGGCGGGTCAGTCCACGCCCGGCAGCAGCGCGAGCACCATGGGATAGGCAGCTGCCTCCTCGTCCTTGTCCGACCGCGCGATGGGGTCGCACCTGTACACCCGCCACGGCCGCCGGCGCCGCAGCTTCATCACGGAGCTGACCATTCCCAGGAACACCTTCTCGGCCAGCACGATCACCGACATGGCCGTGCACAGCAGCACCGCGGCCCGAACGCACAGCAGCATCCAATGGACAGTGCGGTTGGTTGGCTCTCAGGATGCAAGCGGGGCGGGCTGCGAACAAGCGTACTCATCGGGAGCATGCCCACGGGGCCGACGGACACGGCCTGGCGAAGCCTGCTGAACGCGTGCCGGATCCACGGGGATCTGGATCTCACCGAGAGCGCACTTGAGGAGCTGAGGCGCCTCGGCGCCGCCAACGCCGACGACTACGTCATCGTCGCGGACATGCACGCCAGGGCCAAGAACTAGGGCCACCTGCCTATTCATCCATCTGCAGCATCGCGAGCTCCACGGCCAGCCTCTGGGGTGGCTGCGCCGACGCTGAGGAGACCCGAGCTGGAGGCGGCCGTGATCCGTGTGACCAGCCACGACGAGCGGTCCGTGGACGAGCGACGACGGCGAGTGCAGGCATGGCTCCACCGACGCAAAGACCGGAGGCTGAAGCCGACGTGCATGCATGCATGCGTAGACCTACAGTGAATCATTTTAAAAGTTCATGGACCTAAAAATGTAGTTTCAAAGTTGATGGAACCTAGACTGACACCAAACGAAAGTTAATAAACCCAAAAATACAGTTTCAAAGTTGATGAACTTAAATGACACCACAACGAAAGTTACTCTAAACAAAAAGACGGCAGTGCAACGTGCAGTAGAAGGCACGCCCGGGCGCGGCCGCAAAGATACACCGTCGTCCTGGTCATGGCGACGTCAGTCAACCGTAGCCAGGAGCCGCTAGGCGACGCAAACGCCTTTGAAATGGGGCGACGGCCACCTTATCCTACATGGTTTCTTTAATGTTTCTTTATTGCCAGTCACTACCCAGTACACGAACCTTCCCCGTTGTTTACGCTCGCATTTGCTTTGGCCCCCACATGAATCTCTCATCAAAGTCATATTGACACGTGCACAACCACAACCAAAAGGAGACCAAAAGAAAGAAAGAAGGGAACCACTATAATTTGCGGTCCCAATAGAGCACGGATAGTAACCCAGCCGTCAGCCGGCTAAATATAATGTCAGATGTGTTAAAGCCTTCACTAGTATAATGGCTCGGCTTTCGTCCTATTAGTTTAGACTTGTTTGGCTTATAAGCTATGGCTGAAAATACTGTTGGCTGGTTTAATATGAGAAAAAAATAATATTTGTTATTGATAAGTCATGGCTTATAAGCCAAATACGACCCTACGAACCTGCTGTTTATCGGTGTGCCTGAGTGCATGTGCATGATATGCAAAGAGCAGGCGCACAGCGAATGAGATTCTTCGATACAAAGCAAAACGCCAGTTTTTCGGTCACCGTCGCTGGGAGCAGGCGTTTTAATCTCGTGGAACATGCTCAGCCTGGCGGTAAGCGAAGCGTCGGCTCGCGTCTCTTTCATTCTCTCTCACCCAGCAAGGATTTTTCTGACGTGGACTCGTATACAGCCCGCTTACGTGGACTTTGTTATACTTGCTCTTACTGAGAGAATACGTAGTAAGAATGATGGTAAACAGTTCGTCAGGAAGAAATGATGATTAACGAGCGCAGATCATCTAGTCTAGCTTAAAGCTGACGCTCGCAGGATAATGCTTCTCGCACTCACGTCGATTCGTGACAGCAAAAAGAGAGGCTACCGTCTCGAAATCAAAAGAAGGATGGACACGAGGTGTAGCTAAAGAACGGCCGGGAAACCAAAGAGAGAGAACCCCCGCCGCGGTTCTCTGAATTCTCTTCTCTTGTCGTCAGTTATCACTCCCACAAAATCTACTTACGGACCAAACAAATCAAGCTTTTTGCAAAAGTAAAACGTAAAAGCTGAAAAAAAAGTTTAGAAAATCAAGCCGCTACCACGAAATATTCCTGATAATAAACACAGCTCGTCAAACTTTACAGGGCAGCATTCCGGCCGCCGCGGTGGCGCCGCCGCCAAGAGTGGCCTCGATCACGGCCGGCCCGCCGGCAGCGGCGAAGCCGCGCCCTTCCTGCTGCATTCGCCGTCGTCCCTTCCCCTCCTCGTGGACCCGTCCCACCCTCTCCGCACCGAGCCGCCGTCGTCCCCCGCCTCGCGCCCAGGAGACCGTCCTGGCCAGGAACGACTGCCACCGGCGCCCGCCGTGGCTGCTCCCGCCGTACCCGTTGCCGTTGCCGAAGCCTCCTCCTGCTCCTGCCACGCGCCGTCCGCCTCGGGAGCTCCCCCCCTCGGAGCTGAGCTCCGAGAGGTCGAGCAGGCTGGTGGCGTGGCGCAGGCGGCGAGACCGGAGCACCTGCTCCCGCAGGTGCTCCGGCAGCCGCAGCGTGAACCTCTCGTGGTCGCCCTCCTCCGCGGCGGCGGCGGCCGCCGCGAAGAGCGAGTGCCCCGTCGAGTGCGACCGCGGCATCCTGGCGGCGCGCCGCGCGCTGCGCAGCATCTCCAGCTCCATGGCCTCCTCCTTCCTGTCGTCCTCGTCGTCGCTGTCCTCCGAGCCCTCGTCCAACACCGGTATCGCCACGGACCTCCGGCGGCGGCGAAGGCGAAGGCTGCTGGCGCGGCGATAGCGCCACCGCCGCCGGCCGGCGGCGGCGGCGACGGCGACGGGGGCGCCACCGCCGGCAACGGCAACGGCACCGGCACCGGAGCCGGCGCCGGCTTCTCGAGGTTCGCGCGGCAGAGCGGGCACGTGACCCGCGACTGCAGCCAGGGGTCGATGCACTCCGGGTGGAACGCGTGGGAGCAGTGCGGCAGCAGGCGGAGGTCGTCGTCGTCCTCGAACGCCGTGAGGCACACCGCGCACTCCAGCACGCCCTTGCCGATCTTGTGCTCCACGACCTCCCTGTAGGACACGATGGGAAACGTGGCGACAACCGCGGGGTCCAGCCCGCGTTTCCCCCTCCTGGACGGACCCCCGCCCCCGGCGGCCCCGGCTGCTGCTGCTGCTGCCGCCGCCGCCGCCGCCCCGGGGTCGGCGAGGCGGCACTGGTTGACGTACGCGCAGATGAAGAGCAAGAAGAAGAACACGCTGATGGCCACCGTGATGAAGGTCGACATGGTGCGCCCGAACGGCGTTGGCTGCGGCGGCTGCAGGAGGCGTCCGCTGAGGCGCCGGCGGCGGCGAGGACGAGGACGACAACGGCGAAGAAGACTGCGCGTCGACGATGGCCATGCCGGCGCGGAGGAGGCAGAGCACGAGGAGGAGCTCCCGTGTCCCCATCGCTCCTCGCGAAGCACGCACGCAGAGGCACAGAATTGGGGAAACCGGCACCACTACTGCCGCCGGTCTGTCAGCTCTCTGCTGTGGAGCGATTCTGCTTTGACGACACGAGAAAGTGAGAAACCGATTGCTGTTGCTAGACGCTAGTGGTGCTGCGGATGCCTACATCCCACGTCAGAGTTGGGCGAATTGCCTGCCCCCTGCAGCCCTGCTCGGTTGCTCCTCTTTCTTGCCGATCCCTGCGCTTTGCTCTCTCCAAACTCGCTTCCCCCCTTCCCAAATTCCCTGCATCTGGAATTCTGGATGGATCTTTTTGACCAATTTAGCGGACACTACGTCACTCTGATGTGTGCGACTGTACCGAAGCAGCGGCGGATGTCAGGCAGGCGTGTGTTGAGTGTTTGACACAGCGAATATTCTGAGAGGGTGTTCGGCTGTACGGAAATTTTTACTGTTTATGCTGGAACCACTGTTCATACGGGACGTCGTGAGAGAGAAATACTACTTCCTACTGGAAAAAAAATAAAACAAACAAATCAGAATTCAGTCCAGCCGAACACTCCCTAGGTTTCGGGGTTATCAAAGCAGCTGTGGAAGGTGGTGATAGGCAATGCATGAAAGGACTCAAAATACTTGAAAAAAAAACTCCTGTGGACTGCAACCGGTCTCTTTCAGCGCACAATTAATAGTATTTTTCTCTCACAACAAATCAGCACCAGTTAATCTAAACCAGTCCAGAAACCAATCAGCGAACAGACCAAATGAAACAACTCGCACCATCACCATCCTCGTGGCGAGAATGTGGAGCGTAGGACAAACAGTATCGAACAGCATCGTTTCCGCCAGCGTGCAGCCGCTGTACCTGTCGTTTTTGTGAGAAACTAAACAAAAGCTGCAGGTAGTTCTCAATGTGCTTCATCATGCCACGGACCTGGCAATATTAATCAGGGGCATGTTAGCTGGTTGGTGTTGGTGTTGGTTTGGACTGGCTGCTACTGGTTTTTTATGAGAGAAAAATATTGTTGGTTGGTTGATTTGGGCTGATTGAAACCAACAAACGAACAGGCTATATGAATCTTGCCAGAATAACGTGCAGATTGCTTGGGTGGTCCATCATTTATTGCTTCACATTACACAAACGAACACAGGTCGAAAGAAACTGGCGGCGCCGCCGCCGCCTCCGCCCGCTAGTGGTTCCGGCGTCCGCTGCTCGGGGTCTGCGCGGATCCAGTGCCCCCCGGCGTGGATCTATGGCGGCGCGGCTACGGCGACGACCAAGGCCAAGGCGTCGATGCGGGCGCGGCAGTGGCTGCGGCACGGGCCAGGTGCGCCTGCATGGGCGTGGCGGCGAGGCTGCTCCGGCCCCTTTTCCTCCGGATCCGGCCATCCCGCGGCTGCAGCTGCTGCCGCCCATGCGGATCCGACCAGGTCTCGCTGGTGCGGGCGGTGATGCGGTCGTTGTGGCGTGGGGCAGCGGTGGAGGGCAGGGGCGGTGTGTCTTCAAGGCTCTCTGGTTGGTTCGGTTGCGCTGGATGTGGGCAAGCACCGGCGAAAGCCATGTCGGATCTGCCGGCAAGACGACGGCGACGCCTTCGGGCGTCGTCTTCCTCCTTGGAGGCGTTGTCATTGTGTTTTCCCACTCCGGCCGACTGCAGAGTAGCCAAGCAGAGACACCAGTGGTGCCATGGTGCGCGTGGTTGGAGGAACCTAGCTGCTTCTTGGCGGAGGTCGGCAACGTCGACGGCGGGTGCTTATGCCGGCGACGGTAGCTGGCGACGGCTTCGGCGTGCGGCAGGGTGACACGCGTGGCAGGGTAAGTCCAGTTCTGCATGTTGCCCGTTCGGAGGGGGTGGCGGCCGACGCAGCTGTGCGGCTGCTGTGAGCAACCGGCGCAGTCGATGCCCCTCTAGAGAAGCTGCTGCGGGATGACAGTGACGACAACGGTGACGACAGGCTACGGTCTAGCATCTTGGCTCGACGTATGTGCTAGGGGCACCTCGGGCGAAAGCCTTGGCGATGGCGACGCCTGTGGGTACCGTTTTCCTTGTTAGGGGGCGTCGTGTTCTTGTGCCCCTAGCCATGTCTTCCACGGGTGAAAACCCGGTCCTTTCCTGGACAAGTGACGGATGACGCATTTTCGGCGTCGTACCCTTCCTGAAGGCGTCGCTGTGGGAAATTCATCTCGACCGAGATGTCTCCCTCGGCGGATGTTGTCGGTGTTTCAGACCGGGGGATCCTCAACCAACTAGTGAATTTGAACTGCATGCTCCCGATTTCGGATGGTGATGCAAAGAGACACAAGGTCTATACTGGTTTGGGCAATCGATGCCCTACGTCCAGTCTGAGAGATCGATCTTGTATTTCCTTGCACCGAAGTGCTCGTAGTAGGGGGTTACAAGCTAGGGGAGAGAGGAAGCTAGTCCCAAGGTCTCGGCAAGGCGTCGTGTGGGTCGTCTGAGACGTTGCTCTCAGGCGGCTGGGATGGTGCGTATGTTACAATGTGTTCCTCCTTTCCTTCCCCGTCAGTCCCCCTTCTAAGTGGCCCTAAGTCCTCTCCTTTTATAGTTGAAGGGAGGACATGGACAGTACATGTGTTTACTATGCGACGTCGTGTCAATAGGGGCGGCATGTCCGAGCCCTGTGGCCTGTTCCTGTGGCGGCATGGTCGTCGGAGTGGTCCGTCCTTGGAGCACTAGGGCGGCGTGCGAGTCCCATCCGATCCTGTGCGCCGTGAGAGCCCTGGTACCGTCTCGAAGTGGGTGCGGCGGTGGACGTGCAAACCGCTGTGGACGGACTGTACGCGAGGCCGAGGCTTGACCGGTGTCCGAGGCTGCACCGCAATGGGGGGTCTCAGCGGGCACGATCCCCAAGATAGCCGAGACCTTGGTGCACAGTGCCGAGGCACCGAGTGGGCGGCTGATCTGGTGCGTCGGCTTGGAGGCGGTGATGTACCTGGACCAAGTTGTCCATACGATGTTGTTTTCGAGGCAGAGATCGCGGGACACAGTGCGGTATGGGCGCTGATCGTGGGCACAGCATCAGAACACAATGGCCGGTAATCCCCGCCATGCCCTGTCCTAGCCGGTATGGCGCTGATGCGACCTCAGGTCCCGTCGGCCATTCCATGGCGTCGAGCACTCGTCCGGCGAAGATTGTGGGAGTGGTTGAAGCATTAATGAGACACGACGTGCTGTCGGGAAGGTCAGCCGAGGGGGGGGTGATGGGCCACGGACGAACCAGCCTCGAGCGACATGGAGAATGAGGCCTCGCGCGAGACGGAGATCGGACTCCTTGCCGAGGCCTTCCGTGAGAGGCCTCGCGCGACACGGAGAATGCACCCCCTGCCGAGGCCTCCTGTGGAGAGCCTCGCGCGAGGCGGAGATCGCGTCAGGACGCCGAGACCTCCTACGTGAGGCTCGAGGCGAAGCGGAGGGCCTGGTGGGCTCGGACGTGGCGGGTGAGGGACCCACGGCTTACCTTCTTGCTTTGTTTCTTGATGGGACTTAAGTGACTTCTTTGATATTCGCTCGGGGTACCCCATTCTAAGGTACCCGATAGTAGCCCCTGAGCCTCTGGGGGAGTGCGTGCACTTTCCCTGAGGGTTTGCCGAGACTTGGTTCGTACCCGCTCCCGTAGGAATTGGGTTTTATATCTTGAGGTTCCGGTGGGTGCGCGCGAGCGCACCCACCGGGTGTAGCCCCCGAGGCCCTAGAGGAGTGGAGTTACTCCTCTAGGGGCTTTTTTTATTTTCGTGTTTGAACGAGTAGTTCTTATTGCATTTGCCGAGCCCATAGGCGCAAGTTCGGGTTGCGGGGGTCTCGGTGAGGTTGCAGGAAAAAGCCCTCTAGCCTCCGCACGGAGCGAGAGGTTTGTCAGGGCCCCCCTGACTTTGGGTATGACCCTCACGCTTCCTTTCGCTCAGAAGGAGGGGTGGAATGTGCTAGGCTACCCTCGATGGGCACGAGCGTGGACACTTCCGGTGAGCTGTTATCGGGTAGTCCGAGTGGAGGCCCGAACCCCATTCGCTAGGGGACGGCTAGCGGTCCAGAGACGCACTCCAAGAGTACCAGAGGGTTTCTCTAGTGGGTGCCGAGGCCGTTCGCTGGGCCTCGGTGGCTCGGTGCCTCCCTACGGTGGGATCCCATTCGGAGACTTCCCTGTCGGTCTCGGACACGACTTAGGACGCCCCGAGCGACTGTTCGCTCAGGCCTGGGCCATTCGTAGGCTCGCCCCAAAGTCGTCCCTGACTCTGTTACCCTGGGGCGGCTGTCGAAACCTCTTGGAGGCCCAGCCTTCGAACCCCTGGACCGTAATGGGCTCGGTGCCCTTTGTCGTGTTTTGTAATGAAACCTCTAGCGTGGGCTTGGACCATTTGTCTTGGTCTTGGGAGCAAGAGGAGCCCCCGAGCCTCCGCCTAGGAGCAAGAGGGCGGTCGGGGGTCCCTTGACTTTTTTATCCGACCCTCACATATCCTTTTCGTTCGGACAGAGGGTTTGTTTGCTGAGCTCATTCTGGTCTCGGCAAGGTTGCTAGGAAGAGCCCCTAGCCTCTGCGTGGAGCGAGAGGGCCGTCGGGAGTTTCCCTGACTTTTTATACGCCCCTCGCGCGTGAGGGTTTGTTTGCCAAGGCCCCTTTTGGGCGCTGAGCCCGAGTTGTGGGGTCTCGGCGTATTTGCAGGAAGAGCCCCCTAGCCTCTACACAGGGTGAGAGGGCCGTCAGGAGCTCTCCTATCTTTTTGTATGACCCTCACGCTTCCTTTTCGCTCGAAAGGAGGGTTTGTTTTGCCGAGCCCCTTTGAGTGCGAGCCGGGGTCGCTGGGTCTCGGCAAGGTTGCAGGAAGAGCCCCCTAGCCTCTGCATAGAACGAGAAGGCCATCGAGGGTTCCCCTGACTTTTTGTGCGACCCTCACGCTTCCTTTTCGCTCGAAAGGAGGGGTGGAATGTGCCTCGCTACCCTTGGTGGGCACGAGTGGTGGCACTTCCGGTGAGCTGTTATCGGGTAGTCTGAGTGGAGGCCCGTACCCCAGTTCGCTAGGGGACGGCTAGCAGTTCCAGAGACACACTCCAAGAGTACCAGAGGATTTCTCTAGTGGGTGCCGAGGCCGTTCGCTGGGCCTCAGTGGCTCGGTGCCTCCCTACGGTGGGATCCCATTCGGAGACTTTCCTCTGGTCTTGGACATGACTTTGGGCGTCCCAAGCGTTTCACTTGCTTGGGCCTTAGCCCCGTATGGGCTCGCCCGCAGGTCGTCCCTGACTCTGTTATCCTGGGGCGGCTGTCGAAACCCTTTGGGGCCTAGCCTTCGAACCCCTGGATCGTAATAGGCTCAGAGCCTGGTTTCTTCATACGAAAGGAATAGGCCGAGGGGAATATCTTCCCTATTGGCTCAGCAACGGATGGCGCACCTTTTGAGGCGGTTTCATGGGGAGGCGAAATGACGCCTGCTGCCGTAGTGGCCGAGCATGACGTGGTGGATGGGACATAACTGTCCTCGCATTTAATGCGGGAGACGTGGGCGCGTGGGCCGGTGAAATCGGCTCGTGGTTAACTGTGCCGGATCGGGGGGAAAATCTCCCCGATTTCGTCGTCCATTCATTTCGCCTCCTCCTTGCATAAATACCCGAAGAGTCTCACCCCTCCTCGTCTTACCTTGCCTACATTAGCACCGCCTCCATCGAGCCATCGCTAGAGCAGCGGGTGCTGGGAAGAAGAGGAGAGAAGAGCGAGCCTAGGGAGAAAGCGAGAAAAAAGTGAGATCGTGGGAGAGAGAGAAAAAACTCACCAACGCACTCGATTCCTCCATCGCACCCATGGCCGGCGACATCGTCGTTGTCGAGGCGGACCCCTAGGACCCGTCGGACGTCACCGAGGAGATGCTTCAGTCGCTTGTCGACGGTGGACTCCTTCGCCCGGTGACAGACCCCAGCAGGCCAGAGTGGATTGCTCCGTATGGCGAGTCGGAGCCGAGGCCTTACGACGGCTACGTCATGAGCTTCGTCTCCTTCCACGAGCGCGGCCTCGGCGTCCCAGTGGACCGGTTCATGCGGGCGCTCCCGCACTACTACGGCGTGGAGCTCCACAACTTCAATCCTAACTCCATCGCTCAGGCGGCTATCTTTGTTGCCATCTACGAGGGGTATTTGGGGATTGCTCCCCATTGGGAGTTGTGGCTCCACCTATTCCGGGCAGGGCATACTACCAAGCCAACGGGCACAGTCGGGTAAGAGGAAGGTGACAAGGGCCGGCGGCTGCACTCTCTAAGTGCGCCAGGACCGCCTGCACCTCTACATCCCGGCCCAACTCGCGTCCTCCAATCGTCGGTGGTACACGAGTTGGTTCTACCTCCGCAACGACGACGGAGGACTTCCCCCTTACACTGGGCGGATTATGGAGAGTTGCCCGGAGAGATGGAAGTACGGCGTCCCAAAGGATGACCAGCACAAGCTGCAGCCGCTTCTGGATGGGTTGGCGAGGCTGCGGGGCCACGGTCTTACCATGGCTATGGTCGTGGCCGTCTTCCACCGCCGGAGGGTGCTGTCGCTGATGGCTCGGCGGCGGCGGCTGTTTGAGATGAAGCCAGGTGAGCCCATTGAAGGCACCCGGATGTCCTCCTCCGCCCTTTCCGACGAGGAGATTCTTCGTCGGGTGGGGGAGACGGTCGAGACGAAGCTGAAGGGGTGGCAACTCGACCCCTATCATGATGCGGCCGTCGCGGGGGTTCCTCTCGCTGGTAAGTCGTGCGCCCCTGTAGCCTCCGAGCCTCCTCAATCTCCCCTTACCCCTTGTTTCCTTATGTGCGTCCGTCGTTCTGGCAGGGGATGAGGGACGTGCGCTCCTCTCCCCCGCCTATTCTCGAGGACGCGAGGCGGCGGGCGATCAACCGTGCGCACGCCAATGCGTAGAAAAAACGGAAAGACAGCCAAGGCGACGAAACGCACGAAGCAACTCCTCGCGCGTGAGGAGCTGGATAAGCGCCGCCGTCAACAAAGGAAGGAGGGTCTCCCGCTGGAGGAATCCCCGTCGACGTCGCTGTTGACTGGAGGCCTTAGATGGGGATGACGAGGGGCGAGGCGGGGCGAGGTCCCCTGGACCACCTTCCTGACGTAGTGGAGGTGGTGCCCGGGGGCACTGGCCAGCAGCCCGGCACTCCCGGGAGGAGGAGAAGCGGACCCGGGGTCGGCGGTTGCCCGCTCCGGGGCCGAGGCCGACACGCCCGAGGCGCGGGCGTTGGGCAAACGCGCCGTCAGCCCAGTGGGCTCGGCGGCCGTGGTGGAGCGAGTGGCGGTGGAGACGACGCCACTACCCCCGCAGAGGACCGAAGGGGCGTCGGGGTCCATTGAGGACCGACCGGCGCCGATGGATACGGAGGCGACGCCCCTACCGTCGCCTCCGCCGTTGTGGACGAGGTTTGCCATGGTGAAACGGTTGCCGCCCCGTTCAAGGTTAGTGTATTTTTGGCGGGGTCATAGTGCATTCCGTTCGCCTTTTTGGTCTCGCGCTGACCCTGTAGGTTATTTTTCCTTAGTAGGAAGCGACCTACGGACGAGCTCCCCTTGGCGCCCCTTAAGGCGCTTAAGGCGAGCCCCGGCTCCTCCGCCCACTGGGTGGCGGAGGCACAAGCCGCTATCCAACGTGGCGTAGCGTCGGCGAGGGTCGACCCAAAGGGGCCGGCCGCCCAAGGAGGGGTTGCCGAGGTGGCCCCTACACAGACGAGGGAGGGAGCGCTTCCGCCTCATGGGGGCGAGGCTCACGAGTCGGATGGGGCCGGCGTGCCCTTGGTTGTCGAGGCCCCCGGGGTCTTTGAGGCTGAGGCGATGGAGGCCACGGCGCCCACGACCGCTAAGACCGCAGTGGCCGTGGTCGGTGTCTCTGTGTCTACCGAGGCCACGATGGTGGAGGCCAAAGCCCCCAAGACCGTCGAGGCCATAATTGCAGAGGCCGGAGCCCCCAAGATCACCAAGGCCGTTGTGATGGCGGCGAGGCCGTCTATCTAGGAGGCGGAGATGCAGGCGGCGGAGGCCTCGGTGGCGCCCTTGGTTCAGGGCCCACCGTTGTTGCGAGAGAGCGCCCGGGAGGCGGAGGTCTATCCGATCTCCTCCGACGATATTTCCCGGGCGCGAGAGGTGGTCGATGTCGAGGAGACCGATGCCGTGGAGCAGCCGGCGCCGCTCTTGGACGAAGGAAACTTGGCCCTTGTGCGGGTGCGACCCGAGCCTCATGGGTGGGATCACCCGTGGGTACTGTGGCGGAGCCGGGACAACCCTGAGGGGGAGCCTCTGTTCGCCCTCGAGGACGCAGCCGAGGGCGAGCGCTGGGGCACCTTTGAGCAATACCGCCAGCTGGTGGAGCAGTCGCTATGGACGGCGCTGTCTGTGGTGGCTGATGAACTGCCCAGAGTCGCCCAGGAGCTCGAAACCCGGTCCCTTGGGAAGTCGGTCTTTCTCTGGCGGGAGAGGGGCGTCTAGGGACCAGCTTCAGCGGCAGAAGGGCCTTCTTGCCAGCACCAATGAGCTCCTGTTGGCGCGGAGCGCAGAGGTAGAGGACCTCCGCCTTCGTTGTGCTGACGCGAAGGTCGAGGCGGCCACGGCCCTAGACGCAGCTCGCCCCTCTGGCGGCGTGGGTGAAGGAGTTGGAGGAGGAGCTCACCCGCGCAGTCAGAGATCGGAATGCCTTCAGGGGCCGAGCCGTTGAAGCTACGGCCTCGGCCGTGGATCTCGTAGGGCAGCAAGGGGCGGAACAGAGGGCGCACCAGCTAACGAAAGGTGCCTTGGATGAGGCCCTTGCTGTAGCTGAGGCCACGCAGACCGAGGCTGTGGTTTGGAGGTGGACGGTCGAGGGTGAGTTTTAGTCCCCTCATTTTGTTTTCTTTTTCTTATGTTCACTCCCTAACTGCCTTGTGTGATGCAGAGCTAGGGAGTGAAGCTTCCTAGGGCAGCCGAGGCTTCCTGGGCCAAGGCCCACCACTTGAAGGAGGAGGCCGAGGCTTCCAGGGCCGAGGCCCTGCGCTGGAAGGAGAAAACCGAGGCATGTCAGGTCGAGACCCGACGCTGGGAGCAGAAGGCCAAGGGTGAGTTCCATGGGTTTCCACCCCTAACTCCCTTGTTTTCTCTCTCACTCGTCCTCATTCCATTTTCTGCGGTGCAGAGTCAGAGGCGGAGGTTACTCAGGGCCGCCGAGGCTTCTAGCGCGGTGCAGACGGTGCTCGAGACCGAGATCGGGGAGCACGAAGCGCTGAAGCATGCTGCCCTTTCTACCTGCGAGGCCTTAGAGGTTGAAGGGGTTCAGTCAGGCAGCTCCCTAGGGAGCCGTTTGATCCCACTGAGCAACCAGATGCGCGAGCGACTCCGAGGAGCGCTACACATAGGTGTCAAGCGCGCGCTGGCCGTCATCTCTTCTCACTACGTCGGCAGTCGACCTCCCGGCCATCAGCGATGGGTATGTCCTGCCTGATGATGAGGAGGAGGCGGACAGCGGTGGTCACGAAGCTGATGGAGGCGGCGGAAGGCCCTAGCACGATGCTGGCGACGCTCTTCGAAGAGGAGGTGGTTCCTCCCCTATCACCCGTCGGTGTTGAAGGCTCTGAGCCTTGATCTGGGCCCCAGGGGCTTATGTAAAAATAGAGTAGGAGTTATTTTTGTATCATAACGCTTGTGGCCGTCGAGGCCTTTATTTCTGAAGTATTTGTGTTTCTTAGTTGTTTTTCTTATGTTTTCGAGCCTCTGCCCTCTGTTGCTCTTGATCAGATTTCGTTTGCAAAACACCCCCTTGGGGCCTAAGCCATCCCTTGGGCGAGAGGTAGTGAGGGAGTGCCGTAGCCCAGAGGCGTAGGCCGTCTCGTGGCTCTACCGGCCTCTTGCTTAGGAAACAGACCTTGGTCCGAGGAGTTTTTACAACTGATTCGTCAGAGCCTGCTAGAGTCTTGGCGTAGGAATTTTTGCGAAAAACAACTAAAGAATGGTGCGTGGGACCTAGGGGGGAGTCCCCCATTTAGCCCCTGAGGGAGGCTTGGTTCTGCCGAGGCAGAGCCGAGTCTCCCTTGCTGTGTTATCGAGCTGCCGAGACCTACGATGGGCTCGGGGGGTTTCTCGAAAAATTAGACCAACTAAAGAACGCTTTTTAATTGTATTTCGAGAAACGACATATACAAGGCTTGGAAATTTAGGGATAAAAGCTACGTAGCTGTTCTATGTTCCAAGCAGTTGGTGAAGACTTCGCCCTTCTCGTTGGCCAGCTTGTAGGTCCTAGGCTTTAGTACTTGGGCGATGATGTACGGTCCTTCCCATGGCGGGGTCAGCTTGTGGCGGCCCTTGTTGCCCTGTGCTAGCCTCAACACCAGGTCGCCTACCTTCAAGTCTCAGCCTCGGACGCGTCGGGCCTGATAGCGCCGTAGGCTCTGCTGGTATTTGGCCGAGTGTAGTAGCGCGATGTCTCGGGCTTCCTCCAGTTGATCAAGGGCATCCTCTCGGGTGGTGCGGTTACTTTGTTCGTTATAGGCTTGTAGCCTCGGGGAACCATATTCCAAGTTGGTGGGGAGGATGGCCTCGGCCCCATAGACCAGGAAGAAAGGCGTGAACCCCGTGGCTCGGCTTGGAGTGTTCCTTAGGCTCCAGATCACCGACGGGAGTTCGGCGAGCCATTTCTTGCCAAACTTTTTCAACCGGTTGTGAATCCTTGGCTTGAGGCCTTGTAGGATCATGCCGTTGGCACGCTCTACTTGGTCGTTGGTCCTTGGGTGTCCTACGGCCGACCAGGCCACATGGATGTGGTGGTCATCGCAAAACGTCAGGAACTTTTTGCTGGTGAACTGCGTCCCGTTGTCGGTGATGATGGTGTTGGGGACCCCAAACCTGTGGATAATGTCAGTGAAGAACAGCATCGCCTGCTCGGATTTGATTCGATTGATTAGACGAGCCTCGATCCATTTGGAAAACTTGTCGATTGATACCAGCAGATAGGGTGTAGCCCCCGGGGGCCTTTTGCAGAGGCCCGACCATGTCGAGCCCCCATACGGCGAACGGCCACGTGATGGGGATGGTTTGCAGGGCCAGGGCCAGGGAGATGTGTCTGCCGAGCATAGTACTGGCATCCTTCGTAGGAGCGTACTAGCTTGGTAGCATCGGCGACCGCCGTCGGCTAGTAGAACCCTTGGCGGAAAGCATTCCCCATGAGCGTTCGAGGCGCCGCATGGTGCCCGCAGGCGCCTGCGTGTAAGTCCCAAAGCAGGGCTCGGCCTGCCTCGGTAGTGATGCATCGTTGGAGGACACCTGAGGGACTTCGCCTATACAATTCAGTCATTGTAGAGGGCGTAGGTCTTGGCTCGGCGCGCAAGCCGTCGTGCTTCGATTCTGTTGTCAGGAAGCTCCCCCCGATCAAGCCAATCGAGGAACGGGATTCGCCAATCCGTGTCCTGATCAGTCTGCGGAGGCTCGGTGTTGACTTCCATGACCTCGGGCTCGATCGAGGGGGTCTCGGCAGCAGAGGGGGTGTTGAGCTTTGCCGTGGGTCCCACAGGTGGGCCCACCTTTGTCGTCGAGGTGTAGTCAATGGAAGGCTTATGGAGGTCTCTGGCGAAGACGTTTGGGCGGACCGGGGCCCGTGCCGAGGCCATCTTTGCCAGCTCGTCGGTCGGCCTCGTTGTACTTCCGCGTGACGTGATTTAGTTCGAGACCGTCGAACTTGTCTTCTAGGCGTCGTACCAACTTGCAGTAAGCCTCCATTTTGGGGTCAAGGCAATTCGACTCCTTCATCACTTGATCTATGACGAGCCGCGAGTCGCCTCAGGACAGTCGAGGCACCGTGCCCCAAGTTCGATGACGACTTGTAAGCCATTGATGAGGGCCTCGTACTCTGCCACGTTGTTGGAGGCGGCGAAGTGGAGCCGCACCATGTAGCGCATGTGTACTCCGAGGGGCGAGATGAACAGCAGACCTGCGCCTACCTCGGTTTTCATCAGGGATCCGTCAAAGTACAGGGTCCAGCACTCCGTCTGAGTTTGAGCCGGTGGCAATTGGGTGTCTGTCCATTCAGCCACGAAATCGACCAAGACCTGAGACTTGATCGCTTTTTGAGGTGCAAACAGTCAAGGTTTCCCCCATAAGCTCGACGGCCCACTTGGCTATCCTGCCCGAGGCCTCCCGGTTATGAACTATCTTGCCCAGGGGGAAAGATGATACCACAGTTACTGGGTGCGACTCAAAGTAGTGACGCAATTTGCACCGGGCCAGGACCACGGCGTAGATCAGCTTCTGAATGTGGGGGTAGCGTGCTTTGGTCTCGGAGAGCACCTCACTGATGAAATAAACAGGACGTTGGGTGGGCAGAGCATGCCCCTCTTCCTGCCTCTCTACTACTACGGCAGCGCTGACCACTTGGGTTGTTGCGGCAACGTGTAGTAAGAGGGCCTCGTCCCTGGCCGGGGGTACCAGGACGGGAGGATTTGTGAGCAGTGTCTTGAGTCTGTCGAGGGCTTCTTCGGCCTCGGGGGTCCAAGAAAAACGCTCGGATTTTCTCAAGAGTCGGTACAGAGGCAAACCTTTTTCGCTCGAGGCGTGAGATGAAGCGGCTCAGGGCCGCAAGGCATCCCATGACCCTCTGTACTCCCTTGAGGTCTCTGATTGGTCCCATGCTGGTTATGGCCGAGACCTTCTTGGGTTGGCTTCAATGCCGCGTTCCGAGACTATGAATCCCAAGAGCATGCCTCGGGGGACCCCGAACACACACTTCTCGGGATTGAGCTTGATGCCCTTCTCTCTAAGGCATTTGAAGGTTATCCTCAAGTCATCGATGAGACCCTTGGCCTTTCTGGTCTTGACTATGATGTCGTCTACGTAGGCCTCGACGGTCCACCCAATGTTGTCGCCAAAGACCTGGGTCATGCACCGCTGGTACGTGGCACCTATGTTTCTGAGGCCGAAGGGCATCGTCACGTAGCAGTACATGCCGAATGGTGTGATGAAAGAAGTTGCGAGCTGGTCGGACTCTTTCATCTTGATTTGATGGTAACCAGAATACGCATCAAGGAAAGACAGGGTCTCGCACCCTGCAGTGGAATCAACGATTTGATCGATTCGGGGTAATGGGAAGGGGACCTTTGGACAGGCTTTGTTCAAACCGGTGTAGTCTATACACATCCTTCATTTCCCATTTTTCTTCTTGACTAACACGGGGTTAGCCAACCACTCTGGGTGGGACACTTCCTTGATGAACCCGGCCGCCAAGAGTTTCTGTACCTCCTCTCCGATGGCCCTGCGCTTTTCCTCGTCGAAGCGGTGCAGGCGTTGCCTCGCCGGCCTAGATCCGGCCCGGATGTCCAGGGCATGCTCGGCGACCTCCCTCGGTATGCCCGGCATGTCCGAGGGACTCCATGCAAATATGTCGGCGTTTGCACAGGAGAAAGTCGACGAGCACGGCTTCCAATTTGATATCGAGGGTGGCGCTGATCCTCAGCGCTCGGTCATCGGGGCAGGCGAGGTCGACCGGGATGAGTTTGATGGCTTCCGTGGGCTCGAACGCCCCCGCGCGACGTTTGGAGTCAGGCGCCTCGCCACTGAGTTGGTCGAGGTGGGCGATGAGGGTCTCGGCCTCCGCAAGAGCCTCGGCGTACTCGATGCACTCAACGTCGCAGTCGTATGCATGTTCGTACGTGGACTCAATCGTGATGACACCGCTAGGGCCTGGCATCTTGAGCTTGAGGTAGGTATAGTTGGGTACTGCCATGAACTTGGCGTAGCATGGCCGCCCTAGGATGGCATGGTAGGCTCCCCTGAACCCGACTACCTCGAAGGTAAGGACTTCCTTGCGGTAGTTTGAGGGGGTGCCGAAGCAGACGGGAAGGTCAATGCGCCCGATGGGTTGCGTGGGCTTCCCTGGTACGATGCCGTGGAAGGGGGCGACGCCACCTTGGAGCCTCGACCGGTCGATCTCCAAGAGCTCCAGGGTATTGATGTAGAGGATGTTGAGGCTCGCTGCCTCCGTCCATCAACACCTTGGAGAGTCGGGTGTTGCCGATGATCGGGTCGACGACCAGTGGGTACTGCCCGGGATTCGGAACATGGTCAGGGTGGTCATCTTGATCGAAGGTGATCGCCTCTCGAGACCAGTCAAGGTACTGGGGGTGGCCACCTTGATCGAGAAGACTTCTCGGCGTTCCCTCTTGCGCTGCCGCATCGTAAGGCACGCCGAGGGTCCACCGAAGATCATGAAGGCGTTGCGTACCATGGGGAACCCGTCGTCCTTGTCTTCGTCCCGGTCGCCGGCGCCCTTCTGCTTGGCGTCGTCATCAGGGAGCCTGAGCCTGGCGTAGTAACGTCGCAGCATGGAGCAATCCTCGAGGGCGTGCTTGACCGGGCCTTGGTGATAAGGGCATGGTTTCTTGAGCATGTCAGTCGAAAGGCCTAGGGCCTTTAGGGCCTCGAGGGATTCTTGCGTTCTATGGCCCCGACCAGATTAGCCTCCAGGACCTCCTGCTTCCCTAGGCGCCCCTTTTTCTTTCTCTTGGGGAGGTGGGAGGCCGAGGCCTCAGGAGGCCTCGTCCCTCCAGTTTTCCCTTGGTGTCGCTGTCGGGGAAGATGGCTCCGACAGCCTCCTCGCCCGAGGCGAAGTTGGTGGCGATGTCGAGGAGCACAGCAGCGGTGCGTGGCATGTTCCAACCTAACTCCCGAACCAGGTCTCAGGCAGGTGGTGCCGGAGAGGAAAGCCTGGACGATCTCTGAGTCGCCGACGCTGGGCAACTCGGTGCATTGTTTGGAGAAGCGCCGATGAAGTCTCGGAGAGACTCGTCTGGCTTCTGGCGACAGCTTTTAAGGTCCCAGGAATTCCCAGGGCGCACGTATGTGCCTTGGAAGTTCCCGACGAAGATCCTAACCAAGTCACGCCAGTCGTGGATTTGTGAGGGAGGAAGGTGCTCGAGCCAGGCTCGCGCTGAGTCTGACAAGAGCAAGGGGAGGTATGCGGATGATCGCAGCTAGCTCATCATCCGCGCCACCTAGCTGGCAGGCCTAGGCGGTAATCGGCAAGCCAGAGTTCAGGGTTGGTCTCGCCGCTATATTTCGCGAGATTGGCTGGTTGCCGAAACCGGGCTGGGAAAAGGGCAGCGCGGATGGCCCTGCTGAAGACCCGAGGGTCCTGGCGGTTCAGGAGAAGGACTGCGGTCCTCCTCGCTGTCGTAGCGACCGCCTCGGTGTGGGTGGTAGCCCCGAGCGGGCCCCTCGTTGTCGTGGCGTCATCGCCTACTGACCACCTCATGGTCTCCCTGCACCTCGCGTCGATTGTCGAGGCAGTCCTAGAAGCATGGGGACCCTGTGGGCTATCGGCGCTCGAGCGGGCTCGAGGACGAGCCAGGGGCTTCCCTGTCCTGCTGAGGCGGTGCCGCGGGCAGGTTCGAGACGCCCCCGTGCCGTTGGGAGGCAGAACTCTCGGCCTGCTGAACCGTGGCGGTCTCTAGGAGATCCCAGGAGCTCACCGCGGACCCGCCGTCTCTCCGTGGTAGAAGGCTCGGGCATTGCGCTGGACCAGCATTGCCGCAGCCGCGATGTTCTGGCTAGCGCGATTGAAGACTAGGGGTTGCTCACTCCCTTCGTCGTCATGGATGCGGTGGTGCACATCGCGGGCCCTCCGTCGGGCTCCCCCGCCTTCAGCCGCGACCTCAGCTGTTCCTGTTTGAGAGTATCTTGAAGCTGCTGCAGAAGGAGTTGGTCTTGTTCGACCTTGGCCTAGAGCTCACGGAGTTGTTCCAGGTCTGGGCGTTGAGGTCGCGCAAGGGCAGGGGGTCTCATTTCGTGCGGCCGGCAGGGACAATGCATGGAGGTGTGGCAGCGCCTGTACCTGGGCGAAGTGGGGAACGGCTACCTGCCCCCTCGTCCTCCTCACCCGCTCTCGGCATCCCAAGCCCGACGTGAAAACACTCGCGAGTGGGGTCGTAGGTGCCTTCGTCGTCGGAGTCGGAGTAGCCTAAGCAGTAGTCACTCGCAGGCCAAGAACTGGCGCATAGCCCCAGGGTCATGGAGTTCGAAAAAATCCACTCCGGGCCATGCCTCGTCCTCTTCCAAGGAGTCGGCGTGGGTGCTTAGGTCGAGAATGAAGCGCTGGCGGCGTTCCGAGGGATCTTCGTGAGCGGCAGTGTAAGCATAGGCGTAGGAGGTAGCGGCATTTCTCAGCCCAAAGGGGTATGGGGATGGTGCCGTCGCCCGACTCTGCTCCGCCGGGATCGGCTCCTCAGGGAGTGGTGGAGCGGATCTTGATGACTGGGCATCACCGCGTGCCACCGGCGATTTTCCTTCGTCCAAGCTCAGGCTAGACAGGTCCCCAGCCAGGGACCCTGTGCCAACAGCTGGTCGTAGGATATCGGCGGGGAGCAGGCGTGCTGCCCTAGATTCGCGTAGCGTCGGGGTGGTCTTGCTCGCGTCGTGCCTGGCGAGCGCGGCGAGAGCGACCGCCCGGGCGCCGCCTGCGCCTGGGCTGCCGGTGCGTGACTTCATCGTCGGTTGGTGGGGCTCGAGGAGTGAGGAGTACCATGTCGTACTCATGCCCTAGGGACATGAACTCTAGGCTCCCAAACCAAACCACCGTGCCGAGACACAATGGTCGTACGGGATCTGCCATCCGGGACCTGTTGGGATGACGAAACTGACACGCAGAGGCCCCTACCTGGCGCGCCAACTGTCGGTGTTTCGGACCGGGGGGTCCTCAACCAACCAGTGAATTTGAACTGCGTGCCCCTAATCCGGATGGTGATGCAAAGAGACACAAGGTTTATACTGGTTCAGGCAATCGATGCTCTACGTCCAGTCTGAGAGATCGATCTTGTATTCCTTGCACCGAAGTGCTCGTAGTAGGGGGTTACAAGCTAGGGGAGAGAGGGAGCTAGTCCCAGGTCTCGGCAAGGTGTCGTGTGGGTCGTCTGAGACGTTGCTCTCAGGCGGCTGGGATGGTGCGTATGTTACAATGTGTTCCTCCTTTCCTTCCCCGTCAGTCCCCCTTCTAAGTGACCCAAGTCCTCTCCTTTTATAGTTAAAGGGAGGACATGGACAGTACATGTGTTTACTATGCGACGTCGTGCCAACAGGGGCGGCATGTCCGAGCCCTGTGGCCTATTCCTGTGGCGGCGTGGTCGTCGGAGTGGTCCGTCCTTGGAGCACTGGGGCGGCGTGCGAGTCCCATCTGATCCTATGCGTCGTGAGAGCCCTGGTACCGTCTCGAAGTGGGTGCGGCGGTGGACGTGCAAACCGCTGTGGACGGACTGTACGCGAGGCCGAGGCTTGGCCGGTGCCGAGGCTGCACCGCAATGGGGGGTCTCGGCGGGCACGATCCCCAAGATAGCCTGAGACCTTGGTGCACAGTGCCGAGGCACCGAGTGGGCGGCTGATCTGGTGCGTCGGCTTGAAGGCGGTGATGTACCTGGACCAAGTTGTCCATGCGATGTTGTTTTCGAGGCGGAGATCGCGGGACACAGTGCGGTGTGGGCGCTGATCGTGGGCACTGCATCAGAACATAGTGGCCGGTAATCCCCGCCGTGCCCTGTCCCGGCCGGTATGGCGCTGATGCGACCTCAGGTCCCGTCGGCCATTCCGTGGCGTCGAGCACTCGTCCGGCGGAGATTGTGGGAGTGGTTGAAGCATTAATGAGTCACGACAGTGCTGTCGGGAAGGTCGGCCGAGGCGGGGGGGGGGGGGGGCGACGGGCCGTGGACGGGCCGTGGACGAACCGGCCTCGAGCGACACGGAGAATGAGGCCTCGCGCGAGACGGAGATCGGACTCCTTGCGAGGCCTTCCGTGAGAGGCCTCGCGCGACACGGAGAATGCACCCCCTGCCGAGGCCTCCTGTGGAGAGCCTCGCGCGAGGCGGAGATCGCGTCAGGACGCCGAGACCTCCTGCGCGAGGCTCGAGGCGAAGCGGAGGGCCTGGTGGGCTCGGACGTGGCGGGTGAGGGGCCCACGGCTTACCTCCTTGCTTTGTTTCTTGATGGGACGACCTCTTTGATGTTCGCTCGGGGTACCCCGTTCTAAGGTACCCGACATATGTCCTCCGCCTCTCGGCGCCCAGTTGTTGCGAGACGGCGAGTTTTGCATCGCGAAGTCGGAGCTGCTGCATCAGGGGATGTAGCTCGGCAACGATGACGCGTGTCGAACCCTCCTTCTCCGACGGCTGGGTTTTCAGCTCTAGAGGCTTGGCAATCGCCATGGGCGGGGCGTGGGATCATGGCAAGAAGTCGGAGCTACTCTTCGCGAGGCCGTTGGGCTCAGCAACGATGACCTGCTGCAGCCTACTGCTTCGGGCCCGTTGGTCTGACATCTTATGATGGGTTGTCGGTGTTTTGCCATGGGAAGTCGGAGCTGCTAGCTGCTTTGCAACTATGCTCGGCAACGATGACTCATGGTAGAGTGTACTCTGTCGCGTTGCGTGGGTGAGTAACCTTTCGTGGTGTCTGGCGCCACACTTGGCTACCTTTTGTTTGTATATAAACTTCTTTCGTCTTAATTGAAAGGCAGAGCTCCTGCCATTGTTTCAAAAAAAAAAAAAATTCACTCAACCACGGGTGCCCTGCTAGTCAGTATACAACTCTTTTGCAGCATCAGTTCCCTAAACCTATCTGCCGCGTCGGTGAGACCGGCACCCAGAAGGGCGTCCAAAAGCCTGTTGCAGGCAGAGATGTCGAACTCGGGGGCTTTAGAACGCTGCCACTGGTCAACGATCTCCCCAGCATCCTTCAGCTGCCCGCACAACAGGTAGGAGGAGAGCACGCAGATGTAGTTCCGGCTCGTCATGCGCTGCGAAGTCATTACCATGGATTTCCAAATGTCCTTGATCCTCTCTTGGTTGCCAAGGCCGGTGTGCAAGATGACGAGGAAGTCAGGTTATCCACTCCCTCTGGCTGATCTTGGCCTCGGCCTCCACCAGTGAGTTTCCAGAGACCACAAGCTGGCTCGCATCGACGTATACAGAGGCGAGGTTTAGGTACAGTGTCCACCCTTCTTTGGAGTTTGGATCTTTGGACATCTCATCGAGAATTCCTTTGAAGCCCTCAAGATCCATGGACGCAGCAGCTGCGCTGACCCGGAGATTGTAAGTGAAGAGATCTGGAGAAACGTTTTGCCTTTTTAGTTCTTCTGCAATGATCTCCACTTTATCAAGCTCCCCAACAGAAATATACAAGGTCATCATCTCATTATAAACCAGGGCATCCATAGACAGGTTTGCATCCTTCATTCTCTCAAACAGCCTTTCGGCTTTATCTGTCATCTTTGATCGGCCATAAAAATGGAGAAGAGCTGTGTAGGCTTCTAGCGATTTGGCTCCAGGTGGAAGCTTCTCAAAGAAATCTTCAGCAGCACTAGCACCAAAAACTTTGGTAATCAAGTCAATGCGCATTCCATAGTCACTCTCAGATAAATCAGACTCATGATGTGTCTTCATCCAGTCTGCTACCTGTAAAATGTGCAATTAATACTTAATAGTCGATGCTGCAATTTGTTTTTTTTTCTAGATAGAAGGGGAAAGGTATCAACCACCATTGACAAAATGTAACTCTTGCTAGGGAATCAGCATAAACAACCAAATAAAATAAGAGGAAAGGAATATGTGCTATAAGCTTCGCCAATGTAAAAGTCTAGCAGATGGCATCTTTCAGGGTTAGCGATAGTTCTCATACAACACTATCCAATCTCAATGGCACAAGCCCATTTGGCAAAAGAATGTAAAGATAAGATGGCTCATCATGTTGTAAAAATATAGAAACATAATAGCTAGTATCAGCTAGCATTAAAATGGCACAAAAAGGAATACTTGAGACAAATTCAATTAACGAAATGTTAATTACTTATTATACGATCACTGCTGCAACCTTTGCCATCATGCCAGTCTTAAAACTAGATGAGCATCTTCATAGGCACCCTAATCAATAACAGCCAATAAGAAACAAAGCTACAGCACATGGATACAGTTCAGATGCTACATACTTAGAAAGTTAGAATAAGCTGGAGTAAGAGTGTCCAGTGTTAACATTGCGCTCTGTCAAATGTTCAGATTTACCCACAACAAAACCTACTTAGGAAAGCTCGAGCTGTTAATGGAACCAGAAGCATCTGCAGCAGCACTAGAAGCCAGTAAAGAGCCAACCAAACCATCTTAATTATTTAGCTAGATAAACCTACATCCCGTGCATATAAAAAATTCGTTTATACAGATTTTATTCAGAGGGACTCATATCATAGCCGGCTACGCTTTGGAGACAACAGTGATGCAAAATTTTTGCCTATCATGGGTGAAGCATTATTAATAGAATATGGCAATAATTTGGAACTTTTCCGTTTATGCTTTTCTTGTTTTTGGCCTTGCGGTTGGCCTTGGTAGCTATTGCTAATTTTCTACATTAAGTACTCATAATTTTGGGCTCATGCCTTTTTTATTGAAAAAAGTAGGTAAGCCGGAACCTTCCATTATTTTATAAAAAATAACCATTTCCACAAAAAAAAAAAAAAAAAAAAAAACAGATCAGATCAAAGTTCATTGCGCAGCACAGACAAGGCACTCAATCCCGCATCCACGAGGTCTATGGCAGGCAGAAGCGCAGAGCAATAAGATGGGGCAAGGACTGGGACTTTGCAGGTGACCGAACCTCGAGTGCGTGCTTGTAGCGACGGACGCGGCTGAGGTCGCGTGCGATGCGTCGGAGCTCCGCCGCGGGTGCGGCGCGACCCTCACTGGACCACTTATCGAGCGCCGCCGTCGCGCTCCGCTTCGCCAGGCCCAGCCGGAAGATGCGGCTGCGCAGGTCGTCCCCATCGTCCTCGCCCGTGGCCGCGACCTCGCGGTCGTCCACGGCGGTCGCGGGAGCAGCAGTCGTCGCGGCTTCAGATGAGAAGAGTCCGTGCCCCGCGAGGACGAAGCGGAGGTGGAAGCCGGAGCCGGATCGCTTGGTGCGGGCGCCGGCTCGGGTAAGCACCGCCGCCATCTCGCTGCCCTGAGCGGCTGTGCCCCCCGTTCGAGCAAAACCGTGCCAGCTGCAAGATGCACAGTGTTGCTGTCTTGCAGGGCCGAGCCGTTGTATGGGCTGAGCCGTGCTTTACAAACTTGGTCAGTGTGGGCCTCAAAGTTGGGCTGGACTCCAACCACAGTTTCGGCACTTCCAGTCACTTGGCGCAGACCAAAATCACTGAACTCTACACCCTCCGAAAGTTTATCCTTATCACTTCCAAATTCCAATTTTTTTCGCTCTTTCTCCATCACATCAATTTTTGGACGCATGCATGGAGCATTAAATGTAGGTAAAAAAATAACTAATTGCATAGTTTGGTTGTAAATCACGAGACGAATCTTTTGAGCCTAGTTAGTCCATGATCGGACAAAGTTTGTCAAATACAAACAAAACGTGCTACAGTGTCCAGATTGCAAAAATTTGCAATCTAAACAAGGCCCTAAGTAAAATTACGATAATTTTAATTACAATTATAAAAAAATAAAAATAATAGTTTCAACATCAGATTAGAATTATTAGATACGTTAGTAAACATATTTACATGGTTTAATTTTTTTGTATAATATATATTAATACTCTTCTCTATAAATTTGGTCGAACTTCGCATAGTTTGACCTAAAACAAACTTTTTTATATAACAAACTTGGATCCATTTTATGTTAGGATAGAGTGAGTGTGTAAACAAGTGATTCCACGCTGAAAGTGAACCAAAATAAGTTAGTTTACATCTTTGGGGCCCATAATTACTCTAGATAATCAGTCTATAACCATGTTTCGAATATTGTTTAGTAAAACTCCTATTTGAATTGGCCTAGGATCCACTCTAGTGCGGTCAAAATTAAAAATTTGACTTAAGACAACTCTAGAAGTTTATTTATTTAGGTATGAGGTGAGTAGTCAGGGAGTATGTGCTAAGGAGGTGTAAAAATGAGAGAGAGAGAGAGAGAGAGAGAGAGAGAGAGAGAGAGAGAGAGAGAGAGAGAGAGAAGAAAATAAAGTGCAATACATTGGACAACAGGCGACTGCTTAGAATTTTTTGGATCCGTTGCGTATTTTTGCGCCTAGTGCAAGGATAAACAAATAATATTTGCCACCAATCATTCTCTCTCCATCCACTGTCTATGTTAAGTTAGAGAGAATTAATATAATATATACATTTTATTACATGCAGAGTCCACCTTAGTATGCACTAACTGATTTATATATTAGAGCTTGTTTAACTAGTAGAACACCTTGTTGTGAGATGGCTAACCATGTATTATATGGAGTCCAAGATGTCCCACACTCTACGACGTGCTCATGGTCTTTGTACTCTTGTGTATAGTGCATATCAAGTGTCATGTTTGTTTACCAAATAGACTAAGTTGCCAATGATTAGAGTAATTTGGACTTTGAGTGCCACACGCACATCTAACAAGTCTAGAGATTAGATGTGCATTTTAAGAGTACAAGGACATGTTAATAAGTTTAAGGGTCTCTGGTGTATTTTAATCTATAGTTAATCGCTAAACTAGAGAAATATCATAATTAAAATGAAGTAAGAAAGGAAAACATGTTAACTTACCCTTCTAGTTTATGCATACATCATACTACAATTTCTATCCTCTCATAAATCTTCTCTCTCTCTCTCTTTTTTAAAAAAAAAATCCGTTACTGGCTTTCATATGTGAAAAAAGAACCGTCACATACAAACCAGCGGATGCTAGTTTTTTCTACCAAATCCTCTTTATCATTGGTTAGAAAAAAAAGGATTGAGTTTTTCAATCTGGTGGAGATGCTGAGTGCAAAGAAATATTTATGAGTTCTTCGTGTCACAGCCTGAGTCACTCGTCAACCCTGATTCTAGATACTACTCCAACATAATTACGAGTATGATCAACATGAAGATTGGACCTTAGCTGCTAGCTGACGTTTATAAATCTTCTCAACTTTTTTCTTTTTTAACGCCTTACTTTTCAGCCGCATAATTACGAGTAATTCACACACTAATAACAGGAAAAATCTGATGGGCCCTCTTGATTATGAAGCCACTTGACTAGCTGGCGGCGTTTGCCATGGTTTTTGTTAGCAGCGGCATTGTTTTCTTTCCCGTTCTCGCCTTCTCGGTTAAAAGGAAGACACGACGCGCAACGCAACGCTAGGCACACAGATCACGCTCACACATCACTAATTGCAGGTGCAGCAGCCAAACGTTCTCAACACTGAACGCACTCATTCTTGTATGCTTGTGCAAATACATCGGGGCATCCTAACAATGATTTTGATTCATTTCGAAGATCAATGAAACAAGATGGGTGGTTCATGCTATGAGGGAGTTTATAAGTAGGAAAAAGTTCCCAGAGATGAGAAATGGCGAAGAACTGGAACTCTTATTAAACTTTCTGATTGATTAGAACATGCTGTAAATTCGTGGATTTTTCATTACTGCAGCATGTTTAATTTGAGCCCATGATCTCAGTATCAGTTGACGAATGTTCCCATATTTCCCTCTCAATCTTGTCAAGGTAAGTGAGCATAGTTTGGAGACCCTTCTTGTCGGTGTTTCGTACAAGCACCGGCAAATAAATTTATAGTAATGCGTGTTAGGCCCGGATGGTGCGCTAAAGGACACAAGATTTATACTGGTTCGGGCGGAAACATCCCTACGTCCAGTTTGCTGCTGCTTGTGTTATTAGCACCGTGAACGGTCTGTAGTAAGGGGTACAAACTGTCGAGAGAGGGACTGGTCCCAAGTCTCTGATGGAAGGATTGTAAGGTGGTCAAGAGCTTCGTAGCTGTGTGTATGAGTGCGTTCTATTGTTTTGTCCTATTTTTTCGTCCTCCTTGATGGAGGAAGCGCCTCCCCTTTTATAGATGAAGGGGCTGGCTTTACAAGAGTGAGGGCTCCAGGATGCGTACTCTACTTAGTCTCGTGGCTCACGTCTACCTGGCCAGGTCCTCAATTCTGATGAGTGCGAAGGAAGATAAGTGCTTATCATGTTGTCGATGTCTCTGTAGGATGTTAGGTTAGTCACAGAATGCTGCCCGCAGGGTATGGGCTGTAGTACAGTGGTTTTGACTTATGAGCCTTCCTCCAGCCTTGCTCCGCGCGCCTTCTGGTTCCTATGATTCCCTGTTGGGAGAATTCGGGGTCGGGGTCCGGTGTAGCGCCGTGGCCAAGGCCTTCTGACTGGGAGGACCTGAGGGGTCGGGAAGCGGGCGCCGCTCCCTCGGGTCCACAGCGTGGTGACGGAAAATCCGTCGTTCGTGGAGATAGCAAACCCGTTCTTGGAGCGTAGCGGTTGTCGCATATCTTCGTTGGGTTCCGTGTCCCAGAGCTGAAGGCGGCGCCTACAACTCTACAGGGTGAGATGCACGCACCTGTAATACCTTTTGGGCTCTGCGGCGCCCGAAAGGGTCTAAAGCATCAGTCATGTCGTTCCCTGGCAGTCCTTTTCCTGCCAGGGCGCAGGGTATGGTCGTTGGAGCCATGGTTGACCCGAACGTCTTGTCTCGTCCTGTACCCATCATTATGAGGGATAGATATCGATCAGGGCGAGGCTCGTTCTGGGACCGTCGGGTGAGACGGAGACCAATCTCTATCTCTCGGGCGAGACTAACCCTATCCCTCCGGGATCGGGCGAGGCGGAATCCATCCCTTAGCCTTCGGGCGAGACCGAGCCCGCCCTATAGGCGTCGGGCGAGACGAAGATTAGCCTTGAGCCTTTGGGGCGAGGCAGGGTTATCCCACAAAGGCGTCGGGTGAGGCTGACCTCGCCCCTCCGGGATCGGACGAGACGGAATTCATCCCTCAACCCTCGGGCGAGACCGAGCCCGCCCTCAAGGCGTCGGGTGAGACGGAGTTTATCTCTCGGCCCTCGGGCGAGACCGAGCCCGCCCTCAAGGCGTCGGGCGAGACGGAGTTTATCCCTCGGCCCTCGGGCGAGACCGAGCCCGTCCCAAAGGTGTCGGGCGAGGCGGAACCGAACTCCTGTCACTCGAACAAGGGATGACATGGCGCCCTTATGCGTCCAGAAGTTTTTCACGTTCGGTGGTTATCGGTTCCACCTTCTGGGGTACCCTGGTATTAGGTCCCCGACACTTCTCATCTGCGAGTACAAGCATAGCGAGATTTATCAACAGCAAAATAATAAGAAAAAATCATTTAGGCTTATCAAAAGTCTAATCATTCACGGACGTCTTAATGCTGTGACTGTTTATGCTGAATTTGTGGGATTGAGAGTTTGAGACAGAACCAAAATCTTTAGAAGGTACTAGGAGAGAGTAATCTGATCTCACCAAGTTTAGGAACAGTGTGGCCGCAGGGATGACGTATAACAAGTGGATCCGCAAATGCTTGTACAAGCTCTTCGCTGTGAACCTTCACAAAGTCCTCTCGTCACCTGCACAGAATTAATTACTTGTCGTGTTAGAAAGAGAGGATGCTTGGAACATATGAATTTTACATTAAATTGTTTGACAGTCCTGCAGAAACTAGTCAAAAAGTTCAGTCCGGCGTTCACGATCAGTTTCCGTTTCCACTATATATCTCAATTTAACAACGCTAGAGACCATAAAAATGTACGAAGACACCCAAGAATAAGCAGATTTGTGATCTTCTACATACAAAGTGCATGAAACAGAATGCAAACGTACCAACGAAGTGAAGGGATGGGCAGGTGATCTTGCTGTCAAACGCCCTCGCGACCGCCACCGGCGCCCTGATCTTCGCCCCGGCTATAACTATCACGCACTTCACCTTAGCAACCCCAGTGAAGGCCAACCCCTGCCGGAAAACGGAGAAACAGTGTGTGCACATGAAAATGAAGTCGTGACAGGCAACAGCCACCACGCACTCGCTTTACCTGCTGCTGGAGCCCAGCAAGCGCTGCAGACAGGCCGGCGCCCTGGGAGAAGCCCAGCAGCCCATCGAACGGCCCATCTCTGGCCATCAGCTCCTCGAGGTAGGAGAAGCACCCGTCCAGGTTCCTGCAGCTGAGGAAATCCTCGCCGACGAACTGGCACCACTCGTAGTAGGGCGGGTCGAAGTCGAGGACGCCGGCCACGGGGGACGCGCCCTCAGCCGGGAACGGCGCGTCCGCGAAGACGAGGTCCAGGCGCGCGGTCACCTCGGGCGCCCACCTGCCCACCACCTGCCGCTGCATGGTCTCCCCGCTGGTGCGGAACCCGTGCAGGCACAGGAACCGCGGCCACCGCGACGCCTCCCGCTCCCCGCCGTCCTGAAGCCGCGGCGTTCCTCGTGGTGGCCGCCAGCTCGGCCCGAATGTAGGCGCGTCGGCGGACTCGGAGGCCCTGACGCCGTGCTGCACGCGGCGGTGGCTGTCGCGCAAGGGACAGGACGACGCGTCGACGCGGCGAAGGCGGGTAGGTGCCGGGGCAGCGTTGACCGTGGATCAAGGACGGATGGAGCCTTGGATGAGACGAGCCGCCGCAGCTGGCATCTCCTTGGAGGAGGGATTGAAGCTGCCACTTCCATTGGAAGAGGGAAGCTCTCGGTCTCAGTGTTCTACGTGATTGATGAGCAGGGGATTAATCAGCCATAATTGTGGTGGATCTTAAGCTGGCAGGCACGGCGACGATGCTAGTCCATTCATTGCAGTGGAGGACGGTTCCATCCAACACCAAACCAGAGTAAATGATTCCAGGATGTGGACCGTCCAAACCCAAAAACTCCATGATAGTTTCTATATTCATCGAGTCATATAAGGGCAGTCCCAATGGTGCATTAACGATGGTTTCTATCCTCATTAAATGACTTGCCACGTAGATAAAATACTGACATGGCAACATAATTAATGAAGAAAGAGAGCAAAAATCATAGAAATGGTTTCTTCATGAAGAAACCAGGTCTACTCTTGACCCAATGCACTAAGAAACCACGAAATCGCCATTAGGGAGAAACCACCCGTTTCTAGGGAGCTCGTGTCGCACTCCCATTGGAGGAAAAGATAGAGTTGGGAGAGAGAAAGAGAAAATAGTTATTACTTATAGAAACCATGGGTTGGAAAGCAGTACTTTTTTGGTGCGGTATCCTATGTTATAGAAAGCTACTAGTTTCTTTCATTGAGACTACCCTAAACACTACACAAAAAATAATATTATGAACAGACATTTGTCCAATTATATGTCTTCTCTTTTCTATCGTCCATCTATCACATGTCTTTCTATTTTAGCTCTTGTGTAGACATAATTTCTTATATAAGAAATTATTTTCTCTCTTTTCTCTAATTCCTCGTCTCCACCGGTTGATTTTTTCCTATTCACAACAAAGATGTAGCTCGTACGAATGACCTTACGACACTCCAAAAATTGGGTGCGCACAGGTGCCTGCCCGTATAGGAGCAAAGGCGCAAGAGTAACAAATGTTTCACCATAAAACTTGACGCTATCACAAAGTCCTCAATATCAAATTTGGCACACCAGTGGTCACTCAAAACTCAGTTAACTCAAACCATACTCGCTAATCCAAAGTATACATCACCTTTCACACAAATCCCGTAAAGAGAGGATTGGAAGAGCTCGCAAGGCTATTATGAAGTTATGTTAATGCTAGAAGCATCGGTAAACCTCCAAAGACGGCAAGATGAGTATATATAGCCACCCACATAAAATAGCCGTTAGAGGCTCAATCAAACAAAACTGCCCTGGACAGTTTCTATTAGAATTAGCTATTACTATTCTAACAGGGCCAAAACTAGTTGTGCGGGTTTTCCCAACCTGTGCCCTATGCCCACTAAAAACTAGATTCTAGAGTTAAACACTTGGGATTTCTCTTATGAGTTTTTATCACTTTTTTGCCACATCTAGCACTTAATGTTGCATCCACGACATACCTAAACACAATAGATCAAAGATACACAATTTGGATCCCACTTGAGCCTTATTTCTTAAATTGTGCAGATACTCTAATCTTCATCACTTGAAATTGAAAATCATCAACACTACCACTGCTATGAGCATAACATCATTGAGTTAGTGACTTAGGACCTTTTTCGACAATATGATCAAGACCACACTTATGATCCATAAGCCACTCTTCATATCATTCAATAACGATTTGATCATCCATATATTGTGACCCATCATATCTTGATTTGTTTGTTGAAAATACATGTACTTTCTTTTCCACCTTAGCAATAGTGCCTCAGCTGTCAAGCCCTTGCTTGTCCTTCACCTTCACTTAGTACCTCAAAATTGTTTCCTTGTTATCTTCACCCTATCAATCTATTTTCATGTCACACTAAGTCTTAGACATATAGTGAATTCCATATCCTCAATATCATAACTTTCGCTTGAATGCCATTCTTGATGTGATTTGGAAACCCCTTCACATGAGACAAATCCATATGTCAATCTTCATTTAATAAGTATATTTGCCATTTGATCAATTTCAGTAATACCAATTATATCAAACCACAATATAGATAAGCTTCACATGAGAGACAAATAAATATTCATCAAACTCCATCTCCTTTGTCATTTCCATTGTATGCTTGTTGATTCTTCATTTCAGAAAATTAATCCTTAGACTCAATTCAAATTTCCATATCATTTGTCTTATTTGAGTTAATAAACAACCTGGACCAAACACCCGCACACGTTCATATCAATTTTGTTAGTCCCTTAATCGTGTTTTCATTCAATCCACCAAAATCTATTTGGGACTATATGCACTTTTAATTTGTCATGGTGAAGAAGAAAAACATGTTCCACCAGAAGAGATAATGATCGCAACAACATGACTTATAGTACTCTCTCCATCTTGAAATATAAAGGGATTGAGGTTTGTTCTAACTCATAACTCAAACTATTGCAACTCTATCCAAACTTATTGAAAATAAAAATAACATTTGCCATACCAAATTAACATCATTATATATATTATGAAATGTAGGTTTCATAATCTACCTTTTTTGTCACTAGTACAAAAAAACATTTTTACAGACAACACCTTTTGCATGTGTACTGGCGTTTTTGTGAACCACCATGTGAAAAGCCGGTGCATTTTTCACTAGCGTCACCTGAAAAGTGCCTGTGTAAATGATTTACATTGGTGGCATGATTACAAAAACCACTAGTCTAAATAATTTCCTAGAATTTATAAGTTAGGACAAAATAGTAGAAAAAACCCCAGGAAAAGCCTGCTAGCCAGTCCCTTATCATTGCGCCTAAGAGTCACTAGTGCCTAGGTGGCCCATACATTCCTTTTGTATTAACTTTAGCGAATATTGTAATGCACATTTGAGACCTCAAATTAATTCAAATGAAAAAAGTTTGAACTAAAAAGTTTAGATTCCTTCGAGTAGTACAACTTTGATTTTTGTCATTTCTCCATCTAAGGTCATCTGATAAATTCATAAAAACATTAATTTTTACACCATTAATCTTAAACATAATTTTCGGACCCTAAATAATTTCAAATAAAAATGTAGTTAACTAAGATGCAGATTATTTGTACTGGCAGCCGGTTAAGAAAACTGCCATTGTAAACACATCTATATTGGAGGATGTTCTTAAGGTTCCCGCCAGTACAAATTCTTTATTTACACTGGCGGTAGGCTTACAACAACCGCTAGTGTAAATAGGGGATTTCTACTTGAGTTAGCCATGGGCCCATAGTTCTATTTTAGTTGACGTCTATTATTTATGAACCACTAGTGAAAAAAATCTCTACCATCGACAAAAAACCGTTTATGTACTAGTGGATGTTGCAGATATTAATAATATGCTTTACAAACTTAGTCAAAATTAAGATAGTTTGACTTAGGATATATGTCAATTCTTTATACTTCCTGTTCCTGATGGAAGGAGTATACGTTACCTCCTTTTAGTTGGGGTCTGTCCTTCAAAAAGGAAAAATGAATAAAGAGAAGAAAAGGTTATTATTTTTGTTCAGAAAAGAGGGAAGATGGAGCTTATTATTAAACTTAGGAGTGTAAAGGCAAGTTCGCAAGCTGAGCATTACTATTAGGGACTTCATTTTAGAGGAATTGAAATCTGCTTTATCGATTAGTCTATTTTGCTTGGAATTTGACATTCCACGGCTTTCCCAAGCTCACAAATACGCCTATCTCAAATTCACATGGTGGGAGATGGAAATGAATTCTATAGATCACCATGTTATATTTCTATTCTCCAACTTATAACATACTCTTCAACTCGTTTCCCTTCAATAGAAATGCAATACATAAAGTATGTCCCTTGTATGACTAACAATAATATACAAATATATTCTATATATAACCATATTAGCTTAATTAATCTATGACTAAATTGTAATTATTAGAATGATTCAATTCCAAGGATCCAAACGAGCCTATGTAATAAGCTTGGATTGTAGCACTAGCACACCATCATTAGAGGGATGCACTACTTTAGTGGTGTGGTGCAAAAGAAGCACTAGTAGAGAACAGACTTTCGATTCAGCACATTATTCTCGGCTAGCCGATCCAGGTTTCCTGGGCTTCGTAGGACCTTTAGTCCCGGTTGGTAACACCAACCCAGACTAAAGGGTCTACATTAGTCCTGGTTGGTATTACTAACCCGGACTAAAGAGCCTTGACCTTTAGTCCCGGTTAGTGTTACCAACCTAACTAAATGACCCTTTAATCTCGGTTGGTGTTACCAACCTAGACTAAAGGTCCTTCGATGGGCTAGTTCAAAAGAAAAGCATCCCACCCAAGGTCACATGTGCTGTGTAGGTGGGGTGGAAAGGTACACGCGAGGCTATGCATAAGGTTTTAGGTTTGAATCCCACGAGCCGCAGGGGTGGAAGACATTATTGTTTTTTTAGCTTGGGAGGACCTTTAGGCAACCGGGACTAAAGGACAATGCTTTTAGTCCCGGATCCCTAGTCCCGGTTGGGAAAACCTCCTTTAGTCCCGGGATTAAAGCCAGTTCTCAACCAGGACTGTTGCCCACTTCTCTACTAGTGAAGGGTGGCCCAAAATTCATTTCCTACTTGGGGCCCTGAAAACACCAATGTAGACACATCAATACTAGAGGATTTTCTTAAGGCTACTGCTAGTACAAATCCTCTATTTACACTAGCGGTAGGCTTCTGCGACAACCGCCAGTGTAAATAGAGGATTTCTACTCGCGTCAATCTTAAGAAAATTGCTAGTAGAGATGTATCTCCGGTGATGATTCATAGCCATGGCCAATGGGCCCATAGTTCTATTTATATTGGTGCCTATTATTTATGAACCGCCAGTGGAAAAAATCCCTAACATTGACTAAAACCGTTTATGTACTAGTGGATGTGCTAGATATTAATAATATTATTTATAAACTTAGTCAAAATTAAGATACTTTGACTTAGGATAAATGTCAATCCTTATTTATACTTTCTGATGGAATGATTAACATATACAACATACACATCATCTCCTTTTAGTTGGGGCCTCTCCTTTGAAAAGAAAAAATGCACAGAGAGAAGAAAAGGTTGTTATTTTTTGTTCAGGAAAAAAAGAGAGGAGCTTATTATTAAACATAGGAGGGTAAAGGCAAGTGCCCAAGCTGAGCATCATTTTGAGCTTGCATTGTAGCACTAGCACACCATCATTACAGGGATGCACTACTTTAGTGGTGTGGTTCAAAAGAAGGGTGGCACAAATTTCATTTCCTATTTGGGGCCCTGAAAAGAAAATGATCTCTATATAGGAAGTAGGAGGAATTTGTCATATGCATATGTGACTTGGCCCTTATTGGGTCTTTCCTATTGAACTTGGGACACTCCAATCCAATAAAGGGGAATTGCAACGCCCACTTATATGCATGCATGGTGCATCGATAGTTGTACCATATTGTCAACATGGTAGGTTCTAAAACTTTTTTTGTTTTTCCAACGTGGTGGAAATAAATAAGCAAAAAAAGCTGGAAACTGAAGTTTGTGCGCGGTTGAAAAAGAAGTTTCCGTTCATGTGGGTGACTTGGGTGCTGCCATGTTGGTGAGTGCTGACTTCTTGTTGGGAGCAGCTAGCGACCCAGCAGCAACAAAAGTCGCTGTATATAGGAGCACGCATACGATCGACGGCGACTTGACATAGATGTTTTCTCATATATATTATGAGCGTGTTTGGCACAGCTCTTAGAGGCTCCGGCTCATGCCACTGTAGGTGTACTGTAGCGAGGAGCCGGAGAAGCTTCAAATCGTGGCTCCACTGGCTTCTCCTCTTCTCAGTTTATTTTTACCTCGAAATCCGAAACACTCCATGCTACAGTGTCACTGCAGTGATTTTGAGGAGGAGCCGGAGCCCCTGGAAGCCATGCCAAACACGGCCTATATCATGGATCGTCTTCGGTCGCGGACCACACACATTCAGTCCCAACCGTGCAGCTAGCTAGCTTTGACGTCAAGGCGACGTGTGCCATTGCTTATAGATCGATGTGAACAGAACAGCGTATATATATGTAAGCTTTTCCATGATCGTTCGTAATCGGACGACGCGCGCTGAGATGTACAGTAGCAATCAAGCTAGCCACTAGTGAGCAGTGTAACCATGAAGAAGCTTTTGTCTGTAGTTTCTCCTTCCCTTGTAAGTAGGTGCAAAAAAGATATGCATGTATGTACATATGGTGCACGCGTAACATCTTGTATATCTATCTGCGTGCTGTTAGCTTTACGTTTTTCCACACTTGCTTGACGCCTTCGGAGGCCTCCAAATTAAACGTGTCTTTACATATTGTCGTTGTCGATCGATCAGCTCGTTTCCCATCTCCGTCCGTGTCCATCCATCGGCGTCGTCGTCGTCGTCGTCGGTCCAAAAGTAATGGGGCACCTCCGTTGTGGGTCGGTTGGCCAAACCCTCCTCGCTTGCTCCATTTCCACTCGCCTTTTCCATCTCGACGGGGCCTACTTACCTTCACGCCTCCACTTCCATGGAGCCTATAAAACGAGACCACACCCCCGGCAGCCATTGCCAACCACCAGTCCACTCACCATCACTGCTAGCTACTCCTCTTCTCTTCTTTTGCTCGCTTGTCGCTTGCACTCTCTCTCTCTCTCTCTCTCTATATATATATATATATATACCAGCACCACCAGAAGTTGCTCTCTGTGTGCGGGCCGGTCGTCTGAGCATCGTCCAGCTGGTGAGGTGAGGTAAGTAGGCAGCTAGCAATGGCGCAGCAGCAGGGAAGAGGCAGTGGAGCTGTGGTGGTCCTTGCGGCGGCGGTGCTCCTCTGCGTGCTCCTCCATGCCCACGTCGCGGAGTCGGCCATGTTCACCGTCGGCGACCGTGGCGGCTGGAGCTTCAACACCAACACCTGGACCAACGGCAAGCGCTTCAAGGCTGGGGACGTCCTAGGTACATAAGACTGTGACCTCACCTTTGCATAGAATATAGTGTGCCAGGTACGTACATAGATGTTCTCTCGACGATGATATACCCAAAGGGCGATATATTCTATGCAGCAGAGAGATTAATTCTTGGCCGATCGATCGAACTGAACAAACGTACGAGTAGCTTTTTAAATGCTCATAAACATATGCAGGCGTACGTGCACGGTTAACTAACTGTTAGTTCCTGGCACACTATCGGTGCCGGTGCAGTGTTCAAGTACGACTCGACGGCGCACAACGTGGTGGCGGTGAACGCCGCCGGCTACAAAGGCTGCTCGGCGCCCCGGGGTGCCAAGGTGTACAATTCCGGCAACGACCGCGTCACGCTCGCCCGCGGCACCAACTACTTCATCTGCAGCATCCCCGGCCACTGCCAGGCCGGCATGAAGATCGCCGTCACCGCCGCCTGACCGGTCGCGCCGCCGCCGCCGCCGGGTGATATATATACATCTATCTATCGACTACCTTATTGTCAGTTCGAGTGACTCGTATGGGCTTTTGTTATTACCATCGTCAGTCTCATAGATACTCCTATATTTGGTTCAGAGTCGTGCATGCTTCATGGATCGTCGCTACAGCATGCATGCGCCGCGTATGTTGATGAATATGAATAAAATGCACCATCATGATTCTGTTTCATGGTGTAAAGTGACAATGTGTGTGCTGAGTACTATATGCAACAGCTATGTACGTTAATTGGAGATTAATATTGGGCACCAAGGAATTTGGAAAGTTAAAACGCAAAAAGGAAACAAAACGACATCGTCGAGGACCTCCACGAGTTCGTTCAAGTTCTTACACTTCTCTCCGTTCTCGTTTAGATGACGACACCAACCTTTTTCTTCATAAAAAAACATTTTTTTAGATGCTTCAAGTATCCATCATATGACTTGTAGTCAAGCACAGGTCGGCAATCTTATATATTTTGGAGTATATACTCGTAAAAAAAAACAGAGGGCCAAAGCTGGTACAGTAAATCATTGCATACGAGTAAACGAATCCAAGTACCAGATTTAATCCAAGAACGACACCAGCTCTGTTATATTTGTGGAATGAAGTATCTAAGCAGGATTAGTAACGAAGTTCTATCAAACAGCTGCATCTGTAGATCGGATCTCATGGGCATGTCTTCCTCAGGTTAGGTGTAGCTTCTGAATCTGATGATAACAGGAAAGATGGGTACATAAATTTTCAAATGGACCAAAATCCCAGCAAAAGTCACAATGATTTTCTGGCCTCAGAAAGACAACTTCCACAGACGCTTAGTGTGACGACGAACAGAAAAAAAAAAAAAAACACAAAATGATACTGCCATCATTTTTTCTTTTTCCCGCCTTTTGTGTTCTTTGAACTGCCACCGGCTGAAGAACTGGGCGCTGCCTCCTGCTTCTTTGTCCTTCCGTGATGCTTGGGAACTAGCTCTGCTATTTGGATCATCAGCTGCTTCTCTGTAATATGTGAAAGCGTGTCAGTAAGATACAACTGCACAAATATACCCCCTACAAAGATCAAATCTTGGGAAGTGCATAAATAAATTAACTAATGGTGGACTCTCACATCTACAACTAGAAGCTGCAGAGTTTCTCATACTTTATTTTTACAAAATGAAAAGAAAAAAGGACAAGCTACAGCAAAATTAATATATGGCATCAAATTTCAAGGTATGCAATTGGAATAAAGCATCATAACAGCGCAAGCCCTTAAAGTCTTCCTTGTAGTCCTTTTTTTATAAGGATCCTTGTAGTCCTTAAACACCTCTATTCAGATCAGCATAAACCCCCTCTAGGTGATAGAAGATAGATGTAAGCTAAGTCACCATAAACACAGGTATTGAAAAAACATTCCACCACTCATTCACACAACAGTACTTAACAAAGGCTGGTCTACTGATTGTTCGACAGCAGTACAACAATATTAGGAATTCATATAGAGATCAGTATCAGGAACATGCAGCAACCAAGAAGAGTTCAGAGATGATGATTTCAGCTCATGGTGGAGCACTGGGAGGAGTCTAGGACAATAATTAACGAGAAATGAAGCAGAATTTGGAAGAGTATTACATGCTCAGTCTCCCATGTTCATGCTCATGCCTCAACCAAAAATTGAAGTCAAGTTAGAAAAAAAAAATATTTTATAAATATTTAGCATAGTTCCAAAGAAGCAATCCAACATGGTTACACAGTGATTGCATCAAGCCACACTGCTCATGGCAACATTATAGCATGATACATCATATCAAACAAAGATCAAATAAAAAAAGAACAATTGATGAGATTGTTCAAACAATATTCCATAAACCCAACACATATGAGTTATGAAAATAGGTAACATACATTACGTTTACTGAACAATTTGCTGCCAGTAACCAAAGATATCACCTTGGACACTTGTAAGGCAAACTTTTTCCAAGCAAGTCAAAATATGAATCATGGCACCTAGAACTAACAATAACAAAACTGTCTAAAGCATCTATGCCCATAGGAAAGATGACACAACAAACCCATGTCAAGAAGGAAACTTGCCTCTGAAAGGGCATCTTTAGTTCATACTCCCTCAGTCTTAAAATATAAGGCGCAATTTGACTTGGTGCGATCTTCAAGATCATACTTTAACCGTTAATTTATACTATTATATAAAAGTTATGGCAACAACAAAGGTATCATTAGAAAGTATTTGTAAACACAAATCTAATGTTACCACTATTGGCCCCGTTCGCTTCGCTGAAAAAACAAGCCGAAACACTGTTCCGACTGATTTGTTGTGAGAGAAAAACACCGTTCCGGCTGAAAAAAAAAGCTGAAAAGTACGGATTATAAGACAAGCGAACAGTTGTACTACAAAATTTTTATCTTATTAGGCTAATTATTGGTCAAACATAACGACGTTGAATTTTGAAATACGTGCATGCCTTATATTCTGAGACGGAGGGAGTATACTAGTATTTTTTTTCTAGTAGCTAATGTAAAGGTCAAATAGAACATGAGGGGCAAAACTGGCTATTAATCCAAACTAGAGAATAAGAAACGACAGTAAGGTAGTATACAAGACAAATTAGGTGTAAACAGTTAGCTACTGACTCCAAATAAGCTGCATAGTACTTGTTAAATAGGACAAAGATTCACTAATACAAAAGATGCTTTCATAAATAAATAGGCTTGGCCTCATAATACTGGAACAACTGCTTCTCCAGCAAACCCAAAATGTTTAGTAATTTAAGCACAGCAGATTCTTTTTTCTAAATGGCATAGCAGTGGGTTCAATGTACCAAAGACTCTCTACCATGACAGCAATGCCCTAAATTTCATTGGTATTCACTAACAGTGATTCTAGAATGTCAAAAGAGGCTCTTCTGAACTTAAAAAGAAGTATAGTTGAATGTAACGGTATTTTGCTTACATACACAAAAAGAAAAAACATATGCAAGTCACAGACAAAGAGATTCAGTAAATTCTAGTGTCAAAAGTATGAAGACCCTGAATTACTTAATATGAATAAACACAAGAAGAACCCTCGAAGGACATGAAGATTGTAGCAATTGAAGTCTACCCAACTAAAGGGAGGCTGACAGTTGAAGTATTCATGGACCCAGACTCAGGGAGTTCACCCAACAAGGCGAAAAGTGACGAGGTAATTGCTCCAATCTCTGAAATTTTTATTGTTAGCCCTAGTGAATAACAATTAAAATAATTCCATTATAAAAACCTGGAGTTTAGTAGACAAAAGAAAATCTGGAAAAATAAAAGAGTAGGTCAAAAGGAAACATAAAGCTAATCCAACGTGAAATAGTCAGCTAGACGTGATTCTGAAAGACTGAAACATAGATGTACCACCCACCAAGTATCCAGTTAGGGAATCATTTAGGATTGATTCAAAGTACAAACAAGAGGCTGCTAATTGATGGGTTGCCGGACATGCAAAACCTCATACTTTGAAAAAGAAATAGGCCCATATTGTTAACAAACATTCGAGTGTGGACGAAGCTCTGTGTTGTAGAATAAAAACCTCAAAGTGTTCAATACAGCTAAGCTGATTTTGAATAGAAAGGTAATACAGATAGAAACGTCAGGGAGAAGCAGACACATAGGTTTTCCTGATTTGTGAAATGATCCAAACATGAGTAATGCAAAACCAAAAAAAGCGCAGCAATAAAATTGGTTTCAAAAGGAAAATCATGCATAGATAATGCAGTAAGCAATTCTTGGCAATCATAAAGCTTCTGTTGATAGTCAACATACATAAAAGTTGAGCCATCAGGCAAAGCAGCAACATGAATTTTCCTGATAGCATTCACACGAGTTTGACACAGATCAGATCAAACTAAGGACAGATGTATGCATCCACAAACAACAGCATCAAGGCATGGGCATAATGATAAAAACGTGTATATCTCAACACAATATATTACTAATCTAAGGTATTAGAGTGGGCTGTTGTATCAAACTAATATAACACTGATGGAAGATGTAATAGTCTGGGAGTTAGCTTCTTTTTCATTTCAGAATAGACTCACACCTTGGTTCCTTGTTACTTATTTTACGATTAGCCAGATCCGTGCTATTCTTCCTTCAAAAAGGAAGTAATTACACTTCCAAAATCTCAGGTGGGTGCTGCTACAACATTGCACATATTAATGCAACTGCAGCTACGGGCCCTATTTCAGGCATTAGCGGCGCTAAACGGTTTAGCAGTGACTTAATTTAAAAGCACTAAAAGTCCAACCGGCCAACCTGCCAAGAAATGAGGCCCAAAAAATTGCACTGCCCCAAATCCAGCCCATCTATACATGGTATATAAGCATGCTCACAACCCTAGCATTTCAAGTGCTCCCCTCTCCATTCTGGGCAACTCAGTTCTGAAACTTTTGCGGCTGCTCAGCAGTGCGGTGACAGCTGTGAACTGCGAGTGGCAGCTGTGAATGACCATGAATGACTGCAAGCAGCGACTGTGTCATGGCTGCCTGCGGTGGCCTCAGAGGCTGCGGTCGTGGCCCTTCACCTGTGCTTGCTTAACTCCTGTTTTGTTTTTTTGTAATGAAGCCAAATGGTGGCTAAATCATGGTAGAAGTGCACCAAACCTTAGGGAATTGATTGCAAGGATTCTAGGTTTGACATGTAGCTCCTCAGTTTTTGAGAGGAATTGGAGTACATTTGAGCAAGTATAAGAAAGGAATAATATGTAGAATATTTTACATGCATCTGTTATTGTTATATTTTCCTTGCGCGTGAACATTTCTGCCATTTTGTTCACTTTCACTTCACCTACAGGTTCACACAAACAGACGAAATAAACAACTTCATGACAGGATGAAGGATCTTGCATTTGTCAATTCAACTCTAAACTCAAACAGAGGGAGAACAAGACAAAGGGGCCATTGAAAAACCAATCACCAATGTTCTTGAGGATGAGGAAAATGAGTGGATCACTGGTATTGTGCACATTGCTGAACCAGAACAGCAGCCGGAAGGTGTACAAGTTGGAGCAAGGGCATCATCATCACAAGGAGCAGCAACACAAAACAAAAGGAAGAGAGGTACCCAGCTTAGAAAGAGAAGGAAGCTGATTCCTGATGACGAAGAAATGCAATCAGCTGCTTCCTCTACAGATTCAGAAGATGAGAATCACCATTTTGACATGCATTCACCATCTGCATCATCTTCTATGACTTTGTTCAGATCTTTAGATTACAATTATCAAGTGATAAATCATTATTTATGCTGCCCAATGTGATGTGGCCATGTGGCAGTAGACACTTATGTCTTCCGCTAGCTATTCTACACTAATTTGGTTGGCTATTCGACTATTTGCTTATGTCCTAGATGGCTGGACAAGTCTTAAACTACTTATTGTTTAAACTTTAGCTTGATAAATTCTTATGTACTGTGTGACTATGTGAGTGGCTGGGTGTCACCTACTCACCTATGTGTTATGTGTATTGTCACTACTATCTACTATGTGACTCCTTATTGCTTCCTGCTGAAAATCCCTTACTTCTTTTGGCAATAATTTGCTTTTTTTTGTGAAAATGCTATATGCCTTAGCGCTTCTATAGCAGCCGCTATAGCGTGCTTAGTGTTTTTTTCCGAAGGCGCCGCTAAATGCTTTAGCCCGCAATTTAAAACACTGCAACAGACATACACATTTCATGGGTTTGGACTTCAAATGTTAAGTTCCCTAGCTAATAAGTGGAGTAAAAATACGAACAATAACCAACTACCAGTTTGCCATCTTCCTTCCTAGATGCAATCATCAATAAGCAAAAACTATTTCATATTTACACAAAGGAAACGCTTGAATACTGCATACTTGTTCGTCCCAGCTGAATCATTAGCAAATTCACACATGCTTCAGAATCGAGTATAATATGTATGCAGTCCCATTCTAAATCCAGCTCAGGTGAAAAAGTGTGCAGTTCGGACACTTACTTGTTTTAATAGCAGGATTGACGGGGGAGCCGTCATCTTTCTTGAGCTGCACCCTGACCCTCCCCACCTGGAAGAAATCCCTTGGGTACGCCTTATCCAACTACGCATAGCAACAATTGGCCAGCCAGATGTGCAAACCAACGAAACGATACTGTCAATCCTGAACTGGAAAAGGAAACGATCGGGGAAGGAATCAGGGCGGGTACCTCGACGGCGTGGGGGATCTTGAGGTGCGAACAGCAGTCGGCGATCTCGATGCAGGTGGGGTCCGGGCAGGCCTTGGCGGCGGCGATGCGGCGGCCCTCGGCGACGGTCTTCTTGGAGTTAAGGTAGACAGGGTAGATGACGTTCCACTTCTTGATGGTGCTCCGCAGGTCGCCGCAGCCGCCGTCCATCCGCGTGCCGTTCGGCGTCGCCACCGCGGCACAGATCCTGTCGGAGGTTCTTCTGATCTGGAAAAGAGAGTGAGACGGATCGGTTTGGCGTTCACGGGATGACGGAAGAGAGAAAAGGCACCCCCTCACGCTGAGTAGATTTACTGGCAGACTGCCCTGTTGGCCTGATCATGTTTGATTTTGATCCCTCGGCTCGTCAGTACAGAGAATCACTCAACACTGATGCTGTTTCGCTGTACGAAAAAAAATAAAATTATACTATAACTGATAAATTCAAGCAAACAGAGTTGAACTTGCAGTTACAGTGAGAACTCTATATCGACGTATTATAAGTACATTCTTTTTTTTTTCCAATGTCATCAAATTGGGGCTATTGCGTTCTTGCCCCCTATTTTAAATCTTAATTGTGATTTTACCCTTATTTTCTCCTACTTTGTGTTTTTACTCCTGCTTTTCCAAAATGAAGGTTCCGTTTACCCCTACTCCGTGAACAGCAGGTAACGGTGTTAAAAAAGTTGAAAGATGACGAGTTTGCCCTTCCGAATATTGTGTTTTTGCCCCTATTTCAAACCCCAATTGTGATTTTACCCTCACTTTCTTCCACTTTGTGTTTTTACCACTACTTTTCCAAAACGAAGGCTCCGTTTACCCCAATTTTTAACTCAGTTATCTACATCCGGATCAAAGCAATTAAAAATTAACAAAAGTCATGTGAAAAGACAAACTTACCCCTTATCTCTCGGTCGTCTCTCTCAGGGTCGTCCCTCTCAACGCTAGCAGGCAGCGGGGGCTGAGTGCGGCGGCGATGGCGGCGGAAGAGCAGCGTCGGGCCATCGGGCGGGCGCGGCGAGTGGGCGCGTGCGGTGAGGCAGAGGAAGCTTAGCCTGACGTGGGCGCGCAACCAGGCACGCGGCTCTGCTTGGCGCGGGCGCGCGTGGCTTGGCCGGCGTCGCGAGCACATGTCTCGTGAAAGCAGACGACTATGGAGTGTGTTGAGTGATAGAGTCCACTTAATGTTGATGCACGCATAGGTGACGGCGGTGGACTGGGCGTGGTGGATCGGCCTCCTCCTCGGCGCCGTTCCGCTGCTCGCGCTAGCTGTGTGGCACAGCAACGACGTCTGCCACTGTGCCTTCTTCGCGCTGAAGCGTTGGCGCCGTCGTGCGAGGCTCCCGTCGGGCCACATGGGCCTCCCATTTGTGGGCGAGAGCCTCTGGCTGCTCTGGTACTACAAGCTCGCGCGGCGCCCCGACGGCTTCATCCACGCCAGGAGGAGGCACTACTACGTCGGGGGCCGCGCGGGCGACGTGGGCGTGTACCGAACGCACCTCTTTGGCTCGCCGACCGTCCTCGTCTGCTCGCCAGCAGCCAACAAGTTCGTCCTCAAGTCCTCCTAGGACGACACCTTCGGCATCCGCTAGCCCGCGCTGGAGCTCGTGGGCCTCTCCTACGTGGTCAACGTCGAGGGCAGCCAGCACGCCAGGCTCCGCGGGTTCATCCTCGCCGCCATCAACCGCTCCGGGCCATCGCCGAGGTCGTCCAGCCGCGTCTCGTGGTGGCGCTGCGGTTGTGGGCGGACAAGGGCACCATCTCCGCCGCCACTGAGATCAAGAAAGTACGCTTGCATGCTCCTTAATTAGCTATATATTCTGATGCACAGTGATGTATGCTAATGTGTTTATTTGAAGCCATAAATCGAATAACTAACGCATGTGCTTGCAGGTGACGTTCGAGAACATATGCAAGATGTTCGTGAGCAGGGATCCGTCACCTCTCACCGACAAGATCTCCATGGTCGTCTGCTTTCATGAGACGCGCGCTCACGACGCCGGCCAAGCCACGCGCGCCCACGCCAAGCAAAGCCGCATGCCTGGCTACGCGCCCACGTCAGGCTAAGCCGCGCGCGCCCGCGCCGCTTCCTTCGCCTGGCCGCACGCGCCCGCCCGACGGCCCGACGCTGCTCTTCCGCCGCCACCGTCGTCGCACCCAGCCGCCCGCTGCCTGCTAGCGTTGAGAGGGACGACCCTAAGAGAGACGACCGAGAGATAAGGGGTAAGTTTGTCTTTTCACAGGGCTTTTGTTAATTTTTAATTACTTTGATCCGGATGTAGATAACTGAGTTAAAAATTAGGGTAAACGGAGCCTTCGTTTTGGAAAAGTAGAGGTAAAAACACAAAGTGGAAGAAAGTGGGGGTAAAATCACAATTGGGGTTTGAAATAGGGGCAAAAACGCAATATTCGGAAGGGCAAACTCGTCATCTTTCAACTTTTTTAACACCGTTACCTGCTGTTCACGGAGTAGGGGTAAAATGAACCTTTGTTTTGGAAAAGCAGGAGTAAAAACACAAAGTAGAAGAAAATAAGAGTAAAATCATAATTGGAGTTCAAAATAGGACAAGATCACAATAGTCCCCATCAAATTTGCATACCCTCACGCGCATGAAGTCTTATGAACACGTAGAAAGACCGGGTGGATAAATCGTTACGGAGCCACCACATTCGTGCTATTGGTTGCTGTTACAAATGATTTGCATATAGGTCTATAGGACAATAAGACAATAAGGGCATGTTTGGAACATAACATTTTTTTCTCTTCTTACATTTTTACTGTGAAACTTATATGCAAACCCTATAAAATACCTACGTTCTAAACTAGCCCTAAAGTTATTGTATGACATTATACAAAGAGTACTTGGTATTGTATTTGAAAATAGATATTACAAGAAGAGCGTCCCGCGCGTTGCTACGGAAATCCCTGATGAAATTATACTACTTATATTTACTAATATGATTGAATAAATATCATAATATATGTTAGTGGATGATTTTTAGCATTCTAATGTGGACTATTAAATAAATATTAGTAAATGATATGGTTTGCTAATGTAAATAACTTGAATGAAGACATAATGGCATGTGGTAGTAGACGCTGATGTAGACACTTTGTATGGAGAGATAGTTGAATGTGCTAGTGGGATGTTCTAGTGGATGATGATGTGGACACTTTACATAGCAAGATAAATTGCTAGTGGGGTTTATCTTTATAAGAGATATAGATTAAGTGCTGAATTTGTTGATGGATATTATAATTTTGTGCGTATTTACTACTAAACACTAAGTAAACAAAAATATTCATTTCATACACGGGATGAGAGAGAGAGTATGAAAAGTCAAATTTGACCTTGTGAAAGTGAGGGCCCACATGTCACTTCTCCATCTCTTCTCATTCTTTCCGTCTGCTCTTGAATTGGTGCTGTCCTTTGTGTGGCCAGAGCTTCTCAGCTACATCAAGATCGCTTCGTCATCAGGTTGTTACTTGGACATAGAAGTGTTTGGCCCTTATAGATCCTATAAGACACTAAGGGTCAGTTTGGTTGGAGAGAGAGAGAGAGGGAGGGAATAGTTCTATCTTATGGTTTTAGGGATGCAATTTGTTTCACGCTAATTTTCGTTTTGAAGGACGGGGGTTGTACTTTTTGTGTTTGATTGGAGGGATAGAATCGATAATGATACCGTGCGGGCATCCATCCCGTCCGGACGGACCCGCACACGGAACACAAACCTCACTTCTCCATTACGGCACCTGCCCGAACCCAACCGCGTAGCGGGTTCCACGCGCCCGTCGCCTTCGGCCCTTCTCCCTTGCCTTGACTAGGAGAACTCCCCTTCGTCTCAGCTCACCAGTCACAACAGCAGCCGCCCCTTCCAGCCTCCATCGGCTAGCGCTCGTCCGCCCCCTTCCTCCGCACCTCGCTGCCGCCCACTGCAGCACCGGTTGCCCCTTCATTCGCGGCCCCATCGCATCGCACCCACTTGGCCTCAACCGGCTAGTTCCATATCGCGCCTCCACCAAATGGGCGCCCCAAGACCACGACCACCACCGGAGACGAGGACAACGGCGGCGGCTCCGACGAGGTAGGTTGGTCCTTCTCTAGATCTAAGCCCTCTTCCTCCTCCTCCGCCTCTGGATCTGAGCTCTCCTCCTCATCTTCCTCCCCTGGATCTAAGGGACGCGGCGGTGCCTAGAGTTCCGATTAATTCTGGGGTCCTATTCCCTTCTCTCTTCGACGAGCTCGAAGGTGATGTGCCAGGGGCTGTTTTGCACGTTTTTGTTGTTGTTCCTCCCATGTTGCAATGGGTTTTTTGGGATGTTGCAATAGATGATTTTCGAATGTTGCAATGGGATTTTTGGGTCGTTGCAACAGATGTTTTTGCAATGTTGCAGTATTACTGCTTGAGATGTTGCAGTACATAATTTTTGATGTTACAGCACATAATTTTTTATGTTGCAGCACATAATTTTTGATGTTGCAGTATATGTTTTTTGATGTTGCAGGACATATTTTTTCGATGTTGCAGGACATATTTTTCGTTGTTGCAGTACATATTTTTTGACGTTGCAGTGCGTGTTTTTCAATGTTGCACTATATATTTTTACGATGTTGCAGTATTTATATTCTACATAGGTTTTCCGTATGTTTACAATGTTGCACTTAAAGTGTTTCATGCTCTTTTTGGGACAGGGGCGCGGTGGGGGAACGGGGTGCGTTGGGAAACGGGGACAAGGGCGCGGTGGGGAACGGAGGACAGGGGCGCGGTGGATTCCATTCCATTCTGTTCTGATCCGATTCTGTGGGGGAGGGGCGGGCAGTTTGAGAAGGGGAGCGACGTCCGAACGCAGCGCTCACGCCGGACGTCCGGACGCTAGGATTCCTGTGGATAGAATAGATGAGATGGTAAATTTGTTAACCCCGTTTGATAGAAGGCCCACATGTCATACAAACATACATCTTTCTTCGTTGGATCTATGCGATCGGCCACACGCTACTGCTCCCACCCTGGCTGCACAGCCCCGCCCGCCGGTTTCACCCACCCCCGGCTACGCCCACCCCGACTCGACCGCTGCTCCAGCTATACCGGTTTTGCTCGCAATGGCTCCTTCCTCGCGAGCGTCGAACCCGTAAGCCCCAGCCATGCTGGCTCTGCTTGGCCCCGATAGCCTGCGTCTCCTTCCCAAACGGTGACGGATCCGCCCACCCCCATCCACGCCGGCTCCTTCCTCGCCTAGTTTAGTCGTGCGTGCGTGTGCAAAGAGACAACGCTCATGCGCATCTGAGTGGAATGAAAGCGTTCACCCTAATTTTTGAGGCTGGCTAAGATTTACATTGTCGTGATAAACATAGAACACCATACCACTGACATTAGCATTATCGTTCTTCAGCAGTCGAAACACCGCCACTGAGTTGCTTATGCTTTGCAACAGATAAGAAGTTGTCACAGACCTAGAGCTTCTCCTCGGAATACAACAACGTTTCTACGCTTCCACAACTACCACTAGCAAAGTGCAATGAACATGCTGAAATGTTTCTCAGGGTTAGCGCCTGTTGATTAATCGTTGTGGAGAACGGATCCCAACGCCAACGCCAACCAAACCAAATTAAAGCAAACTATTCCAACTTCCAATGGAAAGTGACGCTGCAATGCCAAGTACCCCACCTCAAACATCTATATTCGGAGATAACGGCAGCTACAATAAGAGATTTAAACCCTGATGTTTTGTATTCGCCCGTTTAAAATTATAGGTCACTTAAATCTCATTCTAAATCAAATATCTCTAACTTTGAACAATGTTTATAAAAAATATATTAATATTTACAAGTTCAAATAAACACATTATTAAGACATTTAATGAAGAATTTGATATAACAAATTTGATGTTGTAAAGGCGGTCAATGTATTTTTTTTTAAAGAAATTGGTCAAACTTATGGAAAGCTATAGCTGCATGTAATTTTAAACAAAGGGGTAGTTATTTACTTGCACTTCTCAATGTACAATTGCTCTAGACAAATATAAGTGGTGACCCACCATTCGTCATCTTCCACATGGCAAGAAGGTACGAGCCTCTCTTTCACCTCAATGAAAATCGAGGTTACATCGTATGTTTATATTCTATATAAATAAATACAAGCGTAGATTTTTGGCCAACATCAGGTACTAATAGTCTAAAGTCTTCATCACAAGCACACTTCTTCATTTTCGTTGACATCTTTGGATGAATACTCAAGCACCTCCCCCTCAATCTTCTCAAGGAAACGGAGCATGACCACTAGGCTCTTGTCATCTGCACGACATGGAACAGTCAAACATCGTGGAATTAGTTTGGCGGACTGGCGTTCATATCGAGGCAAAAAGGAAGAAAAAAAAACAGTTTGTTTCTAGATGACCCGGTTGGTGGTTTCTCGCTTGGCTGAAGGGTCTCAAAGACGGGATTAGACTGAAGAAGAGGAGCTTACCGAGCCTTGGAACTGTGTGGCCCTTTGGGTGACGAATGACGAATGGGTCCACGCATGATTCTATGAGCTTTTCACCGTGTACTTTCAGGAAGTCGTTGTCACCTGCATCAAGAAAATTTAAAAACGTGTTCAGACTTTCAGCGGTGCGTCGTCGTCTGCTGACCACCGGTTCGCCTATATATAAATATAAAAGATACCAAAACAAATAATGAACAGAAATGACTAGAGAATTGGACCATGTGCATCTTGTAAACTTAGTCAAAGCATTCTAGAACAGTAGACACGATGGAGCGCCAAATGGCAACATTAATTTCCATAACGGAATCAAAGTCGGCATATATTCATTTGAGTTTTTTTTTAAATGATGAACGCAGCTTTCTTGAAAGTGTTATGCAGTGCAGCACATTGCCGAAAGCATCAAACCCTGTCTCTTTCAATTAACAAGAGACGCCGGCAGGAGGCAAGAGCATCCAACCAGATATAGAGATGTCACGGCAGTACGCCATAACGTTCCCACCAATGTAACGCCTTGACTCAACCGACAAACAAACTGGCATGACAATGGAATGATGCGCGATGCCATTGACGTAACGTACCGATGAAGTGAACCGAGGGGCACGCGATCTTGTTGGCGTACGCCTTCTCGGCCACCGTCGGGGACTGGAACTTGGCGCCACCGATGATGATGAGGTACTTGATCTTCGGGACTCTAGTCAGGGCCAGTCCCTGCCATGAAAAACACACAGCAACACTAAGAACTACTAGCAGCAAAGCTTAACTTTTGCTCTGCTTCGAGTCTGGTATGAACCATGAGCTCACCTGTTCTTGGAGCCCCGGAAGCGCCGCAGACAGAATGGAACCCTGGAATCAACATCAGTGCATCACAATCAATCGAAAAGCTGGTTCATCACCACAGAATTTGAAGCAGAAGTGATCTCGAACTTTGCTGCTTACCTGGGAGAAACCCATCAATCCATCGAAGGGGCCATCTTTTATCATCAGCTCTTCGATGTAGGCCAAGCACTTGTCGAAATTCCTGTACTCCATAAAACTCTGTTTTGTATTGCATATAAGGAAGTTGGTAAGTGCGTCGCACGAGTTTGCGTTCAAAAAAAAAGTGCGTCGCACGAGTCAGTACTGTATAAGGAAGTTGGTAAAGTGTTATCGACACGCACAGGGAAAAAAAAAGGAAACCAAAATTAATTTGACGAAATAAGCGGGGACGATGGATGGGATCAGGGAGGAGAGGGGCGGCGGGGTAATGGATGGGCGCGCGTGCGCGGCGGGTTCCCGGACCTTGTCGAACTGGAACCACTCGTAGTAGGGCGGGTCGAAGATGCCGTCGACGTCGGACTTGCCCTCGGCGGGGAACGGCGCGTCGGCGAAGACGAGGTCGAGGCGCGCGGTGACGTCGGCTGGCCACTTGCCGAGCACCTGCTTGCGCATGATCTCGGCGCTGGTGCGGAACCCGTGCAGGCACAGGAACCGCGGCCGCCGCCCCGCGCCCTGCGGCTGCGGCTGGGGCTCCGCGTCGCCGCCGAGGCTGCCCATCCGCGGGCGGATCCGGGAGGCGGGCGGGGGCGTCGGCTCTTCGACTTCGAGGCGGCTGTTCTGGCTCTGGGAGTCTGGGGTATTCTGGCTGGCCGTGGCGTGGAAGCGGAGTATATATGATGATGGTTCCGTTCCGCGGTTGGTGGGGACGGATGGGTGACCTGACCGCCCGTTGGCTGGTCGCTGTTGGGAGCCTACCTGCCCGCCCTGCCTACTGGCTGTGGCTGGCCTGCGGGAACCGCGTGGTGGCCACGACCACTAGCGCTCGAGGCTTGCGAAGGTACGCCATGACGTTCGCTGGGCGGCCGGGCCCACGGGGTTCGTTGGTAGTACTATGTCACCTGGTGCCCGGGGCCGGGGGGAAGGTAGATCGGACGGCTGGGTTTCGCTGCAGTAGGTGGCTGGCTACTTTGGCTAGGCGCCGAACTGCGGAAGCAGCCGTGAAGCGGACAAGCGGTGCGCGCACAGTCGCACGTGCTCCAACGCCCTTGCGGCGGCGTTCGGGTCGCCGGTTCGCCGTCATGCAGATGCGGAGCATTCAATAGGGTGGACGAGCAGCCGATGGTTCAAGATTCAAGAACCATCCAACTGTACCCTCTCCATGTCTGCGGTTCTGGGAATTGAAAGGGGCACTTCTTCATCATCAGGAAGAATATAGCTTTGACCACCTGTGGCTGCTCGACCGTTAAATTTGGTGAGAGAGCGCGGTTGGCAGCTCGATCTACTGGCCAAGTGGCGCGGATCGGCCGACCGACCCCACTCTTCGCGGATCCACGTACGTGTCGTAGTAGCAAGTGCACGTGACTGCCATGCGACTATGCGAGGCATCAGGCATGGTGGGTTCTTCTCGATCGAGCTCAGCTGAACTGTGCTGCTCCAAGCAAAGATTTCCGCTGGCCGACTGCCCGTGTGCTGAAAAGCTGTCAAAGAACAACGGTGCATGCATGCTGTTGTCAAAGAACAACGAGCGTACTACTCCACTACGGATACGGATGGTCGTCAGTCGTAAAGCACGTGATCGTCCACCACAAAGTCGTGACACGAAGTAGAATAGGAGTGCTAGCTACTTTAGAATACGGCGTGCGTTTTCTAGAAGCTCGCTTATTAAAAAAAAGATTTTGAGATCTAGACTCTTAAGAGAGATATATAAGGATAGTCCTAACCCAGAAATTAAGATACCAAGTAAACAAAATGATAATGTGACATCGTGAAAGGGAGAAGAAAATAGTTTCTATATATACAAGAAACTATGTCTACCCGGGATAAATCTATATACTATCGTTAAGGGATGCAAATGCACCCCTCAAAAATATAAAACAGTGATTATAACTAAGCATGCGCATGGTGAGATACTGAGATTTTTGTCGCCTGGAGTGGTCAGACAATAAACCTCCTGCATGGTTGGTTAAACAAAGATATACAATTGATACATGTGATGCTGTAGTCTCCTTATACAATCACAATCACTGTACGGATTGCATGTTTGCATGCAACACCGGCGTGTCGGATGGCTAACACGCATGGACGCCAAGCGGCATCAGCGGCACCAGCATACATGGCAACGAGCCTCCAGTTACGACGCTAATTAACCCAGCCCAACACTACTAACAAAAACATACCGTGAATGTGCGTGCTCCTCCATCGAGCACCAGAACACGCTACTCCGATCGTGTTCAAGGCCGATGTGTCGGACCCGGCCGCCTCGTGATGTGGAGCAAGGACGGCGAGCGGGCTCACCTGCGCCTAGGACGACGTCACCTGCGACACGCGCACCTGCTGCGCCTCCACGCTCTCCCTCGCCGGGCTAGGATGCCATGATCGCTCAAGCCTCGCGGCGGGCGGCGTGGCTGGACGACGACGTGCTGGGGCTGATCGTGTTCAAGGCTAACATGTCAGATCCTGATGGACACCTCACGACGTGGAGCGAGGACGACGAGCGGTCCTGCGACGCGCGCACCTACGTCTCCGCGCTCCCCCTCGCTGGGTTGATCGCGCTCCACGTCCAACGGCTCCTCGCATACTCATCATCATCGTCGTCGGAACATCCATGCCGTTCGCTGGCATAGGGCGCGGCAGCCCAGGGCGCCCGCAAATGCATCGTCAACGTCCTCTTTGGCACCTCGCCGGCAAATGTGTCGTCGGCGTCCTTTTTGGCACCTCACCGGCAAGCGCGTCGTCAGCGTCCTCCTCGCCACCTCCTCCCGCGGCTCCGTCGACGTATTCAACTCCTACGCCGATGAACCTCCCAACCCCTGCCTCTTGTTTCTCTGTCCATCACTAGGGTTTGCGTCGCTCAGGGTGCACGGCACAGATTGATCTGCTCTCCACAGTCTTGCAGGTCTATAGATCGATTCGTACGCGGGCTCGGTCCACTCCGGCGGCTGCCCCACCGTCGCCCTTGCATCGCTTGCAGTAAAATGAATTAAAATTGTATTAATATAAAATCGGTCCGCTCCGGCAGCCGGCGTTGATGGTTGCTTAAAATGAATTAGGTAAATACATATTTTGATTTAGCACAAGTGTCTTGAGTAAAACCACTGTGCATAGCACATAGATAGCCTACATAGGATGCCAGTAAGCTATCCATTTGAAGAGGGTAAAAAGATACTCTTCAAAGTCCCTGTGCCGGCAAGATATTCATTCGAAGACCGACACAATCACACAAATGAGTTAAGATTTTGGCATACACAGTACAAACATACCCATCACAGTTGGTACTAAATAGTTAAGGCCAATTCTTATGTATACACGAAAACAAGCATGTCCAACTAACGATGGGGAAATGGTAAGTTTGAAAGCTCTAGTTTGATTTTGGTGAATTGATGAAACTCTAAGTGCTAGCCTAGTTTATCAAAGTGATCAGGAGATAGGTAGCACTATTTCAAGTGATGGAGCAATGGTGAAGATCATGATGATGGTGTGGTGACCATGATGATCAAGTGCTTGGACTTGGAAAAGAAGAAAGAGAAAAAAAAGCTCAAAGCAAAGGTGAAACTTAATAGGAGCTTTTTGGTTTGGTGATCGAGACACTTAGCGAGTGTGATTATATTTAGGATATATGATTGTACTATTAAGAGGGGAGCTCTTATCGAACAACTCGATCATCTAGTGCCACTAGGTGTTGAAATACTTGCATTGCATTTTAGGCCTAGTGCACATTCGGTGAGAAGTGCTTAACTTTTGAAAAATGTTTGTGAAAATGCTAACACACTTGCACGTGATGGTGAAACACTTGGAGTGTTAGCACATTTGCAAAAGTGGTGAAAAAGATAAAGAAAAGAAGGCGTAGCCAGGCTTGCGTTGCTGCCCCGAGGGCACCGCCACCCTTGTGACGGTGCACCGCCACCCTTGTGGTGGTGACCGACAGAGGAGGCCGATAGGGAGGTGTTCTGGGGGGCACCGTCACCCCTTGTCCGGTGGCACCGCCACCCCTAGGGCGGTGCCCACCTGGACGTGGCCGAGAAGGGCTAGAGCTGGGGCTGGCACCACCATTGATGGTGTACACTGCCCCGTACACCATCCTAGGTGCGGCGGTACACCGCCAGGGGCACCGCCACCCCTATCCGGTGGCACCGTCCTTTTTCAATAGAAAGTGGGGAACTAGTCGTTGGATGACTGTTGGAGGGGCATCGCCACCCCATGTCCGGTGCCACACCGACATGTCCGGTGACCCTGCAGAAGCAGACTCAAATAGGTAATGGCTCTATTTGCTTATGGGCTTATAAATAGAGCTAGTGGCCGGCCTTGGCCACTCTCTTAGCACTTCTAATAGCTGCATACACCCTTTGAGAGCTGAGCACACCACTCCACTCACTTGCACACTTGATTCCATCATCTTGAGTGAGATTGGAGAGCCTCTAGTGCATTGCTTAGTGTTCTAGCATCTTGTGGCACTAGTTGGGCGATTTGGGCTGGTAGAGATCTTGTTACTCTTGGTGTTTGCCAACACCTAGACGGCCCGGTGATTGGTAGATCATTGAGCGGCTATTGGTGATTGTTGCTGGCTCCGATCGTCGACATTGTGAGGGGTTCTTGTGCCTTCCCCGTGGGAGATCACGAAAGGCAACTCTAGTAGATTGAGCATGGCTTGTGTGATCCTCATCTTCTATTGGTTGTGTGGCATCCTATTGAGGGTTTGGCGTGTGATGCCAATTAGCGCGTGAACCTCCAAGTGAGTGAATCGCCACAACGAGGACTAGCTTGCCGGCAAGCAAGTGAACCTCGATAAAAAATCATTGTGTCATCATTTAATTCCGAGGTGATTGGTCTTCTTTGGTATTCATTCTTATGATTGATTGGCTCCTTTGGTGATTGGCTCATTCCTCTACACGGCGGTATAACACTCCATCCTTCCCGTGTATTTACATTTCTTAGTGTAGCTAGTTTTGAGGGCAAGCAAGAGTCATGTCTAGTGGTTAGTGAGGCTCTTTAGTTAGTCTTTAAGAGCTCACTAATTTAGTGTAGTAACATAGCCTTTGAGTGCTTATAGACAATAGCAACTAGAATTATGGAAAGTGGCTTGCATTCCTAGTAGGCTAGCACAACATTCGCTTCGTCTCATATTTGTTTAACCGCTTTGCATAGTGTTGTTGTAGAAATTTTTATAGGCTATTCACCCCCTCTAGACATTAGGACCTTTCAAGTGGTATCAGAGCCGTGGTCACCGTGATTTGAGGCTTAACAATCTTCGATGTCAAAATAGCTCAAATCAACAATACTAAGAAGCCACCCCAAATTGATGGCATAAATTATCCATATTAGAAGTCAAAGATGACCACTCATATCAAATCAATCAATAGAAGAGTGTGGAAGGTGATGGAGACCAAAATTGAGATGGTCGATCCAGAGAATCCCACCGCGGCCAAAGAAGTGCTTCTCCAAAACAATAACATTGCTCTTAGTGCTATTCATGATGCTATTTGTTGATGCAGAAAGTGACCAACATGTAAATATTTGTAGTTTTGTTGTACATTGTGATCGGATGTGGCCTAGCACTCAATGACATGGGGTTTATACTGGTTCAGGCAATGTGCCCTATGTCCAGTTTGAGTTGGTCAGTGACTTTATTCCTGAGCCCAGGTGCTCAAAGTTTGCTGTGGGGTTACAAACGAGAGAGAGAAAGATGGGGGTGCAAGAGGTCCGGTCGAACTCCGGACCGAAGGGCCGAGAGTAACGGGAGCTCCTTCGTGTGCTACGTATTCGAGCATGCGCTCTGTGTAGCTTTAGAGTGTCTAAAGCTAGCAGAGGGTGAATCGATCGTTGGGTGGTTGAATCATTGGAGAGTCATTGGAGTTGTCCACTGTGTATCTATGTGATTGATCCTCCTCATTGGGAGAGAGCGCATCCCCTTTTATAGATGAATGGGAGGGCCTTACAAGCGAGAGAGAGAGAGTATGTATGCTATTAAGTCTTGTTGCCCACGCTGTCGGGTATGAGATGATAGTAGGCGCCCACAATACTGTTTATGTCAGACGCAAGTGGGAGGTTTTTACTGCATTCACCATGTCTGGCAAATGACGGCACCCATAACACTATTGATGCCTAGAGGCATATGGGGGGTCTTACCGTGTTTGCCTGGTATGGGGATTGATGGCGCCCATAACACTGTAGGGCAAAACGTCGACGCCCACAACACTACTTGGGTTCTGACATGCCTAGAAGGTTGTAGGGCACCCTTCTGACATGTCATGTCGGTACTACAGGTGTATAGGATACGGTCCTTGGTATTGCGGTTGACTTGAGTGCCCTACCTTACTTGCTGCGTCCGTTTCCTGGGTTCTCACCGAGTGGGCATCCCTGGTCGGTTGGTCCTAGTCGGCTCCGACTGTGCCAGTTGGAGAAGAGCTGTAAGCAGAGGTTTGGTGCATCCTTGGTCGAAGAGGTGGGTTGGAGTCAGAAGCAGCGTTTGGCTAGGCCTTCCGGTCGGAGAGGCGGGTCGGAGTCAGAAGCGAGCGACGTTCCTCCTTGGCTAGGCCTTCCGGTCGGAGAGGTAGGCCAGAGTCGGAAGCTAGCATTGTTCCTTCTCGGCTAGGCCTTTTGGTTGGAGAGGCGGGCCGGAGTCGGAAGCGGGTGCGTTCCTCTTGGCTAGGCCTTTCGGTCGGAGATTGGATCGTCCTTCTGGCCTATCGTTAGGTATTTGGGCCGACCCAGAAATTGCGCGTTGTTTGCAATGTCATCTACTGGGCCGAGCTTTTGCTGGGAAGCAGGTCCATGAGGGACCCTAGGTTTATGAACCCGATAGGAGCCCCCGAGCCCTCGGGCAATTCAGGTAGAATCGTCTGGAGGATTTTTATCTTGACAGCGGTTGTAGCCCCAGAGCCCCCGGGCGATTTGGATAGAATCGTCTGGGGGGGTTTCATGTTGCTAGTGGGGGAATTTTTTGTTTCGACAGCGGGTGCGTGCGAGCGCACCTACGGGTGTAGCCCCCAAGCCCCCATGTGATTCGGGCAGAATCGCTTGGAGGGTTTTGTCAGCGGGCGTGTGTGTGCACCTTAGTGGGTGTAGCCTCCTCTTTCTAGTTTCTGACCAATCATTTCTAGGAGGGTGGTCCTAGGTGTTTGGTCATGTCCGAGGGACTGGACGAGACGGAGTCACCAACCAGGGCGTCGGGCGCACCAAGGGGTAGTCGAGGGATCGGGCAAGACAGACTTCGTAGACCAAGGCGTTGGGCGTGCCAAGGGGCAGCCGAGGGATCGGGCAAGACAGACTTGTGGACCTAGGCGTCGGGTGCAGCCGAGGGATAGCTGAGGTATAGCAGAGGGCGAGATAGACTCATGGACCTAGGCGTCGGGCATAGCCGAGGGACAGCCGAGGGATCGGGCAAGACAAACTTGCAGACCTAGGCATTGGGCGTAGCGAGGGATCAAGCGAGTCGGAGTCACGGATCCAGGCGCTGATCCAGGCGGTGGGCACAGCCAAGGGATTAGGCGAATCAGAGTCGTAGATCTAGGCACTGAGCACAGTGAGGGATCGGGTGAGTCAGAGTCATGGATCTAGGCGCTAGGCGCAGCCGAGGGATCGAGCAAGTCAGAGTCGCGGATCTAGGCACTGGGCATAATGAGGGATTAGGCAAGTCGGAGTCGTAGACCCAGGCGTCGGGCGCAGTGAGGGATTGGGCGAGTTAGAGTCATGGATCTAGGCGCTAGGCACAATGAGAGATCAGGCGAGTCAGAGTCACGGACCTAGGCGTCGAACACAGCGAGGGATCGGGTGAGTCAGAGTCGCGGATCCAGGCGCTGGGGGCAATGAGGGATCAGGCGAGTTAGAGTCATGGACCTAGGCATCGGGCACAGCGAGGGATTGGGTAAGTCAAAGTCACGGATCCAGGCACTGGGCACGACGAGGGATCAGGCGAGTTGAAGTCACGGACACAAGCATCGGGCACAGCGAGGGATCGGGTGAGTCAGAGTCGTGGATCCAGGCGCTGGGTGCAATGAGGGATCAGGAGAGTTAGAGTCACGGATCCTGGCGCTGGGCACAATGAGGGATCAGGCGAGTCAGAGTCATGGATCCAGACATTGGGCGCAGTCGAGGTGTTTGGGCGTCCTGAGCCCCCGAGCCCCATTAGGCTTGATAGGGGTCGGTTTGAGTTTTTGTGCGTTACCCCGTCAGTGGTTTTTGTAACTGGAGGGGCTGAGCTAACGTCGCTTGCCTTGATGGCTCGAGTGATGCACTCGGTGAGCTCGCTAACAGGCACATTCAAGTGAAATTCGGGTCCATCGTTCATGATGGGGTTAGCATAGCCCTCATGTGGCATTCCACTGCTCCTTAACCCACGTCCCGGCAGATGCCTAGGTCATTCCAGAGACTGACCTGGGTGGCCCGCTAGCCTCCCCTCGATGGAGATTATGTGGACATGGCTTGAGGTTAGGATCGAATGAGAAGGTTGAGATGACCCTATTCGCTTTAGAGCAGACTGGGCGAGGGCTGCTGGGGCTCATCTGCGTTTTCTCCCCTGGCTCTGTTTGACGTGAGGTGGCCTCGAGCCCTTCGTGGGTTGGCCTTCGAACCCCGGTCAGTCGTTGCTCATGTTGAATGAGGCAACTGCCGCTTTGTGATGCAACACGGAGCGTTGTAATGCATTTAACTGCATATGCGATGCTTCGGATGTATGGGATGAATGAATGTGTGTATGAATGTATGAATGACAACAGATGAATGAATGATCATATAAAGAAATAGTGGGGGTTTGGTAATGTTACCTTGATGGCTCGAGTGATGGGGTTTGAGGAGCTCCTATCGGATATGTCCGATTAGGATCCACGCTCATTGTTCGTGATGGAGTCAGCATGGCCCACATGGGGCATCCCTTTGCTCCCTACCTGTCTCTCGGTGTTCGCCTAAGCTGTCCGATCGACTCAGGAAGCCTGTTGGTCTCTCCTGGGCGGAGATCCCATTGTTGGGCCCTTCCAAGTCTTGCCTAGGAAGGCGAAGGGCCGCCTACGCATAGTTGCACCTTGTTTCTCGCACCTGGCATGCGGTAGTGATGGGCCATACCTTGGCCACGTCCCGTCTGAACAAGCGTTGTCTCATCGGGTAGGGTGCGTCCCATCGGTTAGGGCGCATCCCGTCATATCCCATCCATATTGAATGGGGGTAGGGAGAGGGTTTTTAGCCCCAATCCCTTGCCTTTCCCCAACTATTGTGCCTTCTCCTTAAATAGGGGAAGAGAGAGGGCTTTCGTCGCATTCCTTCACCTATTCCTCATCTGTCGCTTCTTCTCCTTCTTCCTTCTCGCCAAGAGCATTTTAGTGCCGCGATGGTTCCTAGGAAAAAAGGGGAGGGTGAGGGAGAGGAGAAAACTCATAGATCCATTCACGAATCTAGAGCGTAATGTCGAGCTAGAGGTCATCTGTTGTGAGCGAGTCGGTGCTGGCCGCCTTCGCTGAGAAGGGGGTGCTGTCGCCGAAGGAGGTGGCGCACTGGAGGGCTCCTGTGGGGGAGGATTTCCTGTGACCTCAGGACAATGAGGTTGTCTCCTTCCTTGCCTTCCATGAGGGCGGGTTAGGATACCCCATGCACTAGTTCCTACGTAGGCTCCTCTATGAGTGGGGCCTAGAGCTACAGCACCTCAATCTAACTGGGGTGCTGCACATCGTCGGATTTGTCACCGTGTGCGAGGCCTTCCTCAGGATGGAGCTACATGTGGACTTCTTTCGGCAATGTTCTCTAGGCGAGCATTATCAGAGGGGAAGCCGCTCAGGATCGTGCCGGTGGGGGCTTTGCGCTGTAGAAGAAGCCAAGTGCGTCGAGCTCATACCTCGTGTACACCCCCTGTGATTCCAATCGGGGCTGGCATGGGGAATGGTTCTACATCAGGAACCTAGTGGAGGCGCCATTCCCGCCTTTTACCGGCAGGAGGCTAGAGAGGCAGGAGAGCTGGTCATGGGGCCCCGCCAGCCGGCAGAACAAGATGCTGGAGATTATCGGGGCGAAGCTCTAGAAGCTAATGTGGCAAGGCCTTGATGAGGTATGGGTGTTCCACACCTTCTTCCACCATCGGGTCACCCCGCTGGCAGAAAGGACGCAACCGATGTGGATGTACACCGGCCCGATGGACCCCGACCGCGCATCATCGGAGGAGCTACCGAACGATGAGGTCTGGAGTCGTCTCAACCAGGTGCTATAGCTGAGGGCCAAAGAGACCCTTGATGGAAAGCCCAGACCTCTTCATGCCACGAAGTTGTCCAAACTAGTATGCTCCCCCTCCCCCATGTTCTTTTCCCCATTTGCTCTCCTGTATCTTGACTTCGAGTCATCTGTTTTTATAGGGACTTAGAGTTTACAAGTCCCAACCGCATCTTCCAAAGGGGCCAGAGGGCATGGCTTGGCAAGCCACCCTGAAGGAGGCGGCGGTTGAGAGGAAGAAGAAGAGAGCTGAGAAGGCTTGATGGAAGCATGGGAAGGAGATGGAGATCGCCCGGCGTGTGCGGGCTAGGGAAAATAGAAGTGACGTCGAGTCGGAGCTTGAGTCGGAGGATCCCACAGAGATGGGTAACGACATGATCTCCTCTGAGGACGAGAGGGGCCAGGAGGTCATCGCGACCTTGGTGGAGCGTTGTGAGCCTGTGGCCATGTCCGCCGGTGGTGAGCAGGAGGTGGAGAGGCGCGGTGATGTTCCCATGCCGAGGAAGCGTGCCGCGAGCTCTAACACTGTTGGCGAGCGGGAGGTGAAGTCGACACAGTCACCATGCCCTTTGGAGGTGTCGCTGGCCTCATCCCCACCTGCCCCAAGCACGGTGGGGTAGGCCAGGCGGTTGGAGGAGTGAGCTCACACCCATGCATCATTGAGGTCGGCACTGGCGCACGACCCACAATGGGGGGATGCCCCGCCAGCTGCTCCAGTCGACGCTCCTCGAGCCAACAGTCATGGTGACGCATGGGTCAAGCGGGTGCCGACCGGGTTGACTCCCCCCGGTTGAAGTGAGGGGGCGTGGGTCATGGCCTGTGAGCGGTCCTTGCCTAGCGGGCCCATTGCCAGTGGGTCGGGGCTTTAGAGCCCTGCCACTTACGTCCCGGTATGCACTGTTTGATTTCATAGTTTTGAGTTTTTTGGAGTGCAACTGACCTATACTTTTTTTACAGCGGCCAGATGCTGCCAGGGTTGAGCATTGCCCCGCCTCCTGTGCGGGAGGAGTGGAGGCCCACCTTGCATCGTGTCACAATGAGTGGTGGGGAGAGTAGGGTGGCAGCGGTGCGACCTTCCCTTCTGAGGGCTGCGCCCCCTGGGTCGGTCGCTAGTATGGTGGTAGCGGCGGTGATGGTGTTGGTGGCAATCCCGGTGGTGATGGCAGAGGCCGCGTCGGAGGTGACCCTTGTGACCCCTCCTGCACCGGTTGTGGTGGAAGAAGGGAGGGAGACTAGGCTTCCTGCCTTGCTTGATGGAGGGCCGCATGGCTCACCCTCTCGATCGAAGCCAGAGGTGTTGGGGGGGATGCGGCCAGGCCGGAGGTGGAACGTTCACTAGCAGGCCGTGAAATCGAGGTAGTGGAGATCTCCTTCGATGACAAAGCAGGTGATGGGGTGGAGCCATCGGTGCCGTCGTAGGAGCTGGTAGTGGTCCAATCATCGGTTGGGCCTTCTAACGGGCTAGGGGCGACCAACCTAGTGTGGCCCTACCCTGAGGACCCGAGGAAGGTTCGGTTCATCCTTCGAGATGAGTAGGAGGATCAGCTCTAGGACGTGCTTAGGGGGAGAGGACTTGCGATGGAGTCCGATCTTGCCCAAACCAAGGTGAAGCTAGAGGAGGCCCTAGAACGGGTCAAGTCTATCCAGTAGGCGGTCATGATCGACCTACCCCATGTTGTAGAGGTGAGTTTTCTGCATTCGTCCTTAACTCCTTGGTCTTTCGTTGGTTGCCTCAGCATGCTTGCTTCTTGTTTTGCAGGGTCTAGAGGAGATGTCGAGCCGTAAGTCTCATTTCCTCCAGGATGGAGCAGGAAGCCATGGCATCGTGATGGGTCACCGAGCTCGAGCGTCAACTAGAGTCCTGCCTATCATGAGTCCCAAGATCAGGCGGTAGAGGCGACAGAGGCGCTGGGCGGCAGGAGCTGCTCACGGCAGAGCGGGCTGACCGCCGCTGAGCAGGGGCTTGACGTAGCGAAGGTCCGCCAGGCAGACACTATGGTGGCTCTCCAAAAGTCCTTGGCAGATACCGAGGCAGCGCTACAGGGTTTCTTGGATGCCCTTGAGTTGGAGCGAAAGGCCCTGGAGTCAGAGCAGAAGGCCTAGTCGGAGGTCGACTAGGAAGTGCTCGTGCTCCTGAGGCCTAGGTACTCAGGACAGAAGGAGGCAAACGTCGGCTATGCGAGCAGGTGACTCAGTAGGAGGAAGGGCTCTCCATCCTCGAGAACACACTGCCTCGGTACGTACCTTTTCTGCTTTTGGTTGATGTCTTTTTTCCTTTAACTTGCTTCTGAGCTCATCATCCTTCTTCTAGAACTAGGCAGAAAGGTTGGGTCGCTCGGAGCAGGACCTGGAGACGGCCAGGGCTGATAATTGGCTAGGAATGAGGAGGCACTAGGCCAAGTCCCTTGAAGAGTGATGTGCTCTCGAGGGGGAGCTTGACCAGCTTTGCAACATCGCCCAGGTCATTGTCTCGGAGGTCTTCGGGTCGGCACCAGGTACCAGCACGCCCTGCCATCCGACTGGTGGAGGTCCTAGATGTGGTTTGGGCCCTCATCTCTAATGAGATGTTCTATGGAATGTTGGGGGTGCTGACATCGGTGGTGACGCACCACCCTAGAGCTAGACTTCGCCGCCATCTGCAGCGAGTACACCGACGGCTAGAGCCCAGAGGCCATCCACTGTGCTCGAGGAATGCTTGCTGCCACATGCACAGTTGGTGGTCGAGCAAGTCTCTGTGCAGTGGGTGATGGATGCCCGCCATGTGAACATGGCCGAAGGTGCGCACCAGGAGGACATCGCCCAGACTACAGATGGCGTGGAGCTTGAGTCAGAAGCGAACATCGCCCCACCTCCGTTCAAGCCAAGTGTTGTCCAGCCGGAGAGCGAGCAGCCCCTACCTTCGCCGGTCGCGCCGTCAGCCGATGCCGCCAGGCAGCCATAGTAGGAAATAGAGTAGAAGTAGTTTAGTGGATGTAAAAGTTAAGTTCATGGGGGAGCCCCCGTGTGAACAGTTCGTATTCATGAATACATCCATTTCATTTTGTGATGAATCACTTTGTTCGGGGAAGCTTGTCCCATCCGTTCCTTATTTTTACCTTAGCATAATTTTGTTTTTTATTCTTTCTTTTTTCGCACCTGCCCATTCATTCTGTAGGCTACAACCTTAAGAACCCAGGCATGGCCCGCAAGGCTCAGCTGCTCGTAACCATAGGTAGAGGCGGGGTGTGATCGGTCGGAATATTTAAAGCAAAGTTACGTAAGGTAATTTAAAGGAACGGACTACCCTTTCATTTGGGTAGAAAGGTATTTACCATATGATAGTAAACAAAAAGAGAGGTGGTATCGCACCTCCGTGGAGCCCCCGAGCGACCCAAGCCAAAAGTGTTTGGGCTGGGGTGCTCTGTAGGAGCGAACATTGAATGAAAAAATGGTAAGACCGAATTTTTAAGGGAAGAAACGATGTAACTGTTCGATGTTCCAAGTGTTGGTGAGAACATCGCCGTTGTCGTCCTTTAGTCGGTAGGCGCCCGGTCAGATCAATTCAGTCACCGTATAGGGTCCTTCCCATGGTGGAGAGAGTTTGTGCTTCTCCTTGGTCTATGGCCCTACGTCTCTCGTTGTCGAAGCGACGTAGGCGCTGCTTGGCGGGCTTCGAACCTGGGATGAGGCGTAGTGCGTGTTCGGCGATGTCCCGTGGTATGCCTGGCATGTCAGAAGGTTTCCATGTGAAGACATCATGATTGGCGCGCAGGAAGTCGACGAGCGCATTCCTATTTGGCCGAGAGCTGGGTCCCGATCCGCACCGTCTTGGTTGGATCAGTGGGGTCGATCCCCACAACCTTAGTCTCCTCGAGTGGGAGGAAGGCCATCGAGGGGGTTGGTTTGTTGCAGTCCAGGACTACTGGGGTTGATGACTCCCTGAGCTGCGGGAGCTCGGATGAGTTGATGACGGCAGTGGCGAGCTCAAAATCCTCATGGTCGCATGTGAAGGCATGTGAGAAGGTGCTACCCACAGTGATGACGTCGTTCGGTCCCGGCATCTTTAGCTTCAAGTAGGTGTAGTTGGGGACCGCCATGAACTTGGCATAGCATGGGCGCCCCAAGATGGCGTGGTAAGACCCCAAAAAGTCCACCACCTCGAAGGTCAGCACATCTAAGCGGAAGTTGGCTCGGTCACCAAATATGATGGGCATGTTGATCTGCCCGAGCGGGTATGCCTGCACTCCTAGGATCATGTCGTGGAAGGGAGAGCTCGCCGATCGGAGCTTGGATCAGGGTATGCGCATGGTGTGGAGGGTGTCGACAAAGAGGATGTTGAGGCCGCTGCCTCCGTCCATCAGCACCTTGGTGAGGCGCTTCTTGTAGACGATAGGGTCAACAACGAGTGGGTAGCGCCCCAGTCTAGTGACATGGGATGGATGGTCCCTCTAATCAAAAGTGATCAGAGATTTCGACCAGCGAAGGAAGGAGGGGACGACCGTTTCGATGACGCACGCCTCTCGATAGCACACTTTATGCTGGTGCTTGGAGTAGATGGCATCGGTTCCCCCGAAGATCATGATGCATTCCTTGGGATCGGGGAAGCCGTCCTCATCCTTGCCCACCGCGTCTTCTTTCTTGGCTGCTACCTCCTTGCCTTTTCCTTCTTTTGGCCCACCAGCCTATCGTAGGAAATGCTTGAGGAGCTCACAGTCCTTGTAGAGGTGCTTGACGGGGTAAGCATGGTTGGTGCAGGGGCTATCCATGAGCTTGTTGAAGTGGTGGTCAGGTAGGCCCTGTTGGGGATGCTTGCCCACGCAATCAGTTGCGATGACCAACATGGAGTTGGCCGGTCGGCATCAATCCTTCTTGTTCTTTTTGCCCCTCTACGTAGAGGGGCCCTCGTCTTGGTCCTCGCACTTGGCCTTGCCTTTGTCCTGGCCTCCGTTGAAGACCGCTCTGACCGCCTCCTCGCCAGAGGCGTGGTTTGTGCCAACGTCGAGCAGGTCATGGGTGGTACGGGGCTTCAGGCAGCCAAGCTTGTGGATCAAAGACTCACAGGTTCTCCTAGAGAGGAAGGCGCTGATGACGTCTACATCGACGATATCAGGAAGGGAGTTGCACCTGCTTTGAGAACCTAAAGATGTAATCCTGTAGGGACTCGTTGGGCTCCTGCTGGCAGCTCTTGAGGTCCTAAGAGTTCCCAAGGTAGACATACGTCCCCTAGAAGTTCCTGACGAAGACCCTTTTGAGGTCCACCTAGTCGCGGATGCTGTTGTGCGGAAGGAATTCGAGCCATACTCAAACATGTTCCCCCACGCAGATAGGGAGGTATTGAATGATAAAGTGATCATCATCCACTCCCCCGGCTCAATAGGCGAGCTAGAAGTCTTCGAGCCATATACTGGGATTCATCTCCCCGGTATATTTGGCGATGTTGGTCAGTGGTCGGAAGCGCTGTGGGAACGGTGCTATCTGGATGCGTCGACCAAAGGCCCATGGTCCTAGGCCATATGGGCGGGGACTCCGGTCATTGGGTCGGTGACCATGCCTAAGGTGTGTTTCACTGGTCCCCTCGACGGTCCGACTAGAGCCCATGTTGTCTGCTCTCACCGCCGCCCGATGGACGTCATCATCATGCCGAGCCCAATGCCGGTTGCTGATGACACTGCAAGCATCTTGGTTCGGCCCGAGGCATTCGAGCATAGGCTGTCAGTGTGGAGCGGGTGCTGGGTCAGGCTATGGCGTAGCTACACCCTCATGTTCTACGCCCGGTGACTGTAGAGGCGAGCGGACAGAGCGATGCATCTAGTGCATCCCTACTCCCCTGGTAGGGGAGAGAGGCCACGAGTTGGTGGCGCGACATGGAGCTTTCCACCTATTGAACGGCGGTGGTCTCCACCAGTGCCCAGAGGTTCTGGTGGATCGCCTGTTCCTAGGGGTTGTCCGACTCGGGAAGGCCGCGTAGAAGCATCGCTGTGGCAGGCGATGTTCTAGCTAGCCCGAGTGAATTATGGGGGGTCATTCCCCCCGTCCATGATGTTGCGCTGGACCTAGCGAGCGTGAGCCCAGGCACCGCTCATCGTGTTACGTGCACAGGGCGCATTGTGGTGCGCCGAGCATGCTAGCACAGGTGGTGGTGGGTTCTGCCACCTTTGTCATAGCTCCTCGCCGTGCGCCTGGGCACACGCGAGGGCATCCGCGCAAGGCTTCCGAAGGGGTGTGGGTCTATAGAGATTCTGCCACCACCAGCTGGCTATCCCAGAGCATCCGCCATAGCGTACTCGTGGGACAGAGGGTGGCTAGGTGCCACGATGTCAGTCAATGTTGGAGCCATCGCTCTCAACATCATCATCTATGAGGTTGTGAAAAGAGGTAGGAGCGTAGCTCGCCATCCCCACGAATTTGGATGTGAGAGGGGGCGGCGCTAGCATCCATTCAAAGCCCTTGGGCATATGCATCCGTAGGGGACGTGAGGCCATAAGGGGAACCGGTCGCATGGTGGTCATGACAGGGACAACAGGGTCCCTTCGGAGAATCAGCAAAAGACAGTAAAGAGCGAGTAAATAACAAAGCGTACGTTACTCACAGTTGGGTTTGAGCCCTGCGTGGGCTTGGAGCAAAGCGCAGGCGCCTCAGTCGTAGAAGTCACCTGAGAGTCCCTAGAGCCGACAGAGGACGCGCCTCCTCCGACGAGGCACCGGAACAAGTGCCTCCTCGTGGAGGTGTAGTACACCGAGCCGGTCGGTGACGAAGTCCAGGCTTTCAAAGAGAAAGGCCTAGGATAGCTCAAAGATGGGTGGAACCCGCATCTCAATAGGTGGGAGTGCGGGAAACTCTAGTGAGCCAAAGCGAGTTGTATCGCTTGAGCCTGCCATGGCGAAGATGGCAGAAAGTTGGGCCATCCGATGACCAAACAGCGTGAACGTACGACGTCTTCCCCACGGACGGTGCCAACTGTCGGTGTAGTTTTGCTGTATGTTGTGATTGGATGTGGCCTAGCACTCAATGACACAGGGTTTATACTGGTTTAGGCAATGTGCCCTACATCCAGTTTGAGTTGGTCGGTGACTTTATTCCTGAGTCCAGGTGCTCAGAGTTTGCTGTGGGGTTACAAATGAGAGGGAGAAAGATGGGGGGTGCAAGAGGTCCGGTCGAACTCTGGACCAAAGGGTCGAGAGTGATAGGAGCTCCTTCGTGCACTAAGTATTCGAGCGTGTGCTCTGTGTAGCTTTAGAATGTCTAAAGCTAGCAGAGGGTGAATCGATCGTTGGGTGGTTGAATCGTTGGAGAGTCGTTCGAGTTGTCCACTGTGTATCTGTGTGATTGATCCTCCTCATTGGGAGAGAGTGCATCCCCTTTTATAGATGAATGGGATGGCCTTACAAGCGAGCGAGAGAGAGAGAGCAAGTACGTATGCTACTAAGTCTTGTTGCCCACGCTGTCGAGTATAAGATGATAGTAGTCGCCCACAATACTATTTATGTCAGACGCATGTGGGAGGTGTTTACCGCATTCACCATGTCCAGGCAAATGACAACGCCCATAACATTGTTGATGTCAAGAGGCAAGTGGGGGGTCTTACCGTGTTTGCCTGGTATGGGGATTGATGGCGCCCATAACACTGTAGGGCAAAACATCGACGCCCACAACACTGCTTGGGTTCTAACATGCCAAGAAGGTTGCAGGGCACCCTTCTGATATGTCATGTCGGTACTATAGGTGTATAGGGTACGATCCTTGGTATTGCAGTTGACTTGAGTGCCCCTGCCTTACTTGCTCCAGTTCGTTTCCTGGGTCCTCACCGAGCGGGCGTCCCTGGTCGGTTGGTCCCAGTTGGCTTCCGACTGTGCCAGTTGGAGAAGAGCTATAAGCAGAGGTTCGGTGCATCCTCGGTCGAAGAGGCAGGGTTGGAGTCAGAAGCAGCATTTGGCTAGGCCTTCCGGTCAGAGAGGCGGGTCAGGAGTCGGAAGCGGGTGCTGTTCCTCTTGGTCAGGCCTTCTGGTCGGAGATTGAATCACTCTTCTGGCCTATCGTTAGGTATTTGGGCCGGCCTAAGGAATTGTGCGTTGTTCACAATGTCGTCTACTAGACCGAGCTTTTGCTGGGAAGCAGGTCCTATGAGGGACCCTGGGTTTATGAACCTGACACTATTGATGAGAGAATATTTGAGCAAATCAAGAACATTGAGATGGCTCATGAAGCTTGGAAGAAGTTGAAAGAATCATTTGAGGGCACCAAGGCAATAAAGGGTGCAAAGGCATACATTCTCAAGAAGAAATTTGCTAGCTTCAAGATGAAGGAAGATAAGAGTGTGCCGAACATGTTTCATCAGATAGGAAGTGCTTAGTCAATGATCTCAAAGCACTTGGTGAGAAGGTGGAGGATAAGGACTTCTCCCATAAGTTCTTGAGATGTTTACCCACAAGATTTGGCATGTTGGTCACCTTGCTAGTGAGGACCGATTTGGACACAATGACACCAAACCAAATCTTGGGAGATATCATGACCGATGATGCTTATAGAGATGATAATGAGAAGGAAGAAAAGAACAAAGAGAAGAAGGATGAGAAGAAAAAGAGTGTGGCATTCAAAGCTGGTTCATCATCCAAGGGCAAGGCCAAGCAAGATATATCAAGTGAAGATAATGGTTCATGGGATGATGATGAGAAGATGGCTCTCTTTATCAAGAGATTTGGTAAGTTCATGGTGAAGAAGGGCTACCATGCTAGAAGGAAGAAGTCTTCATCCAAGAACAAGGAAGAATCAAGAAGGTGCTTCAAGGGTGAAAGCAAGGATCATCTTGTTGCTCAATGCCAATGCAATAGTGACAATGATGATGATGACAAGAAGAGCAAGAAGAAGGACAAGAAGGAAAAGAAAAAAAAAGAAGGACAAAGATGACCTTCAAAAAGAAGAAGGGTGGTTCATATGTGGTCACTTGGGATAGTGATGCTTCCTTAAGTGATGATGATGAAAGTGATGATGACAAGACCACCAAGAAGAAGGCTCTTGCAAGCATTGCCATAAATGAGAAGCCTTCTCTCTTCGACAATCCATCATGCTTCATGGCTAAGGCCACTAAGGTACAAACTTGTGATGATGGATGTGATGAGGAACATGATAATGAGAGTGAATGTGAAAGTGACAATGATGATGAACCCACTAAAAATGAATTAATTGACATGTTAGAAGATACTAAAGAATATTTTGACATTAAGAGAAGGGAATGCAAAGACTTACGAAAGGAACTAAAAGCCCTTAAGTAAGTCTTTGATGAGCTCAATGCATCTCATGAGAGGCTAGAGGAAGCCCATGAGAAGCTTGGCAAGGCTCACAAAAAGCTTGAAAAAGTCTATTCCTCTCTACTTAATGAGCAAAATGAAAAGGAGCATGTTGTAACATGTGATAAAGGCTTAACTTGTGATATACTTGATGAATCATTCTATAAGCCTATCATTGTTGCTCCCACTAACCCTTCTTGTAGCACATTCACTTCTAGCTCATCTAGTAGTGATGGTTTCACTTGTGATGCCTCTCTAATGGTTGAGAATCAGACACTCAAGGAGGTAAAAGAGCTCAATCACACCTTGGCTAAGGCCTATGGTGGTGAGGACCGCTTGCTTATGTGCTTGGGTAGCCAAAGAGCTTCTCTCTACAAAGAGGGATTGTGCTATACCCCCAAGAAAGGTAAGGCGGCCTTTGCTCCTCACAAGACTAGTTTTGTGAAGAACAATGGTCGGTTTTGCACTAGTTGCAAGCAAGTTGATCATAAAGAGCATGAGTGCAAGACCAAGAACAAGAATGCTAATGTATTCTCAATTAAGCTTGATTCTTTCTATGTGCTTACTAAGGGTACAAATGGTGTGAAGGCTAAGTTTATTGGTGCACCATGGATAGGCTCACATCAATTCTTTACTGAGCCAGTGGATCTTATGTTGCCCCTCCTGCTGGTTCCACCAGAATATGCAGACCATAGCACTTATTTGGTCGCACAAGGATCTCGTCAGGTCAAAACACCCCATAGCAATACATTTGTACGTGTCAAATGTACGTGAAAACTTGACGTTAATTTGTCACCCAGATAATTCTCATACTGTCATATTGAATCAAAATTTGTCCCCTACAATTCTAAAAAACGACAGGCCATAGGAGGGGATCTCAACCTCCTCCGTCTCGGTCACAGTAGCCTAGTATAGCCTGCGCAAAGGAGCCAGCCACCGGTAGCCAGGCAGCGGTGGCGGTGCCCCTTCTGCAGCACCCCTCCGGTGTCTGTGTCTGGCCGACTAACCCCCCCCCCCCCCCTCAGTGGCTCGGCGGCTTCAAGCGAGGTCGGCGGAGGAGGCAGGAGGCGCGGCTCTGTTATCTGCCCGACGTGGGCGTGACAAAGGAGGTGGCCCTGCGGTGCCGCGGATAGCCCGACGAGGGCGGGATGAAGGAAGCGGCGGTGCGGTGCCGCAGACAGCCCGTCAGCACCCACCACCACCACTCTAATACAGGGACTCGACCTAAACCTCGACATAGACATCAATAAGCGCATAGGAAGTGTTTGACAAAATGCCTGTGAGGTAAATTGTGCATCTTTGGCTATCTGGGCTGTGTTTCTGATCTTTGCCAACAAGATCACCAGCCCCGCAGTGGTGACATGGGGTCCTCCTCTAATCTGGCGGCTCGGCTGGATTTCTCCCACGGGCGTGCCTTTGAAGAGGAGGTTTATCGTCGTTTTGGCAGCCTGATACACCATCCTTCTCCCTCGGCCAATGGATCTTTCTTCCTCCTAGTTACCTTCCGTCGTTTCCTTGTTTCACTTGACTGAAGATTCAGTTTCTTTGGCCCTCCAATCTTGTTTGGGTGGCCGTGCTTTGGGTTTTCACGTGCAATTTTTAAGTACCAATCACTTTGGCTTCTCTGTCTCCTGCAAACAAGTTGGTTTTCATGTCTATCGCCTCCGACGGGTGATCACTTCTCAGTTTGACATTTATTTCCATCTTTAGAGTAATGGTACTCCCAATTGGGAGAAAGAGAAACGCCTCTGGGAAGAAGAGCAGGTAAGAGAATGGTCTAAAGTGCTCGCCAAGAGCACTAAGAGATCTCTCAAAAAGGCCACCAATAAACATGTCACTTTTGCTAAAACGCTGGTTCAGAGTCCTCCTAAGATCATGGCTAAATATCCTGGGGGTGTCCTCAGATCACCCCTGGGATGATCAAGTTTGGATCTCTATGTTGTGCCTTTCCCTCGCCCATTGATTGTTTGGCTCCCAGTGTTTTCATCGGTGTTAATTTTGATTTCCATCTCGAGCGCCGTGTTCTTCACGACCTGTCCGCATCTACAATCCCGTGCAAGCGGCGAATTCTTCGGAGGCTTCCAAGTTGCATTCGAATTCAAACTCTTTGATAGGCTGCAGTCGTTGCTTGGCAGTTGGGCACTTGCGCTCTGAGTGCAGAAATGAAGTCAGATGTCTAGCCTGCCACAATTACGGGCACGTTCAAAGGAAGTGTCTTACCAAGGCTTGGCCCAGATTAGTTTGGATGCCGAAACAAATCCCCGAACTGATCTCTGATTGCCAAAACACCCTAGATTCTCGCGCCGGAGTCGCTGAGGTGCCAGAGTCTGCGGCCCCTTCCTCCAAAGAACAGTTGCAAGCGCCCCCAGAAATTGAAGAACAAGTGATTGTCCTGCATCACATGGTCCTCCCTCAAGATCTTATTGATGTTGACCATTCAGGCTCCTCTATGCGCTTTCTCAGAGCTTTTGGACCAGATATCCCAATGGACCTTGTTGATCTGTCTTATGATGATAGCTTGTCCTCATGCGACACCACCTCGCCTCTGGATGAAGAGGCCTTCAAGTTCTTGGCAGCGAACAAGCTTTGCACTGATCAGCTGTTCCACAACAACCTGTTTTTTGACAAAAGGATAAGCCTGCAGATATATTTTTCAGAGGTTCCACATCATCTAGTGGCCAAGCACTTATTACTGTTGATCAAAATGCTATTCAGCCTGCTTTGCTTCAGCCAGGTACCAACCCAAGTTCAGCACGTACAGGCATGGAAATTGTCCCATGGAAACATGTCTTAGATGTCATGGCTCTCCAGCTCTGGCCCCTAATACTTGAAAGCCGTCGGCAAGTGAGAATTGAAGAGAATACTACTCCTGTCATTCTGTTAGGAGATGTTGGGCACCAGCAAAGCCCAACAACTTCTGGCCCAGACGATTTTGAGTTTCAAATGGGACAGATGCAGCCCAACCTGCCAAGTGGAGCAATTCAGGAAAAGCGCCGGGAGCGCAAGAAAGCAAACATGTCTCTTCCTTCATCTTCTAGCAGTTCAAGTTACCCCGATGGTTGAGAGCTCTGTCAGGCGCAGTCTGAGGGTCAATCGTGCCACGGATGGATTCCATGAGGTCAGGCTGGAGAAGAACCCATCGAAGAAGAGGAAGTCATGTGATGTAGTCCTGATCGATGAGTCTACTAGAGAAGTAGGCCCGGTTCCAATTGCAATACTACAGGGATGGGGCATTGACTTCGGAGTAGCTCATGCGGAGTTATCTGATGACGCGCTCATGCAAGCGCCTGGCTCTGAACCGGTAATCCATGATGAATCTGCAGCATGATATAATATGCGGTGTTGTCAAAGATGCCAGTGAACGTGGTGGCTTATCTGGAAGTTTTAGCGTTCTAACCCGTTTCCTGTTTATGCTAGCCATAACAGGTCCTGTTCCTCTTTTTTATCTTGTTATCCGATGAATACTCGCAATTGGAACGTCCTATGTTGGAATATACGTGGCATCAATGCATCTAAGAAATGGGAAGCGGTTTGTGACAAAATTGAAGAAAGCGCTAGCTCAGTTATTTGTCTTCAAGAAACGAAGAAAGAAACCTTTGATATCGGTTTCATCAGAAAATTTGCTCCGCGCCGTTTTGACATATTTGATTTCATCCCTTCAGTAGGTGCTTCTGGAGGGATACTGGTTCTTTGGAATAGTGCTGTCTTTTCAGGACTGGTTGTTGATAAAAGAAGTTTCGGCATCACAGTAATTTTCAGCTCAGTATATGACAGTCAAACCTGGAAGCTAACAACCGTTTATGGTCCATGTGATGACCCTGCACGCTCAGATTTTGTTAGTTGGTTTCGAGATCATGATGTCAGTGATTCAGAGAATTGGATTTTTTTTGGGCGACTTTAATTCCTATAGATCGTTAAGCAACCGAAACAGGCCTGGTGGTAATCTTGCTGATACTTTTACTTTTAATGAGGCAATTGGTCACTTGGGGTTAGTTGAATTACCGTTGAAAGGGCGCGCCAACACCTGGAGTCACATGCAGACGGACCCATTACTGGAGCAGCTTGACTGGTTCTTCACCTCCATCAACTGGACCCTGGACTTCCCTAACACTGAAGTCCTTCCTCTAGCTAAGATTACGTTAGATCATATACCGTGCAAGGTGGTGATTAGTACCAAAATACCCAAGGCAAGTCTATTTCGTTTTGTAAATTTTTGGGCAGAACAAGATGATTTCCTAGACACAGTATCTGATTGCTGGAATTCTATATCTGCAATGACTGATCTGATGAACATTTAACTTACTTTTAACATTGCAGCTCATGCATATCTTTATCCCTTTTACACTGCTTCATAGAGAATTTATGATTCTCTAGATGAACTCCACATTTGAGACAAGGAATGGCATTGGTGGTAGTAGGCTAGTGCAAAATTTACATTTGAACAACTGGAAGAAGCCCCAAGTGAAGCTGCCGGTGAAGAATTTCCTGCAGCCCATGTTTCAAAGTTCAGACACACATTTCAGGATCGGAGGAAGAACTCCGGCACAGTATCAGCGTCAGAGGGCGGTGTCAGTATACTTCATACTTAGCAATCATTTTCCCCTCCCGATTGTGCAAGCTATTGATGAGGTGGGCAATCACAGTGCCGCTCGGGTAGATGAGCTTGTAATTGACGATGATTATCTGAACACAACCAGCACCAGAATCTAATCAATAAACCGAGTTACAGTGACAGGATTGTTGATGGCATACAGCTACTATTTTTGTGCTTTGCAACATACATATAGAAAATAGGAACAGCCATGCAAAACGGCAACAAGCACCAGGCAACGTTCAGCTAGCAACAGGCCAATTACTGGATAAAAACCAACAGGCTGGAGTGGACAACCTGCATACCAGGCAAAGGTTCAGCTAGCAAGAGGCCAATTAGTGGATAAAACCAACAGATTGGAGTGGACAACCAGCAAAACTATGTTCAACATTGTTGTGCAGTGTACTCACTACTTCAGAAAAGGCATCTCATGAACCCTGAATTCCAGATAAAAACGCATGTTTGGTTTCAGGACAGTGCATCGCTGCATCTGTCTATTCTCGGCATTGCTCCAAGGGTAATATGTGCCACTGAAATGAAATAATAATTCAAGCGAGTTCTTGGGTGTGGGTATAAATGCTAAATTATGTATTATATTCCACAGGGCCCAGGATCTGTATATGCCACTTATGTAAAGTGTGCTTAATTGGCTAGAAACCATGCAGCCATCTCCAGTAAAGACACGTCTTTGGTGGTAAAGGCTAACTCCATCGGGAGCTTCTACTTCTTTCACATTGGTTGATGGTCAGTCAAGGAAGGGGTAACTCATCCCTAGGCTATTGTTGCCATTGCTCTGCAGCCAGAGCCAATAGGCCAATCGAACAGAGTAACAACCATGCTTCTCAAAAGCCCAAGCTGTGAAGTTATGAAAAATATTAAAATATATTTGGAAAATATCATAAGAAGTAAACTTTCCACAGAAAGAACATTTTGATTCCTAGACTTCAGACATAGCATACTTTCTACAAATGCAGAATAATATCATTGCCTTTTCATACAATTGATTTATGGGCACCATAGCAAACCTAATCGCTTTCTACCAAACAATAATTTGTTCAAGGGGATTTCAAAACAGAGCGGTGGCATGGTGGCCTGGACTCCCTGGAGTGTCTTGCCTCTTAAGCCATGTGGGGGCTTCAGTCAGAGTGCAGTGTCTTACAGCGAGGCGGCTCATACATCAGTCTAGAGAAGGACCCAAACTCCCTATGAGCCGCACAGGAGAGTATATTTCTTAGATACAAGATGGATTAAATAAGGTTTTGTTCTCTTTGACGAGGATGAAAAGGCAGGGAAGGTGGTCCATTAAGCACCAATCAACTTATTAATGGCATGACATTGACTGCAGGTGTGGAACACAGTCATTTGATTGCTTTAATGAATTGCTGTGATCTTTCAGTTCTGTCAAACTCATAGCTTTACAAGTGCTACATATGGTAAAAAAGATTCTACAGGAAAACAATCTAGAAATAACAGCATGGTTGAATGTATTGTAGAAACAAATGGAGAAAACCTTTCTAAACATGAAACTTGGAAAGCAGGGAAAATTTCAGTGTGATGGTATAGCTCAAGTAACCTGAAGTTAAAACTGTTAATGTAACACTTTAAACAAAAGGAGCATTTTTGAAATGCATATTAATATCTTATCTGATTATTTGCATAAGGCAAGCGCTAACCTGTATCGATTACACCCTCAGCTGTTGTCCATGGATTTAACTGACACTTTTCAGGTTACTGCTTTCCATTTCTTGTCCATAGAATGGCAGTGTGGAAGTGGAGGAAACAAATGGAGCCAACAGTGTCCTGCACTAGGCGAGCTCAGAGCCATCATAGCAAAGTCCCTTCATCAAGTTAATAAATCTCTATGTGAAAATTATGTTACACCATTCGCTTTCTGAGAATCATCACAATCACCCCTGTCATTGCCAATGCCCAAAATGCAACGCAGCTTGACATCTGGAGCAATGCCTGCATGACGCATACTCTCATACATCATACAAGCTTCCTTCTCATCCCCCGTTTTAAGGTATCCAATAATGAGAGCTGTGTAGGTTACTACAGTAGGTTTAAGCTTTCTTTTTTCCATTTCTTCCATCATCAAGCGTGCACCATCCATTGCAAGCACTTTACTATAACCATCAATCATACAAGTATATACAAAAGCATCTGGGAACACACCACTTCTTTCCATTTCTCTGAGCCATTCATTAGCAGCCTTCATATTTAAACGCCTACAATAGCAAGCAATGATAGATGTGTACAAAACATTGTCAAGTAACAGGTCTTCCCCAATCATATCCCTAATCAATCCCATAGCTTCAGGAAGTCTATCATCATTACACAGCCCATTTATGAGGCTAGAATATGTAAATGTGTTAGGTTTTACGCCTTCATCCAACATCTTACGGTACAACCTTAAGGCCTCCTGCAACTTCAGAGCTTTCACGAAGCCATCAATAATAATACTGTAAAGGACAACATCAGGAACATAGCCCCGCTTTATCATGTCTGCTAAAAATTTCCACGCATCACTATATTTGTTGGTCTTGCAAAGGCCATTGATAATAACTCTGTACATGCAAAGGTTTGGGACGATTCCCAATGACTGATGTATTCTATCCAGGAATAGGAAGGCTTCACCAACTAGCCCTTCTTTGCTAAAGCTGTCAACTAGGATTGTGCATGTCACAATGTTGGGACTCAACCCATTTTCAAGCATGAGCTCAAACACTCCCAATGCATCTTGAAGGTTTCTATGTCTACATAATGCGTAGATCAGACTGGTATAATTGTAAACATCTGGAGCGATATCATGATGAATCATGTCAAACCAAAGGTCAGAGATGGCCTTGAGATCTAAATGTTGGCAACAGCCATGAAGAATGATGCTGTAATTTATCTGATCATGCTCAAAACCATGGTCTTGGAGGTTCTTGAAAATCTTTAATGCCAATGCAACCTGTCCAGTTTTGCAAAGGCCATGCAGAAGTGAACTGTAACTCACTTGATTAGGATATATTCCATTTCTTGCCATTTCATCAAGCATGTCATAACCTTTCAATAAATCCCCATGTTTGCATAACCCATCAACTAATATGCTGTAGGTGTGGACATCTGGGACAAACCCACATTTCTTCATCCCATGAAACACTTCTATGGCTTTGTCAACCTGACCCTCGCTACAGAAACCATGAATCACAGCATTGAAACAATAATTGCTGCAAGGGCCTCCACTCTGAGAAAGAGTTTGAAGAAAGTCCCATGCAGATGTTACCTGTCTGGAACGGCAAAGCCCATAGAGGTAAGTTCCATATGTTATAGCGTTTGGTCTCACACCATTCAATTCCATTTCACAAAGAAGCTCAAAAGCTTCATTTAAGCATAACCTCTCTCCATGTGTGTACATACTCATCAAAATTGAATAAGAGCAGAAATTCGGTGAAGGACCACAACTTTTCATGTCATCAAATAAACTCCTCGCATACATGATCTGATTCCCCTCGACTAAACACTTCAGCAAGAAATTGCACAAACGTCTGTCAACACCAATATTCTTGGCCTCAACATAAGTGAGAAGAGCATCCTCAAACATCGACGACTCTACAAAAATACGGATGACCGCAGCATAAACTTGTAACAGCGTCATTGACTGACCCAAATTGCTTGACCAAGATAGGAGCCAACTCAAACAACTCTGACCCAGCATTTCCACAGTAATCAACAATACTCTGAATCAAGCGCCGGACCTCTCTGATTCTCCGCGGCAAGAACGCCTGCACAATCAAAGCAAACAAACCAACTGACCGAGATGGCCCGTATAACCTCACACACTCCCTGAAGCTTATATTTCTGGCAGCATCCCAGTTCGAAGCCCGCACTGCTAGTGTGATCAAGGGAAGCAGACGACGACTTCTATAGTCACCATAAGCAGAACTCTGACTGGGCTCTTCGTTATCAGAGCTATTCAACCAACAGGCCTGAGAGGAAAGGCGCGACACTGGGGGATAGCTCCTGATGACAAGGGCTCGGCGCAGAAACAATGGGACCACCCGGCGCATAGACGATGCTGATCCCCTCCTTACATTGACAGTACCAGCAGAAGCAGGGGTGAGCTAGTGAACGAACTACACTTCATGGACCAATATTACTTCACAAGTCGACGGAAAGGACCGCTGAGGCAACATCAAGTCCGGTAACCCCGGCAGCCGCAAAGGAATCGCCGGCGCCGCGGCTTGGCTCGAACTGGAGGCTGGTGGCTCCAGTGGTCTCCGGGCCGCCGCCCCGCGCCCCGGGCAGCTTCAGTGGTCAGCTGCACGGCCCCGGTCCCCTGCTCCTCGCCCGCCGCGGCAGGCAGCGAGAGATGGAGGCGAAGAAGCAAGGGGCGGGGCAAGGTGAGGCCGACTTGGCGCGGGCGAACTTCCGCTCTGGATGCCCTGCAGCCACGATGTGAACGGAAGGGGACTAGAGGGGAGGACGGCGTGGAACTACGGTGGCGGCGGCGCGGGCGAATAGCGCCGCTGCTATAGCCTGCTTGGGAACTTGTTTTTTTTTTTTTTTTTTGGAAAAGAAGTGAGCCGGTGAGAATGAGAAGTGGGATGAGTCTCTGCCGCGGGCACGATCCGTTCGGAGGAGGCGAGCAGGAAGGACCGGGCCACGAGCAACATTGCCAAATTGGGAGCCCAAAAGGCCCAAGTGACCAAACAGAGAGAAATAGCAAGGGCACCGGGCCACGAGCAACATTGCCAAATTGGGAGCCCAAAAGGCCCAAGTGACCAAACAGAGAGAAATAGCAAGGGCACGCGCTGCGCTGTGCTTCAGTTTAGTCCCACCTCGGCGGCTTTGCCCCCCTTGCTACAGTTGCCCAGGGCGAAAAGGAGGCGACGTGCGTTTTCGACGGCGATTCCGCCGGCCCCTTTCCTCTTTGGAGAGGGGGATGGGCCGGGGAATCGTCGTGCGGCTATATATAGAGTAGGTGGGAGTCTACTTAGGTCTAGGGTTTGCTCGCCATCTACTGATAGCGGAGCTAGGGTTCGCCGGGAGGGTGTTCCTCTGCGGCGTGTTTTTTCGGGCGGCATCGGCGAGACGAAGGAGTCAACGACGCTGGGGAATAACTTCTCCCCACCTCTCCTTCACCTCGACGGTGTTCTTCTGCAGCGCCTATGGCGAGGTCGGGGAGTTCTGTACAGGAATCCGGGGCCGGCGCTTCATCGTCTTTGCCAGGTGATGTTACTGTTTGCCTTCTTTTGCATGGATGCAGAGCTATCTGTGGGTGTTGTGGTTGCTGGCCGGCCGGATCTAGCTCAATCCTCGTTCAGCGACGGCGGTCACTGGTGACGAGCTCAGATCCGGGAGCTGGAGAAGTTGGGGCGCGGCCCCGGTCGATGGGTGATCGCTGACGGCTTCATCCCGTTTCCCATGACGGGTATCTACTTCGACTCCTTTCAAAGCCATTGTGCAATGGGACTTTTCCAGCTCATGGTGGTGTTTGGCTTCTTCGGCGGCGGTGGGGTGGCCGATCACGGATGGTTCGTGAAGGATCCAAGGGCATCGATGTAATTTTTTTTCTTGTTTAGGGTTCTTCGTGAAGATTGGCTGGGACAATTGTCTCTGTATCCTATACGTACGTGTTTGTATTCGTATGCACCCATGATGTATGTTTTTCCTTAATTAGAAATACGGATACGTATTATAAAAAAAACTCGGCCGCTTTGAGCGGGCGGAGGCGGAGGAAAGTTATAAAATGAGACCCATAGCTCCCCAACACTTCATACCTTTCTCGGCCTTTTGGCTAAGAAGATCAAGTGTAGTATCTGTTTTTATTAGTTTAATTTAATTTAATGTCTGATATGTGGGCCATGTGTAGACTTTGATATTAATTTTTGATATTAGAAATTAGAAATTTATATTTTGTGGGGAGGCTTTAGCACATTGTTGCACTACAGCTCGAACCTGGCACACCCTAACCAATTCTCAATTAAAGCTTTTGTTGGGCCTTGTTGTGCTATAAAGCTCTGTAGGCCTTAATTGGGCCTTGTTGTGCTATAAAGCTCTGTTGGCCTTAATAGATTTGAAGCTTAGATGGGCTTTGAATATAGCAGGGCCCTAATTTAGTTTATAGTCTTGGGCACCGTATTTGGGCCCTATGGCCCTGTTGATAACGAAATAAAACATACTTTTGGGCCCTGTGACTGTGCTGTATTTACCAAAAGAAAAAAAAAACATTAGCTCCAAATTTGCATGATTACTGGCCCAACTTTGAAGGCCCAACCTTAGCTCCAAATTTGTATGATTATTACAGGTTACAGTTTGGGTGAAGTTTTTTCGTTCTTCTCTGACGCAACATGTTTCTACTTATTCATGCAAAATCAGCCTTAGCTTCAGCTTTGAAAGCCCAAGCTTAGCTACAAATTTGTACGATTACAGTTACAGTTTGGGAGAAGTTTTTTTCTTTCTTCTCTAAACGCAGCATGTTCCTACCTATGCAAAATCAGCAATATATCCTAGGCAAATAATAGCCTTGAGATTATTATCTATCCAAGAAACGAGCAACGCCGCAAACGAGCGTACAGACAGCTGCCACTCTCTGTATCTACGACATCTCTGGAGAAGCTTTTCTTCTTTCTTGCTGACGCAAAACGTTTCTTGCTCTCGTATCCGTATCGTCAACCTCTCGTCGCTGGTGCTACACTGCTACACCCGCTTCCCTCCATCGCCGGCGGCTTTCGCGTACACGCCGGAGTCGGTTCTCAGAATGATGGTGGTGGCGTCCTTGGACACGGAGATGGCCCAGTTGTCCACGTACGACAGCGGGCCGGGCCGGGCCGGATCAGCGGCCGCGTGTCCTCCACGTCACGGTCCTCGTCCTCGCCCTCCGCCTCCTCGTGTTCCAGGTAGGCGTACTTACTAGAGATAAGAGGTGAAATACATATTTATTGAAAATTTTAATTTGTAAAATAGGATAAATAAGGAAAAGCTTTAGATATAGATGCATACGTGATCTATTGAATGTGGCAATTTTTTTATGTTTACAACTTTGAACATGACATAATTTAATAGCATAAACTATCTATTTTTTATGCACGTAACCGTGTCCAACGTAGGTACCCAATGTACGTAAAAAATTACATGCGTACGTGTCCAATGTACGTGAAACTTTATGTTAGTTTGTCACCCAGATAATACTCATACTGTCATATTGAATTAAAACTTACCCACTAAAAATTAGAGCATATCTCCATTAGAAAAATGTACGCTAGAGAACTAGAAACTTTACAAGTCCGTGAACGCAAATGAATGTTGAATTGTTTACCATGCTTAATTTCTTTGGGCATATATACATTGCAACAAACTTGATTATGTCCTTGTCTCTTTGTCAGTAAAGGGAGTACCATAGCATTGTCCTAACCTGATATGTAAAGCTCGTTTTGCACACAGGCGCGCTTGTGGAAATTCCACGCGTAGGTGACCATTATGAATGAGTAATGGCCAAATGGGGACCAACTAACTGTACAGAAAACGTTCATTTTGAGTTCACTGTTTGCTGGTCGTGTGTGATCTTTGATTCTAGAATCCGGCCATAAGCCTTCTGGACATAGACCCTGTTTGGGACAATTTATTTCAAACACGCTTTGAATCAAAGTTGGATTTCTTCCACAACTATCTTCAATAAGAATCTCAACACAAAGAATCTTACCATTTGGAGACTCTACGACGGCGTCTTCATCTACAGCGTCGCCTATGCGCTGCTCAAGCTTGAGCCTGCCGCCTCCTCTCTAGCAAGTCCTACTCACCGCGCTCCTAATCTACCCCATCATTGTACGCTCCCATAGCCTGCCTCCGCGTGCTCCCATGCCACGCACCATAACACACTCTAATGCCACCGGCGCGCGGATGTGGGCGATTGGCGCGACGTAGATGTAGAGTGTGAGCAGGAGACCCAGCGACGACACGGAGGAAGATCAAGACCGGTGGCGGCAATACAAAAGAGTGCGGGGAGGAGGAGCATCGCGCGGAGGATGGAGCTCGGCGGCGGTGTGGAGGAAGAGCTCGGCGTTGGGAGGAGCACGAAGAGGAAGAATCTAGACCGTGACGGGGAAAAGCTGGAGAAGAACCGTGATGAGGAAAAAAACGCCCATTTTACGTTGTATTCCTTCTATCCTAAATTATAAGTCATTTTAACTTCTTTGGAGGGTTAAAGTATCTTAAGTTTGACCATTACAAAGATTTAGGGTTATTTGGATCGGTGCCATTATAATTTTTGAACTTCTGAAATACGCCACTACAATTCATCTATTTGGAACCATGTCATTATAATTCTTCCATTGTTTGAAATATGCCACTTTGTACACTTTTGATACTGTTGGACCCACCTGCAGACCAATCAATTTTCATATTATCTAAAATGCCCCTGCCCCTCTCTTTCCCCACATCACTGACGCGTGGGCTCCACTGTCTTCTTCCTCCTCTCTTTCCCTCGCTGGCTCTGGTCCGCATGCAGCTAGGCTCGGGTGGGCTTTGTGCCCGCGCTACAGCCCACCGTCGCCGCAGTCGGCCCCATGCCCGCGGTGCATTAAAGTCCCCCTCGTCCGCGTGCTCGCACCAGCATTGCGTGACCCCCACGATTCCCGCTGCCGATGTCACGCACCACCGCGCTGCCGTACAAGCCTGCAACCGCTAGTGCCTCGCCGCCGACGTCGCCGCTCCTGCTCGCAAGCCTGGCCGCACTGCAGCTGCATGCGCTCGCAAGCCCGGCCTCCCGCACCACTGTCCAACGCCATGGCCGTAGCTCGTAGCTCGCCCCCCGCCTCGCTACAGCCGCTCGTGCTCACGAGTCCGGCCTCTCGCACTACGGTCCAACGCCATGGCCGCAGCTCGTCTCCTGCCTCGCTGCAGCCACTCGTGCTCACGCTCGTGAACCCGACCTCCCGCATCGATGGCCCGACGCCATGGCCGCAGCTCGTAGCTCACCTCCCGCCTCGTTGCAGGCCGGCCGCACACCGCATCGAGGAGCTCCCCCGCACACCATGGCCGACCACATGGTGGAAGGCGCCCTAATCCTCACACGCGGCACGGATAGCGTTGGCTGTGTTGGGAACGAGAGGTCGACGACCGACACCGAGAGCGCAGCGGCGACAGGGGAGGGCAACGGGGAAGGAGGTGCTCAGGCGGCTAGATGTACGGCACCGGGATGTGGGACACGCCAGTCACAGCGAGGGCTTGGACGCGCACTGGCGCGACGGTTTCCATTGGAGCGGCATCTTGGTGCGGGCTTGGAGAAGAAAGGAAGGAAGAAGATGACGGGTGGGACCACATGTCAGTCACATGGAGATTGAGAAAGGTAGATGGTATTTTGGGCAATACTAGAATACAATTAACTGCATGTGGACCCAACGTCCTGAAAAGTGTTCAAAGTAGCGCATTTTAGGCAATGGAAGAATTATAATGGCATGGTTCCGAATAGATGAATTATAATGGCGTATCTCAAAAGTTGCAAAATTGTAATGGCAGCGATCCAAATAACCCAAAGATTTATGGCATAAGTAGGTATACTATGAAAATATAATTAATGAGAATCTAATGAAATTTATTTGGTATCATAAATATTATTATTTTATTATATAAATTTCGTCAAACTTAAAATGTCATGATTGACAAGAATCTACTCCGAAACCGTATGTTTAGGGATGAGAATCGCTTGCCCCGTTCGCTGGTCTAAAACTTGGCTAAAACTGGCTAACAAACATTGCTCTGGTTAAATTGTTGTAAGAGAAAAATACTGTTCCGACTAAAAAAAGTCGAGCAAGCCGAATATGGAGTAAGCCTTTCTCGCTAAAATCGGACGCAGGAGCTGCCCCAAACAGGGTGGTTATACACTGACTCGTGACTTCCGAATAGGGCAACTCTAAACTTGTTCACACACTATAGCAGTAGCACCGTGCACGGTACATGCATGCTGCTTGTTATTACAAACTCTATCGGTATATGTACACATCGACTCCGTTACGGAGTATTAGAGATGGATCGACCGATTCGTTCATCTTCTTCCTGTATGTACATGATTCTCGATGCTAATTTGTCGTCGGTAGGAGTAGCTTAGCAGCTGATGACCTCAGTGAGGAGCTTGTACCGCCGCACCCTGACCCTGTTCACCCGCGCCTTCGTCCCCGCCCGCATCACCTCCTCGTCCTTGCTGCCGCCGCCGGCACCAGTGCTAACAACCTCCTTCTTCCCCGCGGCCGCCACCGACTGCGGCGTCGTCGTCTTCTCCTCGGCCCTGTGCTTCTTCTTCACCGGGTGGTGTCCGAGCTCCGCGGTCGGCGACCGCGACCTCCTCCTCGGGGAGCACCCCTCGCGGAGCTGCCGCCGCTCCTCGTCCGACGCCGACGCGGTCGTCTTCCGCTTCTCCTCGGGCTCGTTGTTGTCAGCCGCCACCGCCGCCGCAGCGGCAGCTCGGCCGCCCTGTTGTTGGTCGGGCGCCGGCGGCGCCCGCAGGCACCAGTTGCAGCGCCTGTACGCGGCCGCCCTCGGGTACAGGTCGCTGCAGTACCTGTGCTGCAGCCGGGCGCGGCAGCACTTGCACCGGAACAGCTCGCCCGCCAGGCCGTGGTCGCCGCACATGCAGCACACGGCGCCGGCGCTCAGCGCGCCCTCGCCATGGGGAGGAGCAGCCGGCGACGACGCCATGGCGCGCGGTCCTCGCGCGCGCAGGGATTGAGAGTGGTGGATGGAGAAGCTCGCTCGGTCACCGGCTGGCAGTGGTGCCGTGGTGGCTGTCGACCGTGAGGCACGGGGGAGAGGAGAACGAGGAGAGACGGGGTCTATTTATGCAGCGGAGGGAGAGACAGAAAGAGACTGAGGGACAGAGTAGCATCATCAGCCAGGGACCCATATACATCATGCAGGTATCACCTCCCTAGGCATCGGTCCCGGCACGCTGCTTGTCCTGACTGCCTGACTCTCCGCCGTGGCGCCGTGCGATCCGGACGGTACGTTTGGTCCGTCCAGCACGGCCGGCCCGGTTTTCGACGTGGACGTCGACACGACACGATTCGGCCCTTCCATCACTGGTGCCAAAGTAACGATCATTAGTGCCACATTAATTCCGTCATATCAAGGGGGGAAACGTGCTCGCCGGCTCTTTTCCTGCTTTACATGTGCATGCATGACGCATCAGATGAGACCGTTTCTCAGCCTGTTTAACCCATGGCATGGATGAGCATGAACCGTGCGTCGCCGTCGAAGTGGCGGCAGGCCGGCGATCAACGGCGCAGAATGTTTCCTCAGGTGGAATCTTTCGGGCACCCGATTGATGAAAATCGTTCGTCTTTTGGCGCGAGTGGAGACCGATGCGTTCGTTCTTGGGAGAGTGCGCATACACTGTTGCTGTTGTTGCAGATCGTAGGCCTCCTGGCTTTTATCTTCGGGCTAGAGATTGGCAGCCTAGAGAGGTACGCACGCACCACGCAGCAACCCCGGCAAGTGCAAGCGCGTGCGGCGTGATGACGATGATCGACGATGGATGTGCCGTACAAGGCATTGGCGAGAGGCACACGTACGGCACGACTTGGACGACCTGGACTTTTTGCGCGCGTCTTCGGGTCTTTCCTCACTACGAGATGACCTTGGCACTACTCCCTACTTTCGCAGGCTATCAGTGTCCTGTTTCACGCCATCTATCTGGTTTAAGCTAGTGGTAGCGAATACGATGTGAAGCGGTGTGAACTGGAGGAACGGTTGCGTTGATTAGACCGATCCCGTCCGCGGCGTCGGGGGCCGGGCCTGAATAACCTATTAGCCCTCGTTGTCCGATGTCCACCAGTTATACATAGGCCTAGTTTAGATTCTAAGTTTTTTTTACTTTCTTTTTATCACATCAAATCTTTGGATACATGTCTGGAGTATTAAATGTAAATAAAAAAATAACTAATTACACAGTTTGATTGTAAATTACGAGACAAATCTTTTGAGCCTAGTTAAGCCATGATTGGACAATAATTATCAAATACAAACGAAAGTGCTACAGTGCCAGATACCGATTCCTAACCCTAATCTAAACAAGGCCATAAGTAGGCTGCTAGCGCTAGACCGTGCAATGCGTGACGTCACGCTGTCTCAAGACTCCAAAAGTCTATGGACCCGGCAAAGGTGCATGCACTTTTTTATATAGAAGAGAGAGATGGGTCATGGGTTGGTCATTTCGTGGGGGGCGACCTGAGTTAACAATGGCCGTGACACTTTCTGAGCAGGGGCGAGGGCGATCTCCCCTCCTTCCTCGTCTCGGCAAAGCGCGGCATTTGCGTCTTCTTCTTGGCTTTGGATACATCATCGCATCGCTTGTTTTCGGCCGGAGCGAGGCCCTCCATATTTTTGGCTGATAAATAACGACTCCGCTAATGTATAGTCTATTTGCTTTCCGTGTCGGCAGCTGAGAGATAGACAAGCAGTGAAGCAACCACCCCCGAATCACACGGCATTCCCGTGTAGTTCCTTCACACAAACAAGGTACCCAGAGATTTATAGCATGATACTAATATACCTGGTGCTCTTGGGTCAGTGACCTCTTTTCCACGGGCAGTCTGTTAGCCCATAGAATCATTGGCTCAGGTGAGTGAACTACTCATCAGTTTTGCTGAGTACTCGCTAGTATTGTCGAGCACTAACTAACTAAGTCGATTACGAACAAGCGTTGTTCGTCCCCATACACTATGGCTAGAGGTTGAAGAAAAAGGGAGAACAGAACATACAGACATAGTACAAGACAACAGCGTTGACCGAAGCCCTGTATGGGAGATGACAAATCTAAACTCTCTTTATTGAGTTGCCGTGATAGTCTATTTATACAACTCTATCCATCTAGTCCTAGTACAGCGTACATGCTGCAACAGTAACTAGATAACATACAGGGCTGACTCTGCACCGGCCTCTACATGTGGCTACAGTGCTGCAGGTGAGTCGTTCGGCGCTTGCACCTACAGCAACTACATTATCACAGGAGGGAGCTTTTTCGGCGCTGCCTTCCCCTAACCATGTGTTCACACCAAGAAGCGATCACCTGCCGCAATGGCCTCCGTCAGGGTGATCCCATCTCTTCCTATCTCTTCATCATCGTTGCCGACGTCCTCCTCCGCTTGACCCAACACCAAGACGTCCGTGCGGATCTCATGCACCCTATCGTCGACAACTCTCCTGCGCCGGTCCTTCAATATACCGATGATAGCCTTATCTTCCTCTGTGCTTCCTCCCGAGCCATCCTAACTGTTAAACACATCTTGCATGAGTTCGATTTGGCTACTGGACTTTCTATTAATTACCATAAAACTACCTTCCTTCCCGTTGGAGTCGCCCCCGATATTGCTAATAACTTTGCCAGCCTTTTTGGTACTTTCAGTTTCTTCCTTCCCACAAACCTATCTTGGCCTTCCTCTTTCTCCTCGTAAGCTTTCCATCGCTGATTGCCAACCCCTCATTGCTTCCTGTGACAAGTACCTCTCTGGTTGGCGTGCTTCCCTTCTGAACCGTGCCGGGCGCCTTACTCTGTGTGCCAGTGTCCTTAGTGCCCTTCCTCTCCACTATATGTCTTCCCTCCGGCTGCACAAAACGGTCATCGAAGCTATTGACCGCCGTCGCCGCGCTTTCTTCTGGACTGGAGATGACTCCTGCCACGGGTCCAAGTGTCTTGTGGCCTGGGAACATGTCTGTACCAGCAAGCTTGAAGGCGGGCTTGGTCTCAAAGATCTGCACCTCCAGAACAGGTGCCTTCTAATGAAATTTGTTGACAAAATGTTTTCGGGTGATCCGGCACCTTGGAAAGATTGGATCATGAGAACTCATACCCCCCTCGATGAGCAGTCCACGGCTACCTCTTTCCTTTGGAACATTGTCCATGCTGAGCTTGATACCTACCGCTCAATCACCAAGGTTGAAGTCCATAATGGTGTTTCTGCGTCCTTTTTGGAAAGATCATTGGCTACCCAGTGGCCCCATCTTCCTCTCTCACCCTGCTCTTTTCTCCCACTCCACTAGGCCTAATGTCTCGGTTTTTGAAGTTTTTCAGAGCAGGTTTGAATTGCATTTGCATCCCCGTCTAACCCGCGCTGCCCAGCAAGAGCGTGCGGACCTTCTTCTTGCCTTGCAGGATGTTCACCTCGACGACTCCAGCGACGTCCGTCTGATGCGCCTCACCGGAAAAAAATTCAGTACCAAAGATGCTTACTCTGCGCTCGCCCCTTCCTCAGGACAAGATGACCAGATCAGTAAGCAAATTTGGGGCTCGGCGGTCCCGAACAAGGTCAAAAATTTTACCTGCTTATATTTCAAAGACATGCTGAGTTCGTGCGCCAATCTCCTCCAAAAACATGTGCTAGATGATGACATCTGCAGGCGCTGTAACAACAGCGTGGAAGACAGGCAGCATATCTTCTTCGGATGCCCATCTGTTGCTGCGCTCTGGCCGGTGCTGGGACTGACTGACTGCAGTGACATCCTCTGATGACGAAGTCTGGACTCTCCGCCTGCCCCGTAGGCTCGATGCTAAGTTATGGCCTTCAATATTGCTCACCCTCTTGTGGCGCCTCTGGGATGCACGAAATGGAGAAGTATTCCGTTGTGAACAGACGTCGACAGTGAAGATACTCACACGCGTTACTGAGGATCTCGCTGTGTGGAAAAAGCGTATTGCCTTAAAGAAAGCCGGCACTGCTGATAGCATCCATGCCTGGCAAATGTATCTGAATGAATGTAAACTCTCTGCCCATGTACCCCCTATGCTCTCTGTAACAACTGTCTAAACTTTGATATTTAATAAAATGTCCAGGTGGGGATCCTCTCCCCCCGTAGTTAACTTAAAAAAAAAAATATTACGACATTGTTTACGAATTTAGCCAAACATAAAAAAAATATCATTTTTAATTGGTTTCACAATTATTTTTCGTACTTGCTAATAATTACTGAAATGTAGAAAAAATCCTGTACCGACAGTTTTCGTTTTCTATATTTTATAATACTATTTTCAGCCTCTTCCAACCTTTTTCACCCCTAATCCGACTGGAACTGAGGCTACGACGGCGAGGAAGCACAGGAGCCACAGCCACATATAGGAGTAGTATGTCAACTTCCTGGCGCATCGGATTTGCGATCAGTGGCAGGGGTTGATTGTATACTGGTGGGATCAGGCTGCTTTGTCTGTACCCGTTATAATCCAAGCTTCAGTCGCCTGAAGCGGAGACACTCCCGTAGTATATATCAACAGATTGGATAGAGCCACGGAGGGTTTTTTTTTTTTTTTTTTTGAGGGGAGCCACGGAGGTTCAAACACATAGCCTCCGGATGGAGCCAATCCAACATTACAACACTGATTACTTACTGCTATGCATCGTAGTAATGTTGAAGGTCATTCTAGGGTGCCTGTAACCTACATGAGATTGAAACAGTTGTTTGCACGAAAGGGTATGGAGTATGTTGTCGACATTTTGTCCAATCTTGTCAAACTTGTCAGCAAGCAAAACTTGATGGGTCCAAATTGCCTAGGCTTCTTCAGCCTTTACCAGTGTGTCTGCTTGGAAAGTTATTTCTTAAACCCCCCACCGCCACCACGTCATCCTTTCGCCACTACTAGTGTGACCAAAGCAGTTCTTAATAATGTTTATAAGTTACACTCCCTTCAACCAGTTGTACGACAGGGACCTAATTTTTGCTAGTTAGCTATGGACAAAGCTCTTTAAATTGCCAGATGTACAATTAACCATGGGTTCCGGTTATCACCATCAGTCGGATGGTCAGACTAAGAAGGTGAATCATATCAATAATATATGGAGACGCACATGTCTTTGTTAATGCTTGCCCTTCCAAATGAATTCACTGGTTTTTGTTAGATGAGTTTTGGTACAACTCCGGTCACTATTCAGCTATGGTTGCTCACATTTTCGAGCATTATATGGTTTCCCTCCCCACATTTTGGAAGTTCTGCAACTGACTGAATCTCTGTAGTTGAACTCTTTGCTTGGATTCAGGACCGTCAAATTATGCCTGCTCTCATTAAGCAACATCTTGAGTGTATCAAGCTGCGGATGAAGAATAATTGAGGTATCGTGGCATTGAATGTATGAACAAGTATACAATTGCTTCAATCTCAGTTCTTCGAACTATTGTTTCTCTTGCTATGCTCTTCCTTTCTTCTTCCTTCTTCCAAATCCTATTCCTGGTACCTCGGCTGTTTGGTTTGGGCTTTTTGGCCTGTAACCGATTAGTAAAGGGTTGTCTTTACTAGCTGTTTGGTTGGGCTGGTCCGTAACCATTCACAGTGCCATCTGATATGGCCTTATACAATGTCGCTCCCGCTGCTCCCCCGCCGCTATCTGATTACATCAGCGTTGCAGCCCAAATCAGTGAACCAAACATCACCTTTGATTCTAACATTGAATGAATGATGAATGTGATGTGTTTTTACCCTAAAGTCTACTCTATGGAGTGTGGTCCTCCTACCCCGATATCTCGTTAGGCACTTTGTTTGCGGGGCCGCCACTGTGCCCTTTGCTGACGTCGTGTTTGCTGTCGTTTATTTATATGCTATTCAGTCATGTACTTTATTCTTCACCTATGTTTTTTTTTTTTGAAACTGGGCATATTCATTGCTCATTGGCTAACAAATCGTTAGCAACAATTACAGAGATGTCATCAGATATGGAGTCTGAAATGATCTCCTCACCCTCAGGACACAAATAACCCATTTTAGCCAGCACATGAGCGGCTTCATTACATGTTCTACCCACATGAACACACTCAAAACTAATGAAATTTGATCTTGAAAGGAACTTGATCTCCTCGACCAAGTGACCAACAACTGAGTCATCATACGCTGTTGAATTCATTGCTCTCACCACTTCCTGGGCGTCGGTCTCCAAGATGATATGACCAATACCCAGATCAACTGCTGTTTGCACCCCCTGCAGGCAGGCAACCAACTAGGCTTGGAAAGCATTCAACAGGTTGTTAATCTTGCCTCTTGCCGCCATTCCCACATCACCGTCTCTATCACCTATCAAGAAGCCCCAGCTGCCGGCCTTCTCAGTTAGGAGAAAAGAACCATCACAATTTAGCTTCAGCACGTCATCTGGCGGCCTCACCCACCTCTGTCTACGCTGCCCCGTCTGGACCGAGCCGCTGTTGACTTGCTGCACATTCTCTGATGTAACGCGCGATTACAGCAGGCCTTCGACGCCCCTCTTCTCTGATGCTATTGCGTTCTGACCAGATAAACCAGAGAATGATCACCAACAGATCTCTCTTCGGCTCTCGCTGCTTCAGAATCCATTCCACAGCACCATAAGCATCAGGTATAGCGGCTAAAGCCTCACGTTCACTTTCCAGATTCAGCGTTCGCCATATTTGCTTTGCCAACTTGCATTTGAAAAAGAGGCGTCCTCCATCCTCACTCATTCGCCCACAGACCGGGCAACTTAAATCAATCTACATCCCCCGACGGAGTAAGTTGCACCGTAGTGGTTGGCTGTTATGGGTGAGGCGCCACCAGAAATGTTTGATTTTGTTTGGGCTTTTCAATTTCCATGTCTTTCCAAACACCTTTTCCGTCATTAGTACTACCTCCTTGTCCTCCGGCTATGCTGCAGGTTCCAAGCATGTCTTGCCCGCTCACTTTATATGCACTCTTGACACTGAAAATCCCATGCTTATCAAAGTGCCAAGCTAGGGTATTAGCTCTTCACCTATGTTTTAGGTAAATTGATAATGCTACCTTACTATATAATATATTTGTGTTATTATTACAAGAAGAAATGCCTCTGCTACAAGGGATGAGAGGATGTCAGTTCCGGCTTTCATTATTTTGGTCTAAAAAAGAATATACACTATGCCTACGCATAGTAAAAATAGTGTTTTACAAAAGTCAAAATTGTCTTATAATTTAGAACAAAGCGAGTAGAAAATATCAGCCGCCGATACTATAGAACCTAACCACTGCAAGGGCTGCCTGCAAAATTGGCTAAACTTTGATAATCATACGGGTTCGAGCTCACACATTTTTCAAAACCGAGGATCGAACCCAATATCTAAAATAAAATGAAAACAGAAGGGAAACCGAATCCAATATATTTGATAAAACTCTAATCACTTAATCAGGACCAAACAGCCATAGATCATCATCGTAACTCAGATGACTCAGCTGTATGAATAACAATCTTCCTTTTGATTCATGTACAAGCATTTTCTAGTAGTAGATGAGTTGCACAAGCATCTGTAGGCAGCAACACTACTGATTTGTGCCCCCAAACTTGAAATCCAAACAGAAAAATCACATACCAGGGTAAAAAATACAAGTTATATGTAACCAAGAGCATGAAAATGATTGCCAACCACAATCGAGAGGGAAAAATGGACGCACAAACAATAGTTTAATTTATTACCAAGTCAAAATTTCTTGAAAGAATACCGACATGACTCCCTGATGTACTACAAGTCTACAAGCCACGAGTTCCATCCAATTCTTGCGACGCACACACACAACAGCTACAGGCACCATACCATCCGTTCAACAACCTATAAGGCTATATAACCTTCTCACCTGACGCTACTATGCTCACCGGACCAAAACCTTTGTTTCCCGTCAGAGGGGACACATCGGAGGGGAGCTCTCTAGCTCACTAGCTGCTGGTTGCCATACATCGGGTACGCGCCATACGCTGCAGCGTACATGTTTGGGTGTGGCACCGGGGAGGCATAGCCATATCCGCCATAGAATGGTGTGCCATAGTACATGTTGTTCCTCCTGTTGCCGGAGTCACCCCTCCACTGGAAACAGAAAAGGAAAAGACTGTAAGGGGAGAAGGAAGCAAATGGTTTCACAAAAGCTACCTTTCACCATTGTGAGGAATTACAAATTACAAATGTCAAAAAATATGCAATGCTAAACAGAAAAAACACCAACTCATGCTTATGCTGAAATTTGGCTTATACTGATGCTTATGCTGATTTGTTGTGAGAGGAAAACACTGTTTGTTGGCTGAAAAGTAATTCAAGCGAACAGGGGTAATAATTCTGTGCAAGAGATCAGAATGGCCAGGGAAATTCAAATAGGAAACTAAGAACCACCCCATTGCTGCTTAAAATGCGCTGCAAGATGCAACCATATTTAACCTTTTGTTTCCATTAGGATTGTAGGAACATTTTGTCAGTACTCCCTTACAGCTATGGTAAGCTAGTTGCAATCAAGGTCACAATTTTCAGACAACTGGTTTTTAGTCTTAAAGGTAAAAAGAGAAATACGCAGCAGATTTGATCAAGTTAGTTTGTTCGAGAGATAATAAGTGGAGAGTGGAACAACATCCAGCAAACTCCTGAGAGTTCTTATTCCTCCACCAACCCAATGAATGACACTGATGGTGGTGAGTGCAATCACAACGGCTAATGAACATCATGTGATGAACACAATCTTAGATGTGAAAAGGTTAGTTTTGAGGCATATCCAAAGTTAGGGTACTCAATAATTTACTGAATTGCTGTTAAGTTGGCAAAACTAACTATTGCAACGCTACAATTTAACAAAATCTGATTGGGTCAGCGAAAACTGATACTATAACAAGCAACTACAGAGGACGGGTGGATAACCCAGGTAGCTAGCAGAGATAGAGTTGGAGCTAGCGCCTTGGGTTCAAATCTCGTTGGCCACGCACTCGTTAGAGTTGTGGGCAGGCCGGATGGGGAGTTCAAATCTCGGTTCCCATATTTTGAGGTAGGGGTGGGGATCGGTGTAATCTAGCTTCTGGCCCCTATAACAAGTGACTACACAAAAGAACAAATAATCCTGACCAAAGGAAAAAAAATGAAAACAGAGGAATGCAATGTCAAGCATGACAAACCTGCTTATGCGATGGGCTGCGGCCCCATGAAAGGCGAACTGCCTGCTTTCCAATGAGTGATCCATTTAATCCTTGTAGTGCTTCTTCAGCATCAGTTCTAGAAGAATAGTCTTATGGCTTAAACATCACTTCAGCAAAGTTATGGACAAAAATAAATAGCAAATCATATAAATGCTTCAGGTACATACCTGCTAACAAATTGAACAAAGCCACATTGCTTTCCTAGAGGAATTTTCACAGAGGCAAGATCACCATATTTGGCAAAGGCTTTTCTAAGTTCATCTTCACTGACATTGGGGTCAAGCCCACCAACATATACCTAAAGAAGGGTGACAACTACAGATTAAAAACTATCAACTTAAAGGTGACAAACACCACAGGAAAAGAGTACCACAAACCGTTCTATTAGAAGAATCGCCATCTGAATGACCAGGAGTCGAGGAGCCAGAATCTCCTGAGTACAGTAGTCATCAAGTTCAATGAGCAGATCAGAAAAACTAGAGATTACACGAAAGAACATGAGCAATATCATGGTACATAACACATAACATGCTCTGGGAACACTAACTTGGTTTAGATTGACTATCCATGGAATAACATATAGTTATTCAAGGAGTAACTGTAGAGGGTATGTGCCAGTTTAGTACATGCAGTGCTAGCTCCACACTGAAAATTTTTCATGCACTAGGTTGTTTTCCTGATACTATTCATTAATTTCAACAGGCTACATATTTGGCACTCAAAAGAACAAAGTACGCATAGATAAATCGCAGAGCGGTAAATTGGAGGAAAACATGGCTCTACGGTTAAGAGGTGAACAAAATCCAGGATATCTAGCCTTGCAGGCTTGTGACACAAAACCACAGGATTCATGGTCCAAATGTATCAAGATGCATCAACTATATGATATCCACCTGAGGTAAGAAGAGGATCACACAAGTAACAACCGTATCAGCAGGCCAAGGAAGAGAATGAGCACTTGGTAGACTAGTGCTAGAGATGAGGCCACAACCATCCAATCAGATAGTGGGATTTCCCTAAGAATCGGATTTTTTTTAAGAACAATGTAGCCATAGAAATCAGGCTCACATACCACAAGCCAATATACCGGAAGTTTTTTATAGTTACAATCATAAAGCATGTGTTTCAGTAATTCACTTTTTAATATCATCAGAACTTTAGAAAGTACTAAAAAAAACTAGTTAGGACTCAGGAGGATGAAACAGATGATTTGGCAACTTTAGTCTCCTAAGTGAAAAGGAAAAAAGAAGCAAAGTGAATTTCGAATGTGTTAGCAGTGTTTTTTTTTTTTTGCCAAAATGCAGTCATGAATTCAATCAACAATAAAATAAAAGCCAGATCATCAGTGTACCCAGAATGAAAGATGGTTAGACACCTCCTCTGGTCAGGTACATGCTGCTGAGTCATTCCGGGAATCTGTTTGGCCCAGACGCTTGCAGACAGTAACAAAAATACATGACTGCTAGCGTTCAGCTTGCATATGCAGGATTGAATAAAGGGACTAAGCATTCTAGCCAACTGGATGGATCAGGGTAAAGAGTTGCCTTTACTTAAAAGAGAACCACTAAATAATGGTTAGAACCTCTTAATCAGAAAAGGTTGGTATGCAATATGTATAGAATTATTCAAATGATTTCTATAAAATACAGTTCAACAAATGACATGGTGACTCAAGAACTTGACTGGATTGGTGACCACGAAGGTCAGAATCATTGCATTCCATAAAAAAAATCAAATTGAGTAATATTCTCGCAAGTCGAGTTTCTAAGGCATGACAGGTACAAAAACGAATACCAATACGGGGCCATCAATCATTGCGCTCATGGATATGAGTAACTCCCTAACGGGTGTCGGTCTCAAGTGTCACATTGTGCTCCACAGCGGTTAGCGTCCAGCAATTTCGCATGGATGCATGCACGGCTAAATGCTTCAGTTTCCTTTTAATTGCAACTCCATAGTGATCGCCATGCAAACAGTCGTTTTATCACGACCCCATCTCAAACGCCATGCAACCGCCTGTTCGGTTTCCGTCCTACGAACTAACCATGCCTTGGTATCCAAGTTACGCTCCATATTATGGGCAGGGCAGACCCAGTGCCGGAGGCTCCCACATGAGTGGGGTCTGGGGAAGGGAAAAACCGAGGCAAGCCTTCCCCCCGCAAATCTGCGGAGAGGCTGCTTTGAACCCACGACCTGGTGACTCAGTGAGACAGCTCTCACCACTGCACCAGGCCTGCCCTTCTACACTCAATATTATGGACATTAGCAAAAAAAAAAAAACTCAATGACACGTTAGAAAATGGACAGTAGTCACAAAGATCCCAGATCGAGGGGGTCAAAAACAGGGTCGAGGAATGTGGTACTGTACTTGTGAGAGGTTTTTACATGCCGGGGTAGAAAATGACCTCGCGTACCAAGGTCAAGGTCAGCGTTCACAGGTCAAGGGTCGATGCCTTCAACCCTAGGGTCTAGGGAGTATCTTAACCATTTCATAACATAAAATATTTGACAATCTATGGTTGAATGAAAAGATGCTATACCATGTGAGATTGTGGAACAACAATAGAAGATGGGGATACCTGAAGATCTTCTGGGAGTCGCAGGTCCTATACGAATTGGCCTAGTAGAGCAATATACACCATTCATTTCAGACATTGCATGAGATTTGTCGTTGTCATCTCCAAACCTAACAAATCCATAGCCCCTAGAACGGCCTGTGTTTGCATCAATAATAACTTTAGCTCCTTTCACTGAGCGGTACTTGCTAGAGAAAAGCTCCAGCAGCATTTCATCAGTAACATCAGCAGCTAGATCACCAACAAATATCGAGTGATCAGAAGCTACTTCAGATCGCTTTTCACCCAAGCTATATGATGCCCAGTTCAACTTAAATGCCCGGTCAGTGTTTGGCATCACATGACCAGTAAAATTCTGAAGAGCCTTTTCTGCTGATGCATGAGAAAAGAACTCAACAAATCCATACCCCTCTGACTGTCCTGTTTGCCTATTGCGGATAACTTTTATTGTAACCACCTACAAAAATGTAAGGTAGCAAAAGACAATAAGATTACTAGTTAAAAAGTTCTGGAAGCACAAACACACAAAAACAGAAAGAAGAAATAGTAAGTCGTGCCTGATTGGCAGTTAACCTCATCTGTATCCGATAAACATACTTTCAATTATGTTTGAAGAAAGGTTCCTGGTAGCTAATACTACTAGCTAGTACAAAAAAAGAATAGATACAAGTCACTTTGTCCATTTATCTCTGCTCCTGAAGAGGCATTGTATCAGTACCCCATCACATGGATCCTATAATCAGGCATCTTTTCTCTTCCTGTCAACATCAGTGAGCATACCCCGAAAAGGATAATTGGCCCAAGGCCGAAATTGTTGCTTCCTTTTGCTCCTCTAAAAGTTATTCTACTGATACATGATCCACAAAAGTGAAGCAGCTAACTTGGCCCATTCAAAATGTTTATTACTTATCAAGAATCAAGACCGTTTCCTCCAAGTAAGTTATATGCATAAATGCTACAAGAGGTCGGCACGTTTGTCACCTCGCATACACCAATCCCAAGGGAATAAGATGACCCCTTCTTCTATAGGAAAAAAAAAAAGCTATACCAAAAAAACATTGTGTAGTTTCTATATCAATCTGAGGCAAAAACACACGAATCAACGCGCGGAAATGGTACAAATCTAGCTGTATTCATGAGATCCAGTACGGAGGAGTCCGGATCGGGAGAGAAAGCAAACCTCGCCGCTGGGCCCGAAGCAGCTGTGGAGGTAGTTCTCGTCCATCCAGTACTGGAGGTCGCCGACCCAGATGGTCTTATTCTCCTCGCACCCGTTCCCGCCGGATCCGGCCGCGGGCGGGGTCGGCGTGCGGCGCCCGGCCGCAGCTTGGGGCGGCTGGGGCGGCGGCCCAGCAGCGAAGTGCTTGGCAAACTGCGGCGGCGGCGGCGGTGGCGCGGCCACCATGGGCGGCGGCGGCGGGTACGGGATGACGACCCACCGTGGCTGCGGCATGTGGTGGTGCGGGTGAGCATGCTGAGGGGGCACGTGGGGGTGGGCGTGAGGGTGGTGAGACGGCACGGCCGCCTGGGAGTCGGTGGTTGTCGCCGCCATCTGCATCGCCGCCGCAGCCGCCGCCGCCGAGGAGGGGGGTCGTGTGGCCGTGTGGGGGTTGGAGGGCTCGCGAGGTTGCGGTGAGCTGAATATATACGGGGTTAGAAACGGATCTGCACCGTCAGATCTTGGAGTTCGTTATGGTCTTGGCCGTCTGATCGCCATGGTGGGTGGCCCGCCGCAGCCGCCTCCGCCGAGGAGGGGGGTCTTGTGGGGGTTGGAGGGCTCGCGAGGGGTGGAGAGCGGAAAAGAGATGGAGCTCGTGGTGGGGTGAGCTGAATTTATACGGGGTTAGAAACGGATCTGCACCGTCAGATCTTGGAGTTCGTTATGGTCTTGGCCGTCTGATCGCCAGGGTGGGTGGCTGACGCGTGGGCCGGCGACATCTGGTCTGCGATTTCGTGGTGAGTGCGTGAGGAAGAGATACCAGTTTGCTTTTTCTGCGTGTGCTTTTGGTCTGGCTATTTATTACGATACTAAATACAGTACTAAAATAAATTATTAGAGTTGTCTAAGTAAATTTTTAACTAAATTTATATTAAAAAATATTTATATTTATGCGTCCAGCTGGCGGATGGCTATGACCGGCCATAGCGTGCGTTCACGCTCGTGAAGGAGGAGGAGGATGGGTAAATTAGAGAAAACGCAGATTAGAAAGGAGTAAGAGAGAGAGAGAAAAAAATATAAAGAGCTCGGTTGGTTTCCAAATGGTTCGAGGTTTTGAAAGCTTTAGTTTGGTTTTGGCTAATTAATGAAACCTAAGTGTCATAAGTGTTATGTGAGCAAGGTTAGTACCTATCAAGGGATGGAGCATGGTGATAAAGTCCATGGAGTTAAAGATGGATATGAGATGATGATGATCAAGCTCAACTTGGAAAAGAAAAAAGAGAAAAACAAAAACCGAGAAGATCAAAGCAAAGGTATAAGATTTTTTTTTTTTGCACTCAAGATACCATATAGGGTGTGAGTGACTTAGGATCGATAGCCGTGCTATAAAGATGAAAAATCTTTGGCTAAGCGGTATCGAGTGCCACATGATTCTTGCATATGCATTTAGGTTGCATGCTTGCTTTGTGAGTGACTTGCGGTTATTGAGAGCTTGCTTTGTAGTTTAAGTTCATGTAGTGGAGCTCTTTAGTGTAGCAAGTGTGAGAGCTCTTAGTGAGTAGTGACTTAGCCAATTGTGTGCCTAGTGATCATAGTAACTAGAATTGTTGGATAGGTGGCTTGCAACCCTCGTAGAGGTAGAACAAGTTTGCATTTCGCTATTTGTCATACTAATCAAATTGCTCTAGTTGGTTGGTAGATTTTTAAAGAGACTATCCATCCCCTTCTAGCCATATTAGGACCTTTCAGGTTTCCAATACAAAAACATTTAGAAAAATAGGATAGAAAACACATGGAGATGGAGAAAACTTAAGGTTGTTATTTATTTTGTTAACTTGCTAAACTCAATTACCTTACATGACTAAGTTTGCTTTCAAGTTGAGTATTATACTTCCAACCTATTAATTTTGTAGGACACTTGTGGTTTCCAACTAACCAAGGTTAGTGTAGTATTTACTTGTATTAAACGAATGATATTTACTCATAGTGAAAATCCGTATTGTATGTTCTGGTTAGAGAAAGTGAGAGGTGTTTGGATTCGATTTGTATAATAATTATTATTGCGCCTCTAAATAATAAATTTGGGTAGATAGTTGATTCAAATCCAAGTGTTTTGATCTGTTCTCATTTTTTTTACCTCATTCTGTTTTTTCTTATGAGATCAAAACCAAAACTTATAACGATGCAGTTTGTGATGAGTCACTATACAGAAACTCTTAATTAGGCAGGAACATTGTATAAAATTTGCTACCAAAACTGCATAATCAAAATTTTAATCTTTTTGTTCTTTGTTATTTTTGTACCTTTTGTATCGCTACTATTGTCTAATTATTAGTATTGGTTTTGTTTTTCTTCTTTCGTGCGCTTTTTGTTAACACTCTTTTCCTATATATATAAAAAAGTATAACACGCAAAAGTTTGCATAAGCACTAGAAACACGGCTTTGTAGGGGTTGAATTGCCCAAACCGAAGCAGTGCAAATTATTGTAGAGCCTCTATGAATTTTTAGGCAAAGTTCTATAGTATAGGGGGCTGAGACTTAAGATCGAGCAGCAGTGTTGTTTAGTCCCCCTAAAATATTTCCTGGATCCACCGCTGCTTAGATTGTTAATTAGAAGTGGATAAAGGCTTGATATGGAAGCACATGACGTAAATGTGTTGTATGCTACTTCTTATTTATACCTTGTCGTTCTTTTAACCAATATAAAATAGGGGTATATTTACTTCAATAAAGGAAATCCATGATTTCTGGTCCCTGCATTTGTAAAATGCACATATGTACCCAAAAAGAATAATATATCTCTATATGACTTTATTTAGGCAATACGCACGTACTCCTATGCTATAGTATTTATAGTATTGTAAGTAGTAGCATTTGACCAACCGATTTGCTGATTTTCTTGTTGCCAACCAATGGTTATTGACCTCTCAAAAAACAAATGGTTAATAATAGCATGACAATATATGTAACTAATCCAATATTGTGTAATGCCACATCGACTTTGGTGTGTACTCCCTCCGTCCTTTAAAAAAATGCAATTATCGCTTTTTGAAAAGTCAAATGTTTTGAAGTCCGACCAAAGTTATGCAAAAAAATACTAACACTTATGATACAAAATAAACACCATTATATTAATTATGGAATGTATTTTACTTTAATAATAATCTTAGCTGGAGATATAAATGTCGATATTATTTCTATAAACATGGTCAAACTTAAGCTAGTTTGACTAACACAAATCTCATAATTGCATTATTTTAGGACGAAGGAAGTATAGGTTTTTGTTCTTTCCAAGTAAGCTTAAGAAACTACCAAGTAAACGTGGAAAAAATTAATGGTCCTAGTTAAACGGTATGTAATCACCTTGTGTTATTAACTCGTCTTAAAGTTAGAACAAAAAAAAATCCCTTTCACCTACTAGACGTGGTCTTCCACTGTACGAGATCAACACGTCTACAGACACTTTGATTGTGACAGCCAGATCGCGCTTTTCCATTCGGCAGCGCCGGCCAACGGGCATGCAAGCACCCGGTGGATGGACTTTTATGCGAAGGCTTCTCTGGCTCCCTGTAGTAGGCATGCTGGCTGGTGTTGGAAACTTCTTCCCCCCACAGGCGAGCGACAGGCCACAGCCAAAAGGCGAGCGACTGGCCGGGAGCTGTTTGACCTGACCCGGGCGGGCCAGCCGCTGCCCGCGCGGCAGGAGGCGGAGGAGAGGGCGTCCACGTAGTACCACGTCTGGAACTCCGTACAGTGATTCTCTGCCCGACGTGTCCCGGTGCGGCGTCGGGGGACCTGCAGCTGCAGGATTTGATTCCGCGCGGCACTCAAATCTAGCTAGGGCCCGGTCTAGATTGTAAATTTTTGCAATCTGGACACTGTAGCACGTTTCGTTTGTATTTGACAAACTTTGTCCGATCATGTACTATTTAGGCTAAAAAGATTCGTCTCGTGATTTACAACCAAACTGTGCAATTAGTTTTTTTTACCTACATTTAATGCTTCATGCATGCGTTCAAAAATTGATGTGATAGAGAGAGAGTAAAAAAACTTCAAATTTGAAGGTGATCTAAACAAGCCCTAGGCATCCTTGTGGTCCGAGGTTCGCGGCCTGTGAACGTGCAAGTGCGAGCCTAGCCTACCGCCTACGCAGATCTTCAGATTCTTCGTGGAGGCACGACGCGGGGCGGGTCTTGTTGGCTTGCTCTTTGCGAACGAACGATGCAGCCGCTGTCTCGAGCTGGCGCCCAAAGGCCACGCTTGCGGTTGCGAGATGAGATGGTGTGTGCGCCCAAGGCCGGCGCCCAGCGACGTCGGGTGTGTTCGGCCGCTCTAATAAGTCGGCTTATGAGCTGGCTTATCAGTCATAGCACAATATTTATATCTTTTAATAAATTAGCCGTATAAATTAGCACAGATGGCTTATAGACCAGCCGAACACGCCCTCACCACCCTGTTGTGAGTCCATGCCCAGCTGCCCCCGCACCTGGCCACCTCAGCAGCACGCCAGCACCCCACACGGGATTCCTGTAGCAACAGCTATCTGCCGCCCTTCATTTTTCAGGGAAATATAATGTTCTTGTTCTTCCTTCCTTTCCCACTTTTTTTTTTGAAGAAAATTACTCTAGTTTTCTTCTTCTATAGTTCGGGCCATGCGGCTCTCCTGGGCTCAAGGCCCAGTTAATGTTGCAGAGGCCATCATCCGGTTGGCCCTGACTTACTGGCCCGTGGGCGGGGGCCTGGCTGCCCGGGGAGACGAGGAAGATGGGTCGGAAGAGCTGCTGTGGTACTGGGCCGTGGGCCAAACGAACTTGTGGTACTAGAATTCGGTGGACTGACCGAGCCGTCCTGTTTTTTTTTTTTAAAAAAAATTGAGCCGTCTTAGCAGCAGTTGTTCATCAATGTTGCCGATGTTCTTATCCGATGTTGCAAACAATGCAACATAACACTGATGTTGTGGCGAGATTTTCTCCTCTGAAAACTGGACCTGCTGTGAGCATGTTGCAGGCGGCGAGACGTTGTTCTCTTTCTAATATTATAGCTGTTGCCTAAAAATAAATGAAATATCAGGCGACTGGAATATAACATCTCCCTTATTAAATATCGAAATTTCTCGTCCTGGTTGAGACAAGGGCTGCGCTGCGCACCTTCACAACATCTCCCTTATTAATGGTTCTTGCATGCAAGTTCGTGGCCTCACGTCCTCGCCCATACGGTGGCGTTAATCCAAGCGGACAGCGGCGCACGCGGTGCAGACTGGGGATCGAGTCAGCAGGCCACCTGTTCGAAGCTTGTCACAGAGCAGACTAGCAGAGGAGTAACACCGCACTGAAAGCAAGCAACAAACCATGGAATTCAGGGCAGGGCGTGGTAGTATTCACCTTCACCACATCACATGACACGTACGACGCGGTTACATTCAAGTGTCGGACCAACGACTCCTGCTAGTATGATTCACTGGTCCTCACGTACCCATGGGGGAAAAAGAAAGAAAGACTGCAATACTAGTACACACACATGCCCGTCTCTATTAACGTTACGTACGGTACATGCACTGCTGCATGGTCGGCTGCACGCGGCGTGCCCGGCGTGCATGCAATGCATGCATCTTCATCCTCCAGCTCGAAGCTGGTTCACTTCGCACTGACAAACGCCGCGATCCTGCCGAGGAGCTCCTTGGCCTCCTCCATCTCGGGATCCAGCAGGAAGAAGACGTGACCGACCCCCTCCGACTCCAACACCTCCACCGCCGCCGCCGCCGGCGACTCGCCACCCTTCTTCGCCCGCGCCACGGCGTCCGCGTACGCCTTACCGCGCCACCGGAGGTGGTCTCCCTCGGCCACGCATACCATCACCTTCTCGCACGCCAGGCTCTCCAGCGCCGGCGCGCCCGGCGCCGTCGGGTTCATCCGGGGGTCGTCCACGCCGTCGACCGCGCCGGGGCACACGAACTCCCACAGGTGCTTCTTCCTCCCGCGGACCTCCGCCTCGGCGCGCTTCGCCCGGGGCCTCCGGTGCTCCTTCTCCCCGCCGATGGGCTCCTTGCCCCAGAACCACGGGTGGATGAGCACGATGCCCTTCAGGCCGCCCGCCGCGCCCTGCTTGACGTCCGGGTGCATGGCCAGGTGGTGGCAGATGTTGCCGCCGGCGCTGTCGCCGACCAGGAACACGCGGGCGAGGTCGCCGTGCGTCGCCAGCCACGTGTCCGCTGCAGAGAGCACCCACTTGAGAGCCGCCAGGGAGTCCTCGTACGCGGCGGGGAGCATGTGCTCCGGCGCGAGGCGGTAGTCGACAGAGACGGCCACGGCGGGGCAGGCGGCGACGAGGTCGTTGACGAAGCGGTGGTACACGCAGGAGCCCGCCGAACCCATCACGAAGCCGCCGCCGTGGAAGTAGACGACGACGGGGAGCTTGGTGGCCTTCTTCTTCTCACCGTCGTCGTCGCCTGAGCTGGTGGCTTCGGGCGGGAGGTACAGCCGCACGAAGGTGGAGGGCGAGAGGGGCACGTTCTTGGACTCCACGCCTGTGGCGGCGTCGTGGCCGGGCTGGTCGAACGGCATGATGAGGGGCCGCTCGAGGCGGCCGCTCTTGTAAACCAGGAGGAGCGGGGAGAAGTCGTGGACTACCTCGTTGTCGCCGTTGGTTCCCGTGGCGCCCGGCATTGTGTGTGCAAGGGTGACAACTCGCCGGAGTGTCTGCTGGTTTGTTTCGTGGCTTCAGACTTTCTCCAGTGACCGCTACGTACTTGTAAGCTCAGAAGCGATATGGACCTTCATGGCGACGCATGTGCTGGGTGGGCAGGCGGCTGTCGTGGGACTGGTGAGCCATGAATGTCCTCAATTCGTCGGTTCCATTTCCATGTCAGGCTGCTGTCAGCCCCGAGCGGACGATATCAATATACAACCTGTTGGGCTGGGTATATGATCGTGTATTATAAGCTAAAATAATATTTTTTTTTACACTAAATCAGCTAAACCAGTCAGCAGTAAATAATTCATGATTGTTTACGACGAAACGAACATGCTGATAATGTTTGAGACTAGATATTGTTTGTCTTGTAATAATGTATATATTCTGATTTGGTTGTTATTTGCATTTTATTGCTGGATGTACATATAACATACTACATCCTTACAAACATATACACATACTCCCTTCGTCCTAAAAAAAAGTTATTCTCGCTTTTCGAAAAAGTCAATCACTTTTAATATTGATCAAATATATTTAATAAAATATTAATATCTATAGCACATAATTAGTATCATTACGTAGATTGTTGAATATATTTTCGTAATAAACTTATTCGAAGATATAAATACTGCATTTATTTTCTATAAACTTTGTCAAAGTCGAGAAAGTTTGACCAACGTGATTTCCATAGCAGACTCTTTTTAGGGACGGATGGAGTACACTATATGCACATACACTATACCTATATTTCAGAGTTGGGCCAAAAGTTTTGAGATGGGCGTGTTTGGAACTGCTCCATGAACTCTGCTCCACAAATTACATCGTAGAGCAGCTCCATAAAAACCTAGAGTTTGTGGAGCATCACTTTAGGTGCTCTCACAACTTCATCTTTTTTTTAGCAGAGCTACGTGGCACACTGGAGCTGGACCTGTTTGGCTAAAAACATGGAGTGGGGCAATCCCGAACACCCCCTAACAAAGTTAACACAAGTGTCTTGCTATTGAAGGATCAGCTCTACTACTAGAAAGATTCCATTTAACATGGGTTTTCGCTTTGTTATTGAATTCCATGTTTACAAATATAAATATTTATTATGAGCATGTTTTATGTCAAGGTATTGCAATTGTAACCTTCTAAGCTAAACTATTCCAAAGGCTGGTTTGATAGGACTTGGGGCTTCGGCTCCTCCAAAAAAGGCTTCGCTCTAGAAGTTTTGTCAAATGAGCCCCAATTTTAGCAAAATTCATATAGAACAATCATAGCATCTAGCACATCAAAGAAACTAAACTATGAAACTCCTTTTCATGTAGTTCTAATGACGACGCTTTGTTTAATTTTACTCAAACTTGGATTGTTTGACGTAGAAGTTAGAACTTACTTTGAGCTTGTATATAGACCTCAAAAAATACATGGACGACACCGTGCTCGAATCTTGGTACAGTTCCCACAGTGGCGTCCAGGAGTTGGTAACTTCGTTCTCAATGCTAATAACGGTTACGATCCTTTCACAGGGACACAGGCTGTGTTTAGTTTGGCAAAATTTGAGAGTTTGGCTACTGTAGCATTTTCGTTTTTATTTGGCAATTAGTGTTTAATTATGGACTAATTAGGCTCAAAACGTTCGTCTCGTGATTTCCAACTAAATTGTGCAATTAGTTTTTTTTCATCTACATTTAATGCTCTATGCACGTATCGTAAGATTCGATGAGGTGGTTCATATGCATGTGATGTGATGTCACTGTCACCGGTGCTGTGAACTGTGTGATATGGTACGTGTGACGTCCATGTATTTTTTATTTCTTCTGCCGTTCCATCGTATGTGCATTTTTATCCTAATACCGGGTACCTAAGACACACACCGGTCGCGTGTACCGTACGTAACGCTACGTACGTGTGTATATATATATATACCACACCACTATGCTAGATTTGAACATCACTGTTGGATTTATGAGAACCGGCAGTGATGTACCTTCGCGGTCGGTTATGAGCTCAAAAATGAAAAAATGATTAGGGCTGGGTTAAAACCCGCAGTGAAGCACCACATCACTACCGGTTTGTAGCTTGAACCGACAGTATTTTGGCGGCTACTCATCACTGCCGGTTGAAGCCACAAACCAGCAGTGATTGAGCTCTATCACTGTCGGTTCTAGCCAAGAACCGACGGTGATAAGCCTACAACATAAAAAGGCTGCAGCCGTCATCTTCTTCCTACTCTCTTTCATCCCGAGAACAGAGACGCGCGTTTGGGCCCTTCCCTCCATTGTTGCGGCTGCTCTTCACCATGAAGCTAGCGCTTGAATTTTAAAGAATGGTTGGATCTTTTTGCTTTAAGGTTAGTAACAAACATCCACTCCTTTGATTTAGTTGCTTAATTAGCTTCGTTTTGATGGCTACATTGCTTGATTTTCATTCTAGTTTTTTTTTCCATTCTAGAGAGCACTTTTCCAATTAGACATTTGTGCGAGGCTCAAAAATATGGTGAATCTATCATCCAAACGGTTGGTGTCTATGAACACATTTAAATTCGTGGCTAATTATTCCATGGTGGTCAAGATTATCATTGTTAGTATGTGATGCTATAATTAGTTCTTAGAAGTAGAGTGGAATAATTATTCTTCAATATTGTGCAATAATTGATTTTTACTACGATTTTCAATTTATAGGGCCGGAGCTACCAATTTCAATTTTCCAATAATTAGTGTACAATAATGTTTTCCAAAACTGGTACTTTCGAGCTATAATTGTTGTTTATGAAGCTCGATTTCTTATTAATTCTTTATAATTATTGTCTCGGTATTTTTTTGTGCAGAGATGGATCGAGAGTGGATGCATCTGTCCTGAACGGACGAGCAGTACATGCATGGCGTCAGCCAGTTTATCACCGATGCCAAAGCCCATGCTAGGAATGAGAACCCTATCTTCTGCCCATGCAAAGATTGCAAGAATCAAATGAACTTTTGTCAAATTGAGTCTATATGATCGCACTTGATTACCGGGGGATTCATGCCAAACTATATGATATGGACTATGCATTGCGAGGTTGGTAGGAATGTTCTATAGGAAAACGATGATGATGTGGATATGCCCGACGTAGCCATCCATGATGGTGACGAGGAACCCGGTGTCAACACGGAACCTATGCCCACAGTTAATAATGTGTTTAGGAACACGCTAGCTGATGACACCAAGGATAATGATGGCATTTCTCAACTACTACGTAATGTAGAGACCGGATGTCTTAGTGAAAGACAACTGAGAAAGCTAGAGAAAATGAGACAAGATGGTAAAACACCATTGTATAGGGATTGTCCAATGAGCAAACTCGAAGCCGACATCATGCTGTTAGAGTTTAAATCGACAAACGGATTGAGCGATAAAGGCTTCGATCAGTTGTTAGGTATAATAAGGAAAATGCTCCTAGAAAAAAATGAGTTGCTAGAAAAGACATACTTGGCCAAGCAAATGATCTGCCCCATCGGCCTCGAGGTTGATAAAATCCATGCGTGTTCCAATGATTGCATATTGTACCATGGAGAAAAATACAATGACTTGGACAAGTGCCCCAAGTCTGGAGCTCCATGGTACAAGGAAGGGCCGTCAGATGAGGGTACCAAGACTAGAGGAGGTCCCGTAAAGATCGTTTGGTATTTCCCTATAGCTCTTCGGGTGCATAGGTTGTTTGCATATGCAAAGTCAGCCAAGCTGTTGCGCTGGCATAGCGAAGAGCGTAAGAAAGATACAATGATGAGGCACCCCGCCGATGGGCATGACTGGAGGACTGTCAATACTATGTTCTATAAGGACATCAGTGGAGAGGTAAGGCATATTTGGTTTGTTTTGAGCACAGATGGGATGAATTCTTTCGATCAGGTTAGAAGCAATCATAGCACCTGGCCAGTGACGCTCTGTATATACAACCTTCCACCTTGGGTCTATTGAAGCGATCGTACATCCAGATACCACTACTAATCCAAGGGCCAAGACAACCTAGGAATGACATCGATGTGTTTCTAGAACCAGTGATCGACGAACTAGTGGAGATGTTTGAAAAGGGTGTGCCAGCTGTTTGGGACGAGTACAAAAAGGAACATGTCACGATCAAGGGAGTACTTATCGCTATAATCATCGACCTACCAGGTCGAGATTCGTTGTCCGGAGAGAAGACAAAAGGCTATACTGGATGTGTAGAGTGCTTGGACGACACCGATGCGGTAAATCTGCCAAATAACTCAAAGATAGTTTATATGGGACACCATAGGTTTCTACCTAAGGATCACCCTTACCACAGAACAGAAAAGATTTCAATGGTACTATTAAGAAACGCTTAGCTCCAAAATATCGAGACGGGCCAGCGATACTTCGAGAACTCAACAAACTGGAGGTTGTCCTTAGGAAGGGGAATAATGTAGTAGCAGCGCCTGATGGGAGCGTTTGGAAGAAAAAATTGATTTTCTAGAAACTACCTTACTGGCCATTTCTGAGTGTACGCCACTGTCTTGATCCCATGCACATCACTAAAAATGTGTGCGCTAACACTCTTAACACCTTGATGGACACCGGGGGGACATCGAAGGATTCACTAGCCACATGCCTGGATATGCAACACTTGGGAATCAGAAAGGAGCTGCATCCCGTGGAGCTAGAGAATGGCCAGTTCAAACTTTCGGTTACATCATGGACATTGAAGAAGGAAGAAAAGCGTGCGCTTATTTCTTTCTTCAATGAACTCAAAGTCACGACGGGCTACTGTGTAAACCCGAAGAGGCTAGTGAACATGAGAGAACTCAAGTTCAACTATGGCCCTATGAAGGCCCATGACTGTTATGTCATTATGACTCAGCTGCTCCCTGTTGCCCTATGTGGTATCCTCCCCCAAAAGGTCCACGCCCCAATCATAAAGCTTTGCTCGTTCTTCAACGCGATCTCAAAAAAGGTTATTGATGTGTCCATGCTAGAGTAGCTACAGCGGGACATAGCCAAAACTCTCGTTAGGCTTGAGATGCATTTCCCGTTGACTTACTTTGATATCTCATTGCATCTGCTCATTTATCTTGTTGACCAAATTAGAGCCCTTGGTCCAATGTACCTGCTCAGATGTTCCCTTTCGAAAGATTGATGAAAGTTTTCAGGAGATATGTTAGGAATAGATTCAAGTCAGAAGGGGGCATGGTTGAAGGATGGTCAATGGAGGAGGCCATTGAGTTATGCATATATTATCTGGACATCAAAAGGGTTTTAGTTCTAGAATCTTTTCACGAGGGAAGACTACGTGGCAAAGGAACGATCGGGGAGAAATCTGTTACAGTAGATGACCCTGTTTATTTTAGATAGGCATAGTTCACTGTTCTCTAGCAATCCGATGGTGTGATGCCATACATTGACAAGCATAGGCAATCGCTGCCAACTCTATATCCAAGTAGGTCACAGGCTTGGCTAGATAAAAAACATAAGGAGGAATTTGTCAGCTGGTTGCGACGTCGCTTGCTTGGAATAAAGTTGGGTAATCAACTGGATGCCTTAGCCAAGGGGCCTTCGAGTACATATCTTAAGTGCTAAGGATAGGAGATCAATGGATTCACATTTTACACAAAAAAGCAAGATGAAAAGAGCACATACCAAAATTGTGGTGTTCGTTTTGATGCTCACGATGAAAACAGCAACGTGCAGGCGATATACTATAGTTTCATAGAGGAGATATAGGAGCTAGCCTATGGTTCGTTGAAGGCAGCTCTCTTTCGCTGCCAGTGGGTCCGGCTTGAGGAAATCAACACTGACAGCGAAGGGTTCACTACCGTTGATCTCACTAAGACCGCATATAGAGACGACCCCTTCATCCTTACAAGAGATGTTATGCAAGTCTTCTATGCAAGGGACAACAAGACAAAAGGAATGCTAAAAGTAGTCCTAGAAGGGAAAAGGAAGATTGTCGGTGATGATGGAGTGATGGACAAAGAAGACTACAGGGGCTATCAGGAAATGCATTCATTCGGGGCGAACGTACTCCTACCTATCCTTCAAGAGGGTGACGAACCTACTTACGTACGAATTGATCACAATGAGGCCCTCATTATTGATGCACCTAAAGATAGTTAGATTATTGTTAACTATATAATCATTATGCAGACATTGTATCAGTAATTCACACTGAAAATTTAATTTATATTTTATGCACATCTCTATAATTTAATTATTGACTATGTAATCAAATATTAAGATGATATTCACAAACACTATTATTTGATAATTATAGACCATTAATTAATTATCATAGAATTAAATAATCGAGACATATTTTTTTGTGTTATTTTAGAATATAAACTAACTGCATTATTTCTATTAATAAATAAATAAAGAAAAGCAAACTAACTGAACTCCCTATCCTAGCTCAACGGTTAAGGCCGCACACTCTATACTTTGAGACCCACACTCGAATCCTAGGCGGGCCAAACTTTTTTGATTTTGCATTTATTATTTAGTAGTGCATTATGATGGGATAAAAGAAAAAAATAAAACCATTCTAACCGAACTCCCTATCCTAACTCAGCGGTTAAGGCCACGCACTCTCGACCCCGCGACCCACGCTCAAATCTCAGAGGGGCTAAACTTTTTTATATTTTTTTACTAAAAGATGGCAGTAGGGCCCTTCACTGTCGATTTTGGTTTTAAAATCGGCAGTGATAGCTTCTATCATAGTCGGTTGCTCAAACCGACACAGAAGGCCCAATTTACTGTCGGTTTATAAACTAAAACCGACAGTGATGTGTAGACGCTCCTCACATGCCAACAGTGCTCCCATGACCATAACAGTTGGAACACTGCTTTCACCTACCTCGATAACTTTAGTTCAGAAATAAAAATGTACCACGACTGCTAGCCCCTATAAAATGGCCCTCGGCCAGGAGCTAGCCTCTCCATGCATGTTGGTTTCAGCCAGGCCTTATCAGCCATGATACAATGTTTTTCTCTCACAATAAACCGGCAGTGATGTCCATGCCCCCCTATATAAAACAAATTGCCAGCCACATACATCTATCCCACCCACCCACAAACTCTCTCAGTCTTATTTCTCACGTTTCACTCTCACTTCTCAAGACATCCACTCTCTCTCTATTTGATTTGGTCATGGCTCCTGCATTTTTAATGGTTTTGATATGTTGTCTTCTCTAATATTCTATCTATATTCATTTGATCTATATTTATATTCATGTTTCTTTTCATTCTACATTTATATATATTCTTATTCCTTGCATTCGATCTATATTTAATTATATTGCCACATTTTACTTGGAAGAATTTTTGTGCATATATTTTATGTTTATTTTTTTTGCATTTTATCGATCAGGTGGTATGAACAACAGACCTCCCCCACCACAAGAATCAGGTTTCCACCCTGACGATGAGCCATTCACTCCTAATGTGGCCATTCCACGGTTTTCTGTTACAGCTATTGTATAAAATATTTTCCAACATCTTTTATTTTTTATGCTAACAAATAAGTGTAATTAGTTTAATATCATTATTGCATGCATATATGTCGCAGACTATATCTCCAATAGATTAGCTGCGAACAACACTTAGCTGGTTTTTTATCTCGGACATCGTCGAGAACATGACATCTAATGCAAGTGGTCGGCTATGGACATGCGAACTCAGTTTTTCCATCCCTGTGAGGGGTTCAAATCATCGGAACCATATTCACGGGATGGGAATATAGAGCCCGGACGTGATAAGCGCCCAATTAAGTTCCATGCGCATCTGTTTAGAGGCACTTCGATGTATTTGCTATGATGTGCCTGATTTCTCGCACTTCAAGGCACTTGCTTTGAATGCTGGTGATATCCCCGTCCCGCAAGCAAGCGAATGGTTTGCGAGCTACAACCATACGGATATGGTAAAATGGTCACTTATACCTAAGTCGTGGTTATTTGTTGTTTATTATTGTAATAACATTCTCTATTTTTTTTTCTTTTTCTCCGTATGCAGATTGCGCTCCAGGACCTTACCTATGTTGCATGTGGCTTGTGGGCTGTTCTAGACTAAGCTACGGAGCAACTCGGGTACGATTGAGACTTCTGCAATGAAAACCTCGACCAGCTCACTATAGAAGGACGCCGGTACTGCATAAAGATTACTAACAGGGGTAGTGGTCGTTCAGTAGGTTATATCTATGGCCGACCATTCTTTTGGTATTGTGAGGCACGAGAGAGTGCACTCATATGGGCATTGGACTTCATCGATACAAGCGGATACATAATCTGTGACATCAATTACCATATATGGCTACAGAGGCATGTTAGTGTGCGTGGCCCGATCGATCCCGGCAGTGATTTCGATAGTAATTAATGTTTATTTAGCTAGGTTTTCAAGGTCGTAGTTTAATTGGGTTCTAATTTTAATATGTATGGTTTTGTGTGTTTAATTATTGTCATGCATGTAATTTGTGTAATATTTGTTGGGCAACTAGAAATATATATTCTGATGTCGTATTGGTCTCAAAATTATTCTCAGGCTTGCATATGCCACGTGTGAAGGAAACACCAAGTTTAGGATTTTTCGAAGATGGTTTGCTACTTTTTGAGGTTTAATTGAATTTACGCACGATGACACTATTTAATTATAGGTTGAACTGAGTCTACCCACAAAAAGATCCGGAATGATACCAAACTTTTACACATGCTCTAATGTGCCCTAGGAATAAGAATTTTGTGGAGGTGGATGAAAAAATCTATTGGGTCCAAGATGAAATTCACCCTTGTTTGTCTCATTCGGCACAGAGAAAAATATAATAAATAAAAAAAAGATCAGAAAAACCTCAGATCTTATGTGGGGTTTTAATTTGGGTGTACATGCTTGTCAAAAAAAATTCAAGCCATTTTGACATAGGCAGAGTATACATGCTTCACAGAGATACACATGCACTTTTATCGAACCATGACTATGCACATAGGTTATCAAGTTTTCTATGGTTCATAGGCATTCTGGTGTTGTATACGTCTCAAACTTTTTCTTAGGCTTGCACGTGCCACGTGTCAAGTAAACACCAATTTTGGGATTTTTTGGAGATGGTTTGCTACTTTCTGAGGTTTAATTGAATTTTCGCGCGACGACACCGATTAATTATAGGTTGAACTGAGTCTACCCACAAAAAGATCCAAAATGATGCCAAACTTTTACATAGTCTCCAATGTGCCATAGGGATAAGAATTTTGTGGAGGTGGATGAAAAAATCTATTGGGTCCAAGATGAAATTCACCCTCTTTTGTCTCATTCAGCACATAGAAAAATATAATAAATAAAAAAACTGATTAGAAAAAACTAATATCCTACGTGGGGTCTTAATTTGGGTGTACAAGCTTGCCAAAAATTTTTTAAGCCATTTCGACATAAGAATACATATGCTTCTATTTATTCAGTATATAAAAGAATTTTTTTAATATATATAAACATCACTGTCGGTTTCAAAAAACCAGCATTGATGAGAATAAACCGACAGTGATACTAGTTATCACTGTCGGTTTATTTTCAAAAACCAACAGTGATATATAAAAAAATAAAAAAATTATGTCAGTCCTCGGGTTCAAGCGCGGGTCTCGGGCTACAGAGTTCAGAGACTTAACTGCTGCGCTAATATAGGATGTGTGCCATAGGTTATTTACTTTTTCCTTTTAACCTTTAGGCCGCTTAAAAAATTATAAAATAGAACAAAAAAATTTGAGCCGCCTAGGACTCGAACACGGGTCTCGTGGGCTAACTTGGAGGTCTTAACTATTGCACTAGTAGGAAGAGTTCGAAAGAAAATGAAAACTTGTCCTACTTAACACCTAACTGTAACACAACATCATTGTCGGTTTGGGGAGTGACCCGGTAGTGATGTGCCCCATCACTGTCGGTTTACAAGCAGAACCGGCAGTGATGAGCTATTTCCCAAAATAAATTAATAATTTATAAAATAGAACAAAAAAATTTGGCCCGCCTGGGACTTGAATACGAGTCTTGGGGGCTAAGTTGAGGGGCATTAACCGTTGCGCCAATTGGAGGAGTTTGAAAGAAAATGAAAACTTATCCTACTTAACACCTAACTAAACACATAACTGCTACAGCACATCACTACCGGTTTCGGTAGTGACCCGGCAGTGATGTGCCCCATCACTATCGGTTTACAAGCAGAACCGGCAGTGATGAGCTACTGCTATAAAAGTGGCGCGGGTTGAAATTATCCCAATTCATTTCAACCCCGCGCCGTCGGAGCACCACCCCGCGCCGGATCATCGCCCCATGCCATCCACTGCCCCACGTCGTTCACCGCCCCAAGCCAGAGCACCGCGCCGTCTATGCCAAGCCAGAGCACCGCGCCGTCCGGAGCACCGCGTCGTCCGTCCCACCGTTGAGGCCTTCAGGAGCGTGCAGACAACTGCTTTCCCACCCCTATGGTGAGTGCGTGGCTCAATGCCCGCTATGTGTCCGATGAAATGTCCCACAGCTACTTACTTGAATCAGTTTGATCATGCAATGTGTTGTCATACAGTTTGATCATGCAGCTATGAATGCTAGAACCTAGGTTTGCCACACAATGTGTGCTGTTTGTTTCTTTGTGTTTCTAGACGCATTGCTAGTAAGTAGTACATTATTACTTAATAGCACATTGCTCAGCTCTATTCATCAGTATACTGATAAGAACAAAAGTGTAATTTTATTTTTGGTTACCAGGATAAACATAGCAGGGACTCGTAATACTTGGCAGAAATTGCTCTCTGAACATTAATGGTAGTTTGTTTTTGGAGTACTTGCATTTTCTCTGTGAAACAAACTTACATTTTCTCTGTGAAACCATCTTGTACATCATTGGAGCTTGGCTAGATACATATGTGAAACCAATGGCTGGCCTCACCTCATAGCTTGCAATTGCAACTGCGCTCCCATCAGGCGAATACTCAATGTTTTTGGAACTGTACCACCAATGCTCAATGTTTTTGGATGTGAGGATGGAGTATATATACTTTAGACCTATAGAACTAATATATGTCCAAACTTGTCATGGAATTCTCCATGCTATCAGCATTAAGATGCATAATTATTAACTTATGCAAGATTACAAGTAATACATAGTTATGTAGCCTTGTGCATTAAACTAGGAATATTTTCCAACAATCCTATCTTATTATGAGTTTTTGCATGTCACTTTCCTGGGATAGTATGAGATGCATATTTGCCCCTACCAACCATGTAAGTTTCAGATCAAAGTATCACTAATTTAGAAAGATGCTTACCTGCACTGATACTTGTGAAAGAACCTCGCGCCGATGGTTGGAGGATTTATAGTGAGACTGAAGACTCTGAGACATCTCTAGGAGTATATCCAAAAGTCTTAAACTAGCTCTCTAAATCATCATTTGGTTTTTAATGAATAAAAAATATTCTTTATATCTTTCCTACATCTAACAACTATTACTAAGGCACGTGAATTGCTGTTTTCCAAACACTCCTATTTATGCAATGGTTGTGTGTTATTCATAAATATATTAAATTGTATAAGAATACATCATGTTTGAATGACAACCTAATTTACTTAAATGTATAGGCAACCATGGCATGGTATGTAGTGCATGTTGGTCACATGCCTAGGATTTATCAAACCTAGGAAGATTGCTATGCTCAAGTCGATCGCTACCTTGATAATTTGCATAAAAAATACAACACAGAAGCTAAAGCTTTGAGGGCCTACTATAGTCATCCGGCCTACCTTGCAAACCATAGGCAACCGACCTACTATGGTCCAATGAATGCAAACCATGGCCATCCGCTGGCACTGGAGATCGAAGAGAAGCCACTCGTCGGAGATGTGAAGATTAGGATAAATGTTCCTTGGTCTTGGAAAGATGTCATGCTTTTATTTATGGCTATGGTCATCGCTTTTCTTATTTGGAAGTTGATGTAGGCTTAGTTTCGTAGAACAGTAGGTGGACTTTGTTGTATGTGGTCAATCAAACAATGAATTTGTTCTAGGTGAACATATGCGATTATTTGACTTTGTTGTATGTGGACTTATTATTAGACTTTGCATTAAACATATTATATATATATGAACATATGCTATTAGTAGTTGTCCACGGCCAAAACTAACCACGATCGTGTCACAGCCATGACTCATCGTCGCCTGTTACCCCATCGTCGAAGAACAGATCGGCAACAAGAAGCGGCTGATATCGCTAGGACGGGAGAGCCACATGATCCGACAAATGGTGACAATGTCAATCAGGTCGGTGAGAACGAACAGCCATGGACCCCGTCTGGCCTACTCGATCTGGGTCAAAATGACAAAGATGGCCAGGTAACTTTAGTATCATGTGACTATGTAGCCACACATGCTAATCAATTGAGAGGGTCATAGCTTACTTGGTGTCTCTAGTAGGAGCCTCCGCCGACCGAGGAGCCAAAGGGTTCGGGTAGCAGGAAGGCTAGATCCAAGCGAGGCGTGTCAAAGATTCTTGTTGGTAGGAATGCATACTGGCACATTACTGAGTTCGATGAATTCAGGGATCCACTCTCACCGCCTATAGCTTTGACCAAATACAAGACTATCCTCGGGTTACTTGTTAGGTACTTCATTCCAATTAGGTACAGGAAGTGGATTGGAAAAGATGATGCCCCGTGGAGGGTTCCCGAAAGTGAGAAGGATTACATATGGGATGTCAAGATCCCAGAGTATTTCACTTTTCCAACCGAGTATGACAGAGAGTTAGTCAAGAAAAAAGCAAAAGAAATCATGGGGACATGCTTCAAGAATTTCAAGGGGACATTGTACAAGAATTTTGTCCTCCAAAATAAAAAGCTAGATTTCGATGGTGGACAGTTTAGCAAGCAGAAGGACTACTGGCAGCATTTCAAGGAATACAGGTTATCCGAGGAGTACTTAGCACTATGCAGGAAGAATAAGGAGAACTCGCAGAAAGCGACGAATCCTCACCATCTCGGCTCTCGTGGCTACACAAAAAAGATGCTAGCATTTGAAGCAGAACTTCAAAAGATGGATCGCCTTGCTGAGGAAGGCGTTTAGGTTGAGACAGCCGATTGGGAGCCCAGATCGGTATTATACTGTATGGGGAGAAATGTATGGCACATCGAGGACAAGAGCTTTAGCTCTACAAATGAACCCATGAGCGAACTCATCCAGAGGATCTCCTAGGTAACTGAGGAGGTGAGGCAAGGGACTCACACTTCTAATAGGGAGAAAGACGTGCTCACCTAAGCACTCAGAACCAAGGAGCACCCTAGTCGCACTAGAGGAACCGGTGTTGTTCCTTAGAAACTAGCATTTCCCCTAGAATCTAACACTTGCCGGAGCCGCTTGAGGGGTAGAGCAAAACAGGAGGCAGAGTATTTGAGGCGACTAAAAGAGATGGAAGACAGAATGGAAGCACGGATTGAGGCGATTGTTGAAGCATGAGTCGAGCAAATTTTGCTGTCCAAGGGGTCTGGAGTACCACAAAACCCTACTCCTACTGCCTTTAGCCCACAGTTTAGGGGTCGCAGCAGCTGCGGATCGACCCCGCTCGATGAAGAAGAGGCAAATATGCCTCATCCGGTGGACGACATCACTGAACCCATCAATGTCAAGTTGTACATCCGTCAGGAATGGACAAAGGACAAGGTGGTGCTTGGCCAGGCCTGGCCTACGAGAGATGGGACAATTAATGGCCACCCAATTCCATAGGAGTACGCTCGCGTCACCATTGACAGAATACTTGATAAGAAGTTTAACAAGATACCCTTTGAGTACCCCGTAGCGGAAGACAGGCCAAAACTTGGTCAAAACAAGGGCTCTCAAGTGGCCTGGCGCAAGCGCTTCATTAAGCTTGACCATCAATTGTCCTCTGATGATGAGGACGACTGTGAGTCTTCGCCCACCCACGATGATCACTCACCATCTCCCAACCAAGATCACTCCCCTCCTCATCCGGAGCCATCACCCCCGAGAAGACAGAGGTCTCCTTCTATTCGTCCGACTCCATCTTCATCAGCCCCGAGAAAAGAGACTCCTCCTCCTCCCCCTTCTCCTCCATCTTTATCAGCGCTGGGAAAACTGAATTCTCATCGTCATCCTCCTCCTCCTCCACCTCAGCCTAAAACAAGATCAAGGACATCCTTGCAATCGCAGAAAGGGTCTTTGGATTCGGTCGCTAATGCCCCCAAAGTGGACCAACAGAAAAGAAAAAGATTGTTCAGTGGCAGCATTACCACCTTGATGAAAGAAAAATTTACAGCACACATCTCAAAGGAAGATTGTGTTAGTTTCTTCAATCTCTGTGCCTCACTGCCTTCGTATTTGTTGAAGTCCGAATTCGAAAGGCAAACATAGAATAAATACGCTACAATAAGAGATGAAGAAATACACAATAAAGATTTAAGGAACATACAGAAGTACATCGAAGACAACCCAGGATTAACCATAGAAGAGGCTGCGAACATCTATTATGATGTACAAGGGATGGGAACACCGGCAATGAAGTATGAAAGGAGCAATCTTTTGATTCCCGATGACGAATATAAAAATTTGACAACATATATACGCTAGTTGCATGAATATTACATGGCTCAAGCAACAGAGACGAATGACTTTAGTTTTGAGGTTATTATCTGTTCGCCACATGTTTTCTATTATCCTAAAGAAGAGAAGTTTGATGTCGAGTGGGAGTGCTTGTTCTAGCTATACCAGAAACGCTCTCTGGATGTTCAAATGTTGACGCTGTGGACTATATTAGTACCCTACACGCACGATATTACAATTAACTACTCACTCGGGATAAATTGTTAACTTTTGAGCACTTCCCATGATTTTATGTAGGTGTATAGCAAAAATTTGCATTCTAAAAAGCAAATGGGATTACATAGGCTTCTTGGCCCCATGCGAGTCAATAAGAGGACATGTCTAGGCCTCTATGGATGTGACGTGGAAGACCTAAAACAGAGATTGATTGATGTTTTCGATGAATTCATGATGAAGAAGAAAACCCACATACTTCTAGCCTACAACTGTAAGTATGTGTTCTTGGCTTTTAATTTTATGCTTATTTTTTCGTTAAGATTATTCGATAATTAGGATTCTGTGATTGTAGCAACCATTTCGTCTTCATTTGTGTCAATCTTGCCAAAAATTTGATCGAGGTGTGGGACTCAAAGAAAAAACCATTTCATCATCTGGATGCACTGGTGGCAGTGCTGAATTAGTAAGCGATTCTAATAACATATTATTTTCTAATCACACATACCGCTTTCTAATGTTTCTTCCTTTAATGTTGCTCAGTGTCCGAAGAAGTCATATCGGTGGGACGTCGGTCCCATTCATGGTTGTCGAAATAGAGGGGAAGTACCTGTCACAGCCAGCGGGAAACAATGAATGCGGGTTTTATGTAATGTGGGCAATGCTTCGCTACATCGGCGGAAAATCGGAAGAAACCGATAAGTTGGTGTGTATAATCCTCATTTTATTTATGTCTGTTAATAATTCAACAAAATGATTTACTATTCCTCTTTGGATATAATCTTTTTTGAACGACAGCACAAGAAATATAATCACCAAAGGCTGCTAGACATGGAGATCGTCGCACTGCAATCGGAGCTCGCAAAATTTATCTTAACCGAGGTATTGGAAAAAGATAGAGTATTTTTCATTACACAATCCGTGAGGTACAAGGACCAATATGGCCCAGAGCGACTCGTCAAATTATTGTAAGAAGTCCGAGAAGCATTGCACAGTCTGTGAAGCTCGTTAAATGTTTTTATAAATTAAAGTTTCATAATCTATTGTAGTAGTTTATATATCAATACTTCATCATATCATTAATAGATGTTTATTTCCGCTATAATTCTGATCACACATTTAAATTCCGCTATACATTAAATTATTTATGACTCTGATAATATGATTACATTCCGCTGTTATACAATAACTATTATACTCTGATGTTGTACTAAAAGGGATGTATGAAATGGTTAAGAATGATGTAAGCTTTGTTCTCTTATTTGTGATCCTGATGGCAAAAATGTAGATTTTCGGGTTCTCCCCTGGGGTGTGCCCGACGGAACCGAGTAATTTAGTGTTCTCCCTTGAGTGCTTAGTGTCTAATGGAAGACAAGCACTCCTGTAAGGCATTAGATTAGGCAGTTCTGCCACAGGTGGTATCAGAGCATAAATGAGGAAATAAAGCTTTCAAATCCTTTTCTAAGCTAAAATTTGACAACCTGTTTTTGCAAAAAGTTAGGACGTTTACATGCGAAGTTATATAAGTAGCCCTATTACTATGGTTATGTATCCAGGATAGATGGCACTCTGCTGACTTAGATAGGCTTAATCAAGTTTTCTGCAGGTACACTGACTCGAGCATAGTTCGATAGTATCGACTAGCTACAGGGAAAGAACGTTGTGCCAAAAATATGAGAACGGTTGCCCTATATGCTGGCAACAATGGAAGGACGTATAGGATGTGCATTCAAGCATATCCTGTTTATGCATTGTAGCGCTCGTATTGCTTGTAGATACACCCTCCATAGGTGTCACGACTAACTTGTTCCTGTTCCATAGTTAGGTCTGCACTGTGGCTTTGTGTTCCGTGTTCACCCATGGTTTCACACCTGTCGTGACCCATGTCTCCTCGTACCCCTTTTTATGTGCTCTTATCGGACCCTTGCCCTGTAGTCGTACTAGTCAGTAATGGCCTCGAACGTCGCTCGCCTCGAACACGTGGAATTTGGTCGATTCGTCGTAGTGATCTCACGCGGGAACCCTGGTGAACCACGCTAGGACCACTGAGCGCTCCGCCTTTATAAGCAGAGCCTGTGTTAGCCTTGGTATCACCACTCGGCGCACTTTAGCTTGCTTAGGTTTTCCTTTGAGCAAGCTTTCGCTCAGCCTTCCTCACGACCACCGCTAGAAATGGCAGGAGCCTAGGTTAGTAGTTACTGCTTGAACGTTGAGGGTTTTTCCAAAATCCTGCATACCACCCTGCAAAAGCTTAGAGTCAAAGCTCGTCCTGAGTATGAGGGCCATGAGTATGAGGAGCATGGCACGGAGCGGTGTAAGGTTACTGTCTATATCAGGAAGAGTGAGGAGTTCCCCGACCTCACTGAAACCTAGAGTGTGACCACAACTGGGTTTCACTTTGTCGACACCTACCAGGTTGTGGCCCACAAAGCCTTGTGGTACCTTTACCAGATCTATGAGGAGCCCATTGCTCGTACCCCCATGTGGTTCTTTCCAGCTTTGGATAGGAATCGGTAGGCATGGAGGGCTTGCATGGAGGCCTTGCAAGGGCAGGATGCCCAAGAGGATAGCCCCACCGTGGTGCACTTGACCACGTACCTGCTTGCTCTAGATGAGCAGTACGACCAGCAAGCCTTGGAGCTGAGGATCTGCCTCAGTCAAGCCGAGGAGGCCGAGATCTTCACCCGGATGCTCGAGGTGCAGCTCACTGAAGCGCATGCCAGTGCTGTAGCTGCTGAGAGCCAGGAGACTGCCATGTCGAAAGCTCTGAAGGAGGCTGAAGACCAGCATGTCCAGCAGCTGTGTGAGGCTTATCTTGTCACTAGGGCCAAGCGGAGGACGCTAGCTGCTGAAAGGCAGGATGCCCCGATCTTGGAAGGGATCCCTATCCACTCGCCTGAAGGAAGGAGAACCGATGTGGCAGTGCCGCCAGCACCTCCACCCTCAGAAGTGTCAGAAGTAGAGCCCTTAATTCCTCTCACTCAACCATTGCCATGAGAAGATGTAGATTAGTGGCCTTGGGATGCTGTACCCATAGTAGTAGTAGTGTTTTTCATTGCTGTCCTCCGGTATTGTGTTCGTGCCATTGTTGTTCATCCATAGTTATTGAAATCGTCCAGCAGTAGGGAAGGTAAATGATGTATCATGAATGGGAGCCTGAATGCCTGTATGATGTACCCGTATAAGACCATTGGAACATGCATTTTATTTAGTTCACTATGTTTATTGCGTTCATCTACCTTAAGTTCGTTAGGTGTGCTTAAGAGTTTTCATGGGCGAAATTAAGCGGGTTGCAAGAGAAGTTGACATTTAGATGCCAGCAGATTAGCCATGAACATAGGACACTGTATCGACTAATTGTGAATGTCCCAGCAAAACACTTGAATCTCTTTAAAACAAATCCGTCGTTGGATTTGTATTCCTTATCCCTTGTTGTGGAGGGAACCTTTGTTGTTTAAATTTTTCCCTTGCAATACTCCCCTTACTCTGTGGTCTATGACCCCACCGCCTTCATGGCGTGTAAGTTGGTAATAGTTGCCTGGTTAAAAGCTTATGGTGCCACAACGAAACTGAGGGCTCCCTGTGGAACAGCTGCCACATGGTGACGCTGCTCGGCACGCGCTGGTATCGAGGTTGTTAACCAAGTACCTTTACTAAGTTACACCGCCATACCACTTTTGCTACAAATAATTTTCTTGAAAATGTCCAGGTGTTTAAATAGGAAATCCACAACGGGTCAATGAATTAGTGTTCTTTCAAAGTAAGCAAGAGGAGGTGGTTTTGGAGGAAGAAAGTATGGCATGGTATTAGTCTACATGAAAGACGGACGTGGTCGAGTAGTAGGGAGTGCTTGTAAAAGCATGAGTGGATGTCATGTCCCAAGCCCTGTGTTTAGTTGACCACGCTATGTATGCCGGGTTATTTCGTTGCATGTCCTATGAACGCCGTCTGTGTCAGGCCCTTTAGCTTCCCTTTCTCGCGTGGCCGCAGCATTGTGCCGCACTCGCCGTCCTTGTGCACTGTGCACTTTTCCTTTTCCTGGCGTCCGGTTGGCTCTCTACCTCGCACCATCGTTTCCCGTACCGGACCCCCCCCCTCATTTCCCCTTCCCTCTCCTTTCTCTCTTCTTTTGGTGACACGACCGCCCGCACGCCTTTCTCCTCAAGCGGACCCCCTCTCCTCTCCTTTATTTCCCCCTTTACCGCTCACGCAGGAAGCGCACCATGTCCGATCTTATCTTCATAGCATGAACTGTCTGTGTATCCCATCCACTCCGCCTCCACTGCCGGTGATTTGCGCTCCACCTCCATTCGCCACTATAAGATACCCTTGGTCCTTGCTCTTCTTCTTCATCCCCATTCTCCTCGCATATGGAGCAGAGCTACGAAATCCAGTTGACCTTGTGAAGCTAGGTTCGTCAGTCTGAGGTGATGGTGTAACCTGAAGAGAAGAAGGGATCTGGTTTTCGGAGAAGTTCAAGTCTACCTTTGGATAGCTCGATCTTAGGGTTCGCGATGTTTTACTTCTCAGTCGACTGTTTTTGGATCTATTGGTGCTACGCTATGTTTTGGATAATCATTATCTTATTGTTTCTCCATTACCCTCGTCTATCTCGACTTCTAGATTAAGTCTCGGTTGTACCAGGTTGCTCTTAAACATGTATCCCTAGATCCCCGTGTGGTGGAGTATTCGAAGTCGTGTAATCTTTCGTGTAATCTCTGATCTACGAAATATAATCACATTTTTCCCTTCTAGTTCTAGCTTCTAATCTCGGGATGAGATTCTTTTTAAGGGGGGTTGGTTGTAACACCCCTGGTGTTACGAGTTTATTTAGCACCGCGATTTAGGCCTAAGAAAAATTTCCGAAACGAGTTTTTTGGGTTTTTAATTTAAAACGTACTTGCTGCGACAAGTGAATCCCGTGTGACTTAGTTTCGTGGACTCAAATCAACGCTCAAGATAAATTATGCAGTGCGTAGAAATATTCAGGAATGTCCGACGATGATTCTAGGGAATGTTTTGTTCAGTTAGATTAAGCATGAAAATCAACTTTTATAAATAAAATAAAATTCATTAATAAATAGAACGATACATATAAACTCACGGGTTTATTTTGTTAAGCATGAACTGACGAGAAAGAGAGCGCAACAGCTTCATTTATTTTTTTCGGCGTGCACCATACTCGCCTGGAATCCAAACACGGTTCACTGCGCCTTGCACAACACTATATAAAGTCAGGCTGTGTTTAGAATTTGTACTCGTCAAGCTTTCTGTGCTGAGACTTGAACCAAAGTGCTATTCTTAGATATGAACACAGAAGAGGAATAGATGCTACGATTCTCCAACTGGAGCTACAGACGCGCCTATACAGGGACTGACCGGAAATTCTATCTGTAGTGGTGTGAAGATGTCAGCTGCGTCATGGTAAAAATGGCAATCATCTCTGTTGCATGAAATATTTACATGCCTGATTACTTGCTAACCCTTTGCTGTAACCATGATTGAGTTGGATAATCCTATCAAGAAGCTAGCGCTTATCATTGATGATCATGTGAGGAAGTGAAAATATTACTGATCATGATCATTGCTTTAATAATGATAGAGTTAAATCGTGCACGAGGAGCGCTTTTAATAATGGCAGCGGAAACATTACTGAGCATGAGCACTGTAGCACCGTGGAAATCGCTGTAGCATGAGTCAACACTGTCCATTGAGTCTTGCACGGAGCGCACAGGGCACGTAGGAAACACTGTAGCGATGTGGGAAGTACCGTAGCGCGGGGAAAGTACTGTAGCGCAGTGGAACACTGTTCATCCGAAGCATCACAGTCGTGCGCAGCAGCGCTTTATTACCTTTCAGCAAGCTAGTTAGCCGCTAACCTTACGACGCGTCGCTATCGTGCCTTCACGTCGCCTGCCTTTAAAAGGTTACGCCGAGCCGTTCCGCTCCACTGCTCACTTGCTTATCTCAAATCAAGTTTCTCTGTTCTTGTCCATGAAAGTTGCGTCTATCGATTTCTCCCGAGCTGCAATAATCAGCTGAGGTAGCTAATCTGCAATTGATCTTCTCATTCTCTAATGTTTCCTTGACCTGTGGTCTTCTTCCTCATTAATTCCTTGACCTGCATGAATGAATCAGCACCTCACCACCAAGCACGTTTAGCCCAAAGCACACTCTAGTCCTGATGTGCTGGTCAAGTCCAAAGACCACTCAAAGTCTATCATTTGAATTAATGCACTCATGACCAAAGACCCACTCCAAGTTCATCACGTGAAATCTAATTCACATGACTAGCTAGCCAAATGCCAGCTCCACCTCCAACCCCGCATCTCCTGCCTATAAAGGACATGCCAAGCCTCCCAAGCCATCCCACTCCACCGCTCACCATCTTACTCTCTAAATCGAGTTTCTCTGTTCTTGCTTGGGAAGGCAACGCTCTGTTGATCTCCTTCCTCAAGCTATAATTGACCAAGGTAGATAGTCCCCATACATCCCCTACCTCCCTTCTACCTCCCCATGCCCTTAGATTTGGAAGTCATGGCTAGAATCGCCATCAAGCGAAAGTCCAGCAGCTGTCCATGGTGGACGAGCTGAGGAGCACAAATGCTCGGTGCTCTCTGTGTCTCTCTCGAAGAATCCTAGCTATATACTCGCTCTGCTCTTTGTTTAAGTCCACAACAGCAGCTTGTCCTATGCCATGTGCTAGTAGCAAAGCCGAGAACCAACTCAGCTCCTATACACATAAAGTCAAGAGTCATGAGCCATTAATCCACTCCACCAATTTCTTTATTCCTTTTCCCTTTCTAATAACCAGCGGCAGCTCGTGGCTACTAATCACGTTTCATTTTCTCTCCTCGTGATTAATTAGCGACCACCTTGCACAATTAATATCTCCACTATGCTAACTCTGATTCCATCACTTCTTCTTCCTAAATTCATCTAAAATCGAACCCCACCTATCCATAAAGTTTCATAATTTTTGGAACACAGTTGAATTTATGTGAATATTTAATTGTGTCTGTTTGCCGAGTACCGCGAGTTCGACGCCGACGGAGGGACGTCGATGGATTGTGGAGTCATCGAGAGTTGCTGGAGAAATAGTACTTTTGGAAGCGTGATTGGATTTCTAAGAATTTCGGCTGTCGTTGATTATTTACATCTATGCATTTGCATCAATACATATCATAATAGGAACGATGGTGGATCGTGGGATCAACTGGAGTAGCTGAAAGATGATGCTATGGTGATCATATCACGAAGATGGAATGCTAACTTTTGGTTATATTTTAACCAGGCAAGCCCCGGTGCATAACCTCTACTTTTCTACAGTTTAAATTATATTTGTGCATTAAGTTTAAGGAGTTGAATGAAACCCACTTGCATATATATCTTTATTCCTATGAGTCTTACTAGTATGACAGGATCGTGTAGAATGCTATGCTATAGGACTCCGGTAGAAGTCGAGTGATTGCCTATCACTCGCGAGAGATAGGAAATATATTATTGGATTACTATCACTTAGAAAATATAAAATGGTGGAAAGGAAAAATAGTGACCGGGCAGGGATATGGTTTGGGTATTGGTGGGTGTAAGAAGTTGTGTCGCCGCGGAGGCGGGTCATAGCTTGGTTACACCGTTTTTCCCTGTCTGGTCGGTTAAGGACCGATCGTTGCATATGACTTTAGGTAGGTCACAAACTTATTATCCCGAGCACATACTTATGTATGGGCGCTTGGAAGACTTGTTGCTCTCTTGTCGCGGATCCGGCTCTTTCCGGACCGACTGTTAGGGTTTGTTTTGGTGGAGGAGGTCCTTGCACCGCACTGAGTCCGAGACTCAGGGGCGGGGGCTTGGAGTCCTAATTTGGACGGGGACCTGGACACCCAAGACAGGAGAGTGTTGGGTTGGTCCTGCTTGTGCCTAGGGTACAAGCGGGGCGTGTGTTTTTGGGGTACCCAGCTAGGGGCATTGATTCGTGAATCGCTGGGCTATTCAGTACGGCTTGTCTGCGGTTTAGCATCGTAGTAAGAACTGAAGATGAAAAGATGAAAGATGGAAAAGGAAATCTGATTGCTTACCACCTGCTTGAAAGTAGCATAGGTGCTTACATAGAATGGTTAGTTAATGAACCAATGCGGCTATTAATAAAAATCAAATATAAGGACGCATGCTTAGTAATGCTTCCTGCAAATGCAACCCACAAGCCAGATAGCCTTGCATATCCTTGGAGTCTTTTCTTTCTTCCTGTTAGGAAAGTCTTGCTGAGTACAATTGAGTACTCAGGGTTTTATTCCCCCTGTTGCAGGTGACAGGTTGATGCTAGAGCTGACCCTTGTGTGTGGATTCCTCCTGATGGGCTCAGTGAGGATTCCTTTACATCACGATTGTAGTTTTTATTTATAACTCTCACCAAATGTTTTTATAAATGAAAGTTTCATAATCTGTTGTAGTAGTTTATATATTAATACTTCATCATATCATTAATAGATGTTTATTTCCGCTATAATTCTGATCACACATTTAAATTCTGCTGTACATTAAATTATTTATGACTCTGATAATATGATTACATTCCACTGTTATACAATAACTATTATACTCTGATGTTGTACTAAAAGGGATGTATGAAATGGTTAAGAATGATGTAAGCTTTGTTCTCTCATTTGTGATCCTAATGGCAAAAATGTGGATTTTTGGGTTCTCCCCTGGGGTGTGCCCGACGGAACCGAGTAATTTAGTGTTCTCCCTTGAGTGCTTAGTGTCTAATGGAAGACAAGCACTCCTGTGAGGCATTATATTAGGCGGTTCTGCCATAGGTCATAGCTTACTTGGTGTCTCTAGCAGGAGCCTCCGCCGACCGAGGAGCCAGAGGGTTCGGGTAGCAGGAAGGCTAGATCCAAGCGAGGCGTGTCAAAGATTCCTGTTGGTAGGAATGCACACTGGCACATTACTGAGTTCGATGAATTCGGGGATCCACTCTCACCGCCTATAGCTTTGACCAAATACAAGATTATCCTCGGGTTACTTGTTAGGTACTTCATCCCGATTAGGTACAGGAAGTGGATTGGAAAAGATGATGACCCATGGAGGGTTCCCAAAAGTGAGAAGGATTACATATGGGATGTCAAGATCCCAGAGTATTTCACTTTTCCAACCGAGTATGACAGAGAGTTAGTGAAGAAAAAAGCAAAAGAAATCATGGGGACATGCTTCAAGAATTTCAAGGGGACATTGTACAAGAATTTTGTCCTCCAAAATAAAAAGCCAGATTTTGATGGTGGACAGTTTAGCAAGCAGAAGGACTTCTGTCAGCATTTCAAGGAATATAGGTTATCCGAGGAGTACTTAGCACTATGCAGGAAGAATAAGGAGAACTCGCAGAAAGCGACGAATCCTCACCATCTCGGCTCTCGTGGCTACGCAAAAAAGATGCTAGCATTTGAAGCAGAACTTCAAAAGATGGATCGCCTTGCTGAGGAAGGCGTTTAGGTTGAGACAGCCGATTGGGAGCCCAGATCGGTATTATACTGTATGGGGAGAAATGTATGGCACATCGAGGATGGGAGCTTTAGCTCTACAAATGAACCCATGAGCGAACTCATCTAGAGGATCTCCTAGGTAACTGAGGAGGTGAGGCAAGGGACTCACACTTCTAATAGGGAGAAAGACGTGCTCATCCAAGCACTCAGAACAAAGGAGCACCCTGGTCGCACTAGAGGAACCGGTGTAGTTCCTTAGAAACTAACATTTCCCCTAGAATCTAACACTTGCCGGAGCCACTTGAGAGGTAGAGCAGAACAGGAGGCAGAGTATTTGAGGCGACTAAAAGAGATGGAAGATAGAATGGAAGCATGGATTGAGGCGATTGTTGAAGCACGAGTCGAGCAAATTTTGCTGTCCAAGGGGTCTGGAGTACCACAAAACCCTACTCCTACTGCCTTTAGCCCACAGTTTAGGGGTCGCAGCAGCTGCGGATCGACCCGCTCGACGAAGAAGAGGCAAATATGCTTCATCCGGTGGACGGCATCACTAAACCCATCAATGTCAAGTTGTACATCCGTTAGGAATGGACAAAGGATAAGGTGGTGCTTAGCCAGGCCTGGCCTACGAGAGATGGGACAATTAATGGCCACCCAATTCCACAGGAGTACGCTCGCGTCACCATTGACAGAATACTTGATAAGAAGTTTAACAAGATACCCTTTGAGTACCCCGTAGCGGAAGACAGGCCAAAACTTGGTCAAAACAAGGGCTCTCAAGTGGCCTGGCGCAAGCGCTTCATTAAGCTTGACCATCAATTGTCCTCTGATGATGAGGACGACTGTGAGTCTTCGCCCACCCGCGATGATCACTCACCATCTCCCAACCGAGATCACTCCCCTCCTTATCCGGAGCCATCACCCCCGAGAAGACAGAGGTCTCCTTCTATTCGTCCGACTCCATCTTCATCAGCCCCGAGAAAAGAGACTCCTCCTCCTCCCCCTTCTCCTCCATCTTCATCAGCGCCGGGAAAACTGAATTCTTGTCGTCATCCTCCTCCTCCTCCACCTCAGCCTAAAACAAGATCAAGGACATCATCGCAATCGTAGAAAAGGTCTTTGGATTCGGTTGCTAATGCCCCCAAAGTGGACCAACAGAAAAGAAAAAGGTCGTTCAGTGGCAGTGTTACCACCTTGATGAAAGAAAAATTTACAGCACACATCTCAAAGGAAGATTATGTTAGTTTCTTCAATCTCTGTGCCTCACTGCCTTCGTATTTGTTGAAGTCCGAATTCGAAAGGCAAACACAGAATAAATACACTACAACAAGAGACAAAGAAATACACAATAAAGATTTAAGGAACATACAGAAGTACATCGAAGACAACCCAGGATTAACCATGGAAGAGGCTGCGAACATCTATTATGATGTACAAGGGACGGGAACACCGACAATGAAGTATGAAAGGGGCAATCTTTTGATTCCCAATGATGAATATAAAAATTTGACAACATATATACGCCAGTTGCATGAATATTACATGGCTCAAGCAACAGAGACTGATGACTTTAGTTTTGAAGTTATTGTCCGTTCGCCACATGTTTTCTATTATCCTGAAGAAGAGAAATTCGATGTCGAGTGGGAGTGCTTGTTCTAGCTATACCAGAAACGCTCTCTAGATGTTCAAATATTAACGCTGTGGACTATATTAGTACCCTACACGCACAATATTACAATTAACTACTCACTCGAGACAAATTGTTAACTTTTGAGCACTTCCTATGATTTTATGTAGGTGTATAGCAAAAATTTGCATTCTAAAAAGCAAATGGGATTACATAGTCTTCTTGGCCCCATGCGAGTCAATAAGAGGACATGTCTAGGCCTCTATGGATGTGACGTGGAAGACCTAAAACAGAGATTGATTGATGTTTTCGACGAATTCACGATGAATAAGAAAACCCACATACTTCTAGCCTACAACTGCGAGTATGTGTTCTCGGCTTTTAATTTTATGCTTATTTTTTCGTTAAGATTATTCGATAATTAGGATTCTGTGATTGTAGCAACCATTTCATCTTCATTTGTGTCAGTCTTGCCAAAAATCTGATCGTGGTGTGGGACTTGAAGAAAAAACAATTTCATCATCTGGATGTACTGGTGACAGTGCTGAATTAGTAAGCGATTCTAATAACATATTATTTTCTAATCACACATACCGCTTTCTAATGTTTCTTCCTTTAATGTTGCTCAGTGTCCGAAGAAGTCATATCGGTGGGACGTCGGTCCCATTCATGGTTGTCGAAATAGAGGGAAAGTACCTGTCACAGCCGGCGGGAAACAATGAATGCGGGTTTTATGTAATATGGGCAATGCTTCGCTACATCGGCGAAAAATCGGAAGAAACCGATAAGTTGGTGTGTATAATCCTCATTTTATTTATGTCTGTTAATAATTCAACAAAATGATTTACTGTTTCTCTTTGGATATAATCTTTTTTGAACGACAGCACAAGAAATATAATCACCAAAGGCTGCTAGACATGGAGATCGTCGCACTGCAATCGGATCTCGCAAAATTCATCTTAACCGAGGTATTGGAAAAAGATAAAGTATTTTTTATTGCACAATCCGTGAGGTACAAGGACCAGTATGGCCCAGAGCGGCTCGTCAGATTATTGTAAGAAGTCCGAGAAGCATTGCACAATCTATGAAGTTCGAGAATATTTTTTTTATTTTGAGGGATCGAGATCTGGATAAGAACATTTGAACTGTAACCGTAACATTTGTAATGTTTAATATTGATGGACCTCTCGTCTACGTAGCGTATATAAAGCGAAACCCGATTTCACGAAAAAATATAAATTAAAATCAATTATAAAACAATAAAATGCGAATAGGCCATCACTGCTGGTTAGCAACGAACCGACAGTGTTGTCTTGCAAAATACTGCCAGTTATCAACAAACCGACAACGTTGTCTTGCAAAACACTGCCGGCTTGAGCCATGAACCGACAATGTTGTCTTGCTCAACACAGCCGGTTTGAACCAACAACCGACAGTGTTGGCTAGCTCAACACTACCGGTTTAAACTATGAACCGACAGTATAGGCTTGCTCAATACTGTTGGCTTGAGCCAAGAACCGACACTCTTGAAGTAACCATCACTGTCGGTTAGGACTACAAACCGATAGTGTTGTTCAACTAGACACTGTCGAACAACACTGTCGGGTGGAGCCAGAAACCGACACTGTTTCCCGTAGATCAGTGTAGATTTTTAAGAACCGACAGTGATATCAACCCTATCACCGTTGGTATGTCATTATGGGTTCAAAATCTGGCAGTCAATAAGGTTTTTATCCGACGGTGATGTCGGTAGTGCTCACTAACTACACGATATCCACGGGTCCACCACCAACGCGTCATCCTGCTCACTCCGTACTGACAAACGCCGCGATCCTGTCCAGCAGCTCCCTGGCCTTCTCTTGCGCGGGCTCCAGCAGGTAGAACACATGTCCGACTCCTTGGGACTCGAACAGCTCCGCGTCCTTTCTGGCCCGCGCCGCCTCCTCCGCGTACAGCTTCCCGCGCCACCGAAGGACGTCGCCCTCGGCCACGCACACCATCACCTTCCGGCACCGCAGGTTCTCCAGCCCCGGCGCGGCGGGCGCCGTCGGGTTCATCCGCGGGTCGTCCACGCCGTCCACCGCGCCGGGGCACACGAACTCCCACAGGCCCTTCTGCTGCTGTTGTTTCGAGGGGCTCCGCGGCTCCCCGCCGATGGGGTCCTTGCCCCAGAACCAGGGGTGGATGAGCACGACGCCCTTGAGCTTGAGGCCAGCAGCGTCGTCTCGGATGTCCGGGTGCATGGCGAGGTGGTGGCAGATGTTGCCTCCCGCGCTGTCGCCGGCGAGGAACACGCGGGCGGGGTCGCCGTGCGCCGCGAGCCACGGGTCGGCCTCGGCGTCGGCCACGGACGACGACGACAGCGCCCACTTGAGCGCCGCGAGGGAGTCCTCGTACGCGGCGGGGACCGGGTGCTCCGGCGCGAGGCGGTAGTCCACGGAGACGGCCACGGCCGGGCAGGCGGCGGCGAGGTCGTTGAGGCAGCGGTGGTACGCGGCCGACCCGGCCGATCCGATCACAAAGCCGCCGCCGTGGAAGTAGACGACCACGGGGAGCTTCCTCTCGGCCGTGGCGGCGGCGGGCGGGAGGTACAGGCGCACGAAGGAGTGCGGCGAGAGGGCCACGTCCTTGGACACGACGCCCGTGGCGGCGTCGCGGCCGGGTGGGATCGGCGGCATCGCGAGTGGCCGCTCCAGGCGGCCGCTCTTGTACACCAGGAGTAGCGGGGCGAAGTCGTGCACGACCTCGTCATCGTCCCCTTCAGCGGCCGTCGTGGCGCTCGACATTGTGTGTTGCCCGGCTGTGCGCGTCCGGTGCGGCCCGATCGAGAGAGAGCATGCGTCGTCGGTTCCGCTATTTGTAGACGACGACTCGCTGGCGAGGACGACTGCGAGGAGATGCGCGAGTTGTGTGCCGGCACGCGTGGCTGGGTAAGCGAGGGTGTTGGCGAGCAGGTAGGTGAGTCACACGAATTCTGTAACTTTGCCATGGCCGGTAGATCATGCGTTTTTGTGTTGTTCTTCGCTGGTTTCCTTGTGCGCCGCGCGGGTTGGATCGGAGATGCCCTCCACAGGTCCAAAATGCCCTACCGGACGATGCCTTGCTCCGTTGAAGGTTTTATGGGAATTTGAGGCGACAGTACATTACTAAAAATTTGAGGCCTTGTACTTCTCAAAATTTAAGCCTGTCTGCCCCAATTTGAGTACTTTCCAAAATTTAAGCCTGTCTGCCCCAATTTATGCCTTGTACTACATAAAACCAGATGCCTCAATTTGAGTACTTTTCGAATTTTAAGCCTGTCTGCTCCAATTTAAGCCTTGCACTACATAAGACCAGATGCCTCAATTTGAGTACTTTTCAAATTTTATTAAGCCTGTCTGCCCCGCTACTATGCAAGCCAGAATTAAGGCCCATGGAATAGGATAGAAAAATAACGCAATGAACTCCTCGTATTGGGCCTTGCTTCCTTTATGCTCTGTATATAATGTTCTAGGAATTGTTTGACCCGCGTCATTGAGAAATGTTGTAAGTGATGGCTCTGTTCGGCTGCTCGTAAAGCCGCTTGTGCTGATTTGTACGGCTGATTTGTTTAGAAAGAAAAATATTGTACCATGACTTATAAGCCGACTTATAATGCCAGTCGAACACTCCCGATAATTTCTCTCTCAATGTCCTTGCGAGGTTTAAAAAAACAAAAAAATCTCTCTCTCATAACTCAATAGTCATATAATCTTGAGATAGTTGATGTTCGTCTAGAACTGAGAAATTCAATCGAGTTGGGTGTCCTTTTAGGGACGCATTACCGCATTGGTTTCAATTTAGACCCAGTTGTCGTGCAAGGATATATATGCTACGAAAGAGAAGATAGTTATAGTATGCCAATCATTATTAGAGGCAAAAGTCGTGCCGTCCAATTGATGTCCTTTTATTTTCGATTGATGTCCTTTTATTTTCGCATCAGTATTGCTTGAACTCTTAGTGAGCTTGCTAGCAACTAGTGTTGGCAGTGGCGGTGGCGGTGCGGGACCCACGGGATACCCCACAAGGAAGGGAGAAGATCTAGTCTAACTAGAATTTTTCCCCTGTAATCTTAGTAGTAGTATTATTCTATAATCCTACTAGGAACTCTCATTGTAAACCGACTAGAATTCTGACCTCCTGACTATATAAAGGAGGGCAGGGTTCTTAGAGACACCACTTTTACGACACATCACAACACTTTACAATCAATCCAATGCAAAGGCGAACGTCGACTGGACGTAGGGCTATTACTCGATCAAAGATCGAGGGTCCGAACCAGGGTAAATCGACTGTCTCTTGCGTTTACCGTCGAGTTCCGCATACGCTGAAGCCCGAACATACTGCCCCGGGTACCCCCGTGGTAGGCTATCGGTGGTGAAACATCGACAGATAGATCCAGAAAAAAAATTAGGAGGGCTAGGTCAAAGAGAGCTAGACCAACTTAACTTAATTATATCCCATACAAAGCTAACATATAGCAGTTTTAAACCTTTTACATGACAACTTAGATAAACAATTGAAAGTGCATCATAAAACGCATAAGAAGTAAAAGATACAATTTTTATAACTAACCAACAAAAGATCGATAGATGACGACACATTCACGCTACCATATTCTTCATGAATCATTAGAAGCAATCTATATACAAGAAGAAAAAAATTAGTGACAAATTTCAAGTATTTAACATCAAAGTTTTGAAGGTAGACGAGAACGTATATCATACCACTAAATTGTTCAGAGGCACTAACATATACCGGGTTTTCATCTCTTCAAATCGTTTTATGATTTTGTCATTCTTGATGCTTCTAAATATCTTCTTCTTAGTGTAGTATATCATTAAGTCATCGAGCCGTTCATCACTGATTTTGTTACGCAAATATGTCTTTACAATAGACATAGCCGAAAAATATCCTCTCAACTGAAGGTGTTGCCACCGGAAGAATTAATGTCGAGATATCATTGTGCAAATTTTTTTTGCACCTTTATCATATGCATCCTTAACAATCTCAACTTTATCTTTGTACCAATCAACCATCTCTCTGAATGTACCCTTGTTGTTGGAAGTAGAGGACTTATTGTGTCCACGGAAAGCATCACCTTGCATTATGAAAAATCTTGCTACATCTAAAGAAGATGTCAAGCAAATCTCATATATTTTCTCTTCCTCCTTGCTAATTGCATCAATTTTTCTAGCCACATTTGTTCTTTGGTTCATAAAGTTATCACGCTTTAGCCTAGCATCATTGTGGGTCTTGCAAGTAGTGTGACGATTAAAAGTTTCCTTACCTTTTTTCTATTTATTATAACCTTTCATCGCAAGCACGGAACTACAAAATTTTTCAGGCTTTCTCGGATCAAAGAAAAATAACAATATAAGCATCGCAATAAGCTGCATCCTTGCACTCACTATACTCAAGCCAATCAAACTTGTCAAATCAAGTTTGTTGAAATGATCTCCATTGACCACTTTGCCATTTAGAAACAAAGGTAAGATTATGAGGTTGGGTTGAACCTCTCAAAGCATATGCCCTTCTTACTTGGTGTCTAATTTCATGTACATATTCTTCAATTGATTTGCGATTTCTAGGATCACCAACTACATCGGATTGACTAAACTCCACTCTACGTATGTTTGGTTGATTTGTGTGGTCATTAGTGCCTAAAATTATTGATGTACCACTTGAACTACAAAAATATGTGTGCAATGTTCTTTTGGACATTTTGAATAATCTGTAATTTATTCTTAATCAAATTTTGAACAATTAGTTATGTGTAAAAAAAATCAAATCTAAATATCAGAAAATGAAGAATATACCTTATGGACTACTGCCTTTTGTTGCCTAGTGCCTGCCTGCGTCCTGCGGGCTGCGGCTGTGGCCTCTGGCCTGCTTGCTGCCTGGATCACGACAATCACATGTCAACACACCTTATTGTTGTTAACCTGTGGGCAACCACAAGAATCGTCCTGCGGACGATCAATCGATCAAGGGCTTCTTGAACGATACTCTCTGAACCGGCATCGAGTGCACTAGCTAGTGGCCTCATCTAGTAGCAGGAGTTTTGGATTCTTCAGCATGCACGAGCAATGGCAATGGCAAATACATTGCTTCTAACCTCCAGAGAGCTGAAGTCCCCTCTCTCCCACCTGTGTTCAGCAAAGGGTTTGCATTCAAGAAGTCAGTATTAGCTACCATAAATAAAATAGCGATAAAGAAGACAAAACCAACTGGACTATTTTGTTACATGAAAAAATAATTGCAAATGTGTTTAAGAGAATTGCAAAACAAGAAATGAAGTGCAGATGTCATTAGCATTTAGAATATAAATAGAATTAGAGCCCACATGAGTGTTGTAGCCACTAGGAAGAAGAGCAATGAAGCTAAGGGCATTGGCTGAAGTAGCCGCAGCCTCAAGCTCTGCCATTGTGGCATCAGGCTTGCCATAAAGAATGTTCTCAAGAATTGTAGTTGCAAAAACTGCAGGTTCCTGATTCACCAAACTAATCTGGTCCCTGAGCCACTTCAATTGCAGCGTCTTGATGTTCACATTATCCAACAAAACTTGCCCAACACCAATAATCATGACCACTTATTATAAAAATTAAATAGACTGACAAGTGACAACAACATAAGGTGAACAGTTCATTTGCTCACCCTGATTAGGATAGTAAAAACCACTCAATGAGAGCAACAACCGTGCTCTTTCTAAACCCACTGCCTCCAACGACCGCTGCAGTTTTTCCAGCGGGGAAGAAGAGAGAAAAAATGTGGAAAATCATGACATCCGGGTGGGAAGGATAGATGAAGGCCACTTTCTTGAACTCTATGTTGCCACCAACTTCATCAAGGCACCTCCCATCAGCTGTGTCCTGAACTATCATTGGCCTCTGCCTTATCACCTCCACTAGCTTGTAGCTGGCAATCTTCCCTTTGCTGAATGCTCCAAGGTCTAAAAATGACTGCCGTCATTAGCGCCTCGTCTTTAACCTCCACTTATACAAGTGTTTCAGATCTCCAGCCCCTCCTTCCCTACCTCCGTTGCCATATTTTATGGGGGCTGAGGGGGGCTCTACAGACATGGCCAGGGTAGAGGGGCTTGAGCCCCTCCAGCCTCGGTGGCAGATTCGCCCCTGCTTCTGCACTGCACTTCCTCCTTCCTTCTGCCCTATGAAGTTGTCTTCAACAGGAGACTACCTATAGTCTTTAACATAGTACCTATATGGAAGATCCATTTTTTGTGTCATGAGAGGTATAATCCAAATCTGAGTATCCTCTCTTCTATAGACCCATTTGCAGAAAGGGTTCTCTTTTGAGTCTTGTTGTTGGAGAAAACAAAAAATAGGTATTAAACCATTTGCCTATAGCGCTACACAAGCATGTAATGGGTCTTGTATTTTGGGTACGGTTGTTGGAGACCGTCTGAGACATGGGAAACATATTGAGCTCCTTTTGCCAGCAGCGACAGCTATCGTCTGTGGTGTAGTCTGTGTCAGAGCACTGGTTGTTATCGCTCTTGGCACCTGCAATGGGAGGGTCGACAAGGGGCCAGGTTAGATCCGCGTGTTAGATTGATCTCCCAGCCAATAAGCCCAACGGCCTATTGGGCCTTGGTCACGCGCCCTGATCGGGGGCGCCCAACCCTACATGGTTGGTGGGCCCCCGTCGCACTGCGCTATATAAAGAGGTGGGGGCCGGCGGCTCGAGGTACGAGGTTCACCGTGAGTCGCAAACTCCACCGACAAAACCCTAGACCGATCTGAGAGGGCGCGCAGCCAGCGATGGGAAGCTCCACTGACTTCGTCGTCGCCACTGCACTGCATCACCGTCTCCACTGCGTCGCCTCTCCTCACCGACCGTCGCTGCCCGTGTGCTGCCTCCATCACCGAAGCTGAGATGGCCGGCTCTACGACTCGCTCCGAGGGCTCAGGTTCAACACCAACACCTCTCTCTTTATCTCTCTGATCTTTCCCCTCTGTTCATCCCGTATTCAAAGAAACAAACCCTAGATCTACTGCTAGAGATCCTAAATGTTCTTAACAATGGTATCAGAGACAGCCTATCTAGTACGTGGATCTAGATAAAAAAAAACAATCAAAAGAAATCCAAAGAAGTTGGTCCGATTTTGAATCGGATCAAGAAAGAGAAAACCTAACCCTAACAGAAAGGGGACGGTCATTAGGGGCTTCGGCCGACATAGGGTTCGGTTGAACCCTAACCTCGATCCCTTCGAATCTGAGAAAAGATGAAGGTTCGGATGAAGAAAACCTAACCCTAACTCTAGAGAGCTCGGGAAAAGGAAAGAAAGAGAACCGATTTCAAATCGGAAAAGAATCCAAAATCAAATCAAAACCTAACCCTAGCATGAACAGAGAAAGGATGAAGGGGAAGGGATCCTACCCGGGTCCTCTCCCCGCCGTCGTCACTGCCATGGTGCGGGAAGGGGACCGCGCCGCCCCTGCGCGCGGGACCGAGCTGAGATCCGCACTGCACCCGCGGTCATGGCAATAGGGCACCACCATGCGGCCCCTCGACGGCGGCGTGCTCAGCCTAGGGCGAGCACGCACGCCGACGAGAGGGCGCTGGGCGAAGCCCCTCTTCTTCTCCCTTGGCCACCGCGGACGGCTGCTGCTGCGGCTGTTCTACGAGCAGCGCTGGTCGAATGAGAGAGAAGGGGAGGCAAAGAATGAGCTAGGGTTTGAGAGAGCCGCGGCCGTCGCGGGGTTTTCATCCGGCCGAAAAGCAAGGAGAACTGTCGATCGGTGATCGATGGCCAGCAGACACCCAGGCCGGATTAGGCCCGGGCGGGTGGACAGATTCTCGGCCCAGGCCTAGGTTGCGGCCTGGGCGCGGGGGGAGGCGCCGCGCGCGCCCGCGGGAAATGGGCCTTTGGCTCTAGGCCGCGCGCACTGCTGCTGGATCGGGCCGAAATGGCCAAACAAATAGTACAGTCACAGTTTTTTTTTAATTTTCTTATTTTCCCGAAAACAATTTGATGAATTTGAATTGAATTTTTATGATAATTTTTTGTACAAAATTTATCCAACGATATTTTTTGTTCAGTAAATAGTAAAATTGCTTCTGGAAAATAGAAAAATGATTATTGAATGTTAATGTTTCCGCTGCGTATTTAAAGATGTAATTTTTATTATTAAATTCGAACCAACAGGAGAATTTAATTTTTAAAATGGATATGTTTTAAACTGATTATAATATTGTTGTTATTCTGACCAACGTTGATTAATGGCAATATTATAATGTTTTTGTCTTACATTAATTCTATTTCTGTCCAACGGTGATGTAGAATTAGTGTAGAGAATAATTGTATTTTTTAATTTTGATCAACGTTAAACTAAGGCATGCAATTGTTGTTGCTATTATTTATGTTCTCACACTATTTGAATTGTGTTTTCAAGAGGATACAACTTGATGAGTTGTATCAAAGAGATCCCCACTCTAAAAGGTAATAACTATATTGAGTGGAAGAAAAAGATAGACCTGGCTTTCATCCTCGCTGAGGTGGACTGGGTTGTCACCACATCGTGCCCCAGAGAACCTGTGGCACCGGTGAGGGAGACAGATGAGACTGATGCTGCATGGCAGAACAGAGAGCGGGACTTTGCTCCCGTAAAGATGTCTTTTGACCTTGAAAATAGAAAGTGGGTCACAGCCAATAAGAAATGTTTGGCTGTGATAAAGAATACAATTAAGCCTGCAATGGTGGGCTCAATTCCAAACTGTGACACGGTCACAGAGTACCTAGAAAGAATAAAGAGTCAGTTCACTGGCTCTTCAAAGACATATGCAACCCAGCTGATCAAGCAGCTGGTTACAGAAATGTACTATGGTGGCGACAGTGGCATTAGAGAGCACATACTGAGAATGAGCAATCTGGCATCTAAGCTCAAACCAATGGATTTGGCACTCAAGGATAAGTTTCTTATTCATTTGATTTTTGCTTCTTTGCCCAAAGAATTTAACACCTTTGTTGTTAATTACAACATACAGCCTGAAAAATGGAATTTAGAAAAGCTCATAGCCATGTGTGTGCAGGAGGAGGAAAGAATAAAAGTTTCACAAGGTGGTACTGTCAACTACCTAAAAGATAAGAAAAAGAACTATAATAACAGCTCTTCCTCCAAGTCATCTAGAAAGGGTCCCATACAACAGTCTCAGAACAAGCAATTCTCAGTGGATAAAGATCAGTGTCTCTACTGTAAGAAGGCGGGACATTATAAGAAGAATTGTTCTGATTTCCTAAAGATGATAATGAAAAATAAAGGTGAGAATATTATTACGTTCGTAAATGAATCCTTGTATGTAAAGTTTTCAAAATCTACTCGGTGGATTGATTTAGGTACAACTATTCATGTTACTAATTCATTACAGGGATTCCGTTTGATGAGAACTTTGCAAAGATGCGAAAGTTTCATTAAAGTCGCAAATGGAGTACAAGCAGATGTTGAGGCCGTTGGCGATCTTCCGCTAGAGCTTGCTGATGGCTTCATACTTTTTCTTAGAGATGTTCTTTATGTACCTTCTTTGCAAAGAAACTTGATTAGTGTATCAAAGTTGGACCATGATGGTTATGATTGCTATTTTGGAAATGGCAAATGTCAGATATTATTTAATAATATATGTATTGGTCTTGCCTTCCGACAAGACGAGCTTTATTTGTTATCACTTCGTGAAAATGTAAATTTTGTATGTGATGTGAATGAGAATGTATCCTCATCGAACAATGCAAATATAAAATGAAAGAGAGCTCATGATGCGTTGTCGAAATTATGGCACTGTCGTTTAGGCCATATTTCGAGGGGGAGAATAGAAAGACTAGTTAAGAATGGTATTCTTCCTCCATTAGAGCTCTCAGATTTAGAACAATGTAGAGATTACATAAAAGGAAAGTATGTAAAGAAAATTAAAAAAGATACCAAACGAAGTGCAGGAATTCTACAGATTATTCACACAGACATATGTGGTCATTTTCCTGTGAAAAGTGTGGATGGTTATGATTCATTCATAACATTCACAGACGATTACTCTCGTTTTGGCTACATTTATCCAATTAAAGAAAGAACAGAAGCATTGGATAAATTCAAAATATTTAAAGCAGAAGTTGAAAATCAACATGATTTAAAGATTAAGATAGTCAGGTTTGACCGTGGGGGAGAGTACTACGATCGGCATACCCCATATGGACAAGTTCCTGGACCTTTTGCAAGGTTCTTACAGGAGAATGGTATAGTCGCCCAGTATTCAACATCGGGCGAACCTCAGCAGAATGGAGTAGCTGAAAGGCGTAATCGTACCCTGATGGATATGGTGCGTAGTATGATAAGTTACTCCACTTTACCGATGAGTCTGTGGATGGAGGCGTTAAAAACCGTCATTCATATTCTCAATAGAGTACCAAGTAAGTCGGTGCCCAAAACACCGTATGAGTTGTGGACAGGAAGAGTACCCTCACTTAACCACTTGCGTGTGTGGGGGAGCCCTGCTGAGGCTAAAGTTTTTAACCCAAACATTAGGAAGCTAGATCCCAAAACAGTGAGTTGCCATTTCATTGGCTACCTAGAAAAGTCAAAAGGTTTCGTTTCTACTGTCCTAACAAATATACAAAGTTTGTGGAAACAAGACACGCTATCTTCCTAGAGGATGAAATGATTAGGGGGAGCATGGTAGCTCGAGAAATTGACCTTGAAGAGAAGCGGGTGTATGCACCCACTCCGATCATTCATGAGCCATTTTTCTCACTACCTGCTGTTGCTACACCGACAGTACAAGACACTGTGGTGCCAGCACCAGTTATTATCCCGCCTGTGGCAACAATGAATAATGATGAGGAACATGTGCCTCAGGATCCTATAGAACCTATTGCCACATATGAGGGGGAGCAACAACAGCCTCAAACAGAAAATGTGCCAAATAAGGAGGCCCCTAGAAGGTCTCAAAGAGTTAGAAAATCAGCTATTCTTGCTGATTATAAAGTGTACAACACTGAAGAATTTCAAATGGAGGATGATCCCACCTCATTTGAAGAAGCCATGAAAAGTGATCATTCATCAAAGTGGCTTGAGGCCATGCAAGATGAAATGAGATCAATGAATGCAAATAAAGTTTGGGATTTGGAGATAATTCCTAAAGGAGCCAAAACAGTAGGCTGTAAATAGGTCTACAAAATAAAACTTGACTCTCAAGGGAATATAGAGAGATATAAAGCCCGACTTGTGACAAAAGGTTTTACACAAAGAGAAGGGATTGATTATAATGAGACCTTTTCTCCAGTCTCATGTAAGGATTCCTTCAGAATCATAATGGCATTAGTGGCACATTACGACTTAGAATTATATCAGATGGATGTAAAGACGACATTTCTCAACGGAGACTTAGAGAAAAATGTTTACATGGCATAACCGAAAGGTTTTGTCATGGAAGGAAAAAAACGTTTGGGATGCCGCCTAAAGAAATCCATTTATGGATTAAAACCAGCTTCAAGACAATGGTACTTGAAGTTTGATCAGATAATAAAGAATTTTGGGTTTAAAGATAATGTTGAGGACAATTGTGTCTACGCAAAGTTTAAGAATGGGAAGTTTATCTTCCTTGTCCCTGTATGTGAATGATATCTTACTTGCTAATAGTGATGTCAGTCTACTACTGGAGACAAAGAAGTTTTTGTCCTCAAAATTTGATATGAAAGATCTTGGTGAAGCTTCGTTCGTTCTAGGGATCGAGATTCACCGAGATAGAAGAAAAGGGGTATTAGGACTGTCACAAAAGGCATACATAGAAAAAGTCTTAAAAAAATTAAGTATGCACAAATATAGTCCCTCACCTGCTCCTATAGTCAAGGACGACAGATATGGGAATTTTCAATGCCCCAGGAACCAATATGAGATCGATCAAATGAAAGTGGTTCCATATGCTTCAGCTGTCGGAAGCTTGTAATATGCTCAAGTGTGTACGCGCCCTGACTTGGTATTTGTTACCGCGTTACTTGGTAGATTCCAGAGCAATCCTGGAATAGAACACTAGAAATTAGTAAAGAAAGTCTTGCGTTATTTGCAAGGAACGAAAGGCCTCATGATGACGTATAGAAGATTTGATTCACTCCATATAGTGGGATATTCAGATTCTGATTATGCGGGAGATAATAGAAAATCCACGTCTAGATATGTGTTCACTCTCGCAGGGGGAGCTATTTCATGGAAAAGCTCAAAGCAAACCGTCACTACATCGTCCACAATGTATACCGAGTTTGTAGCGTGTTATGAGGCAACGGGGCAGGTGAACTGGCTAAAGAAGTTCATACCCGGTTTGAAGGTGGTTGACGACATCAATAGACCACTGAAGTTATACTGCGATAATAATCCAACAGTACAGTATGCTCACAATAATAGGTCAAGTGGTGCTGCCAAACACATTGACATAAAGTATTATGTTGTGAAGGATAAAGTCCGGGATCAAATGATAAGTCTTGAGCATATAAGTACCGAAAAGATGCTCGCGGATCCGCTTACAAAAGGCTTACCACCCAACGTGTTCAGAGAACATGTAGACGGCATGGGTTTAAGAAAAAACCTATGATTCCTGGACTATAAAGGGGCCAAAAGTTAAAGTAACTATTTCAGATCAGAGACGTGCATTGTAGCTGTTAAATCTATCGGCGATTGACCGTGATGATGAAACATGCTCTATGCATCATCTGTAAAGAAATGAGTAAGGATAAAAGGATTGAAGTTTAAAGTTTAAAGATAAAAGTAATAGTGAGATCAAGGGGGAGAATGTTAGATTGATCTCCCAGCCAATAAGCCCAACGGTCTATTGGGCCTTGGTCACGCGCCCTGATCGGGGACGTCCAACCCTACATAGTTGGTGGGCCCCCGTCGCACTGCACTATATAAAGAGGTGGGGGCCGGTGGCTCGAGGTACGAGGTTCACCGTGAGCCGCAAACCCCACCGACAAAACCCTAGACCGATCTGAGAGGGCGCGCAGCCAGCGACGGGAAGCTCCACTGACTTCGCCGTCGCCACTGCACTGCATCACCGTCTCCACTGCGTCGCCTCTCCTCACCGACCGTCGCTGCCCGTGTGCTGCCTCCATCACCGAAGCTGAGATGGCCGGCTCCGCGACTCCCTCCGAGGGCTCAGGTTCAACACCAACACCTCTCTCTTTATCTCTCCGATCTTTCCCCTCTGTTCATCCTGTATTCAAAGAAACAAACCCTAAATCTACTGCTGAGATCCTAAATGTTCTTAACACCGCGACCTGGAGGCGGGAGGCACGCCCGCACCAGTCGCGGGAGGTAGCACGGTGCCGGCGACCGGCGGTGTCCATGTGGTGCAGGAAGTGGCATGGGCAGGGTGAACAAGCACGGGAACCCGAAGAGGGGGGCTATTTGGGCTCCGATCCCTCCGTCGGTCAGCGTGTCCTTGTATCAGTACTTTCTTGGCTGATTGGAAGGGGGGATCCAATGCTGCCAAATGTGTTTGCGTGTAATCTTTCTAGGCTAATGACCTTTTTACCACAAAAGGTCCGAGAACTTCTCTATTACCTCTAAAAACGATGTCTATTTCTAACAGCAGCGTTGATGAAGCCGTGATTTTGTTCATGCTCGTCTCCCAGAACCGAGGTCCATGGGCTAGGCTGGAGAATAAGGACCCAAGACTTTACTTCTAATTTTGCACCTCGATTAGGGCGCCCCATCAGTGCCACTTCAGCTAGCTCATAAGATAGGAATCCATGTCATCATTTTTCTGATGTGAAAGAGAGAAGATAGAAAAAAGAATAGACTAATCTTTTATCTTAACACTTATCGCTCATAAAGAATGAGAGAAGGAGGGGAGAGGATACAGAATAAAAAATCATTTGATAAAATGGTAATGATATGTCATGTATATGAGCTAGCAGCTGCAGTCTAGTACCGTTGAGGACGCCCTTATCTCGTTCGTGCCACGTTTCACTCATGTGTGTCAGTTTTGGTTCGTCTGCGAAGTCGGCGATGACTCTTCTGCATGACCGGGACAGGAGTTGCCTGCTCGGTTGCACACACCTGCTACCAGGTGGCGTACAGTGACCCTCTGTTCTCTCCACCGCACTGACAAACTGTTGGTGCGCCGTGCGCATCTAGAACCTTGGCGGCACCGGGCTTCTGGACGCACTTCGACGGGCCGGCATCCTTGATCCTTCACGTCCCGTGTCTGCATACGCATGCGGGTCTGCGGGGCCCAGGGTGATGAGCTTTCAGATGCGCGCATCATGTACACAGTCCACACCTGGCCAGCTGGCCTCTCTCCCGATCTTTTGTTTGCGAATTGCGATCGATCACACATGCCCTGACAGTACGTCTTACACGGCGGGTGCCGGGTCTTGAACGGTCGAACTGTCGACGGGTGTCTGTGACTGTGATGCACACACCCTGACACCCGTGTTCGTTCGTTCTCATCGCATGCAGTCGCCGCCCGGGCAAGCAGCTGCCAGGTAGAGAGGATGGATAACTGTACTCTTCACAAAGGGTTTACTTTAATCTCACATTCTCAACCAAACCCAACAAAGTCAGCAGCGGCATATATGCTGCCACCGCGAGAGCTCCCACCCTCTTCTCTTCATCATTTGCGTCTCAAGCTTCTGCGTGCAGGGCGAATCAGGAGATGTTTCCGTGGAAGAAGCTTCTGCGCAATTGGGAGATTTCTTCCTGCCTGTGAGTTGTGACAGGAGGAGCAGCCGGAGAAATTTCCAGTTGGTCTACTAGTGCTAAGTACATACTCCTATCCGTTAATGTGTTGGTTACGCGAGCGAACCGTTTGTTTGTTGTTGTTGTCGTCGTCGTTGTTGGGGCTCATTCTCTCTGTCTGTGCTGTCGTTGCCGGCAGTTTATTTTTATCCGGAACTAACTGACTGGTGGTTAGGCTTACGCATCATTGGTTTTAATTTCTTCTACAACGGGTACGGTGACGCTGCGGAGGCTTGACTTCCACGGAGAGGGACAAAAAAAAATGCTCTCGACAGTACTCCCTCCGTCCCAATTTATCTGTCGTTTTCGGTGTCCGTGCCACGACTTTGACACAATTTGTACAAAATATGTGCAACATTTGTGTCTCCAAATAAATTTGTTAAAAAACTAGATTCAAATATCTTTCCAATGATACTAATTATGTATCATAAATAATAATATTTTTTAATATATATTTTGTTAAAATTGTTTCTCGGAAAGCGAGAAAGATAGATATTCTGGGACGGAGGGAGTAGGCAATAAGCACATGTGACGATGTGAGATATGACGATCACATACACTATGATGGCAGCCAGGAGATAGTACTATATATATGTTTACAGTTTACTTGCAGTTTTTTTTATGAAGGAATATGCTACATGCGGTTTATTTGAGTTTAACATTTTGCAACAAAACCTTTTGAGGCTCCAATCGGCCTTGGTCCCGCTAGTAAAATGCAGCCTCATGACCAGGCCTAGTCCCTGACTACTGACTTCTCCGTCGTGACGGAGGCATGCTCGTGCTGCAGCTCCAGCTCGGCAGGAGCAGTGTTTGAGAAAAATATTATTTATTAGTTAAAAAATACGAACAGCGCTTACAGCAGCACGGACACGCAGCATGTTCCAAGCCGCAGTGGTCGGAACCAAAAAGGCTGTGCACGTGTCGGCCGATTGTGGGGAAGGCACGAGGAGCACTGGGCACTGGAGCAAGGGCCAGCAGCACCACTGCCCTTGCCCTGCAACACAGCACCAGCACCTGGTCGCGGAAGCGGAGGCTGACACACAGCCAGAGTCGCAGAGAGCCCAGGGTGCGAGGCCAGGACAAACCGGTCTCCAAGGACACGGGCGCGGGGTGGCGAGCCGGACGTGCCGCCTGACGCCGTTACCCGCTACCGCCGGCGCGCTGATGAGATTGCCGCGGGCCCCGGGCTGCGTTAATGACAATTGACAAAGCAACCACTCGCTGTTACGGCCTCGTTTAGTTTCTCCCTAAGGTTTACTTCTCATGGAATGCTTACACATACATAGAGTATTAAATATAGACTAAAAAATAACTAATTACATAGTTTGTGATTAATTTACGAGACGAATCTTTTAAGCCTAATTAGTTCATGATTTAAGAATACAGTAATGTATGTGCTAATGATGGATTAATTCGGCTTAATAAATTCGGCACGCGGATTACTGGCGGAATCTGTAATTTATTTTTTTTATTAGTATCCGAACACCCATGCGACACCCGATGTGATATCTAAAAACTTTACACCCTGGATTTAAACAAGACCGTACTCCCTCCGTCCAGAAAAACATATAATTCTAGCACAGTGTCATGATTTAGTATCTCAAGTTTGATTAATTATAGATAAAAAATTATCAATATTTATGATATCAAATGAATATCATTAGATTAATTACGAAATGTATTTTTTAATAAATTAATTTAGAGTAATAAATATGAATAGTATTTACTAGAAAATTGATCAAATCTAAACAACTTTTGCCGGCACGCAACTCGTAGTTCCATGTTTTCTTGGACAGAGGGAGTATATTATATCGGTCCCGTTCGCTTCGCTGAAAAAACAAGCCGAAACACGGTTTCCGACTGATTTGTTGTGAGAGAAAAACACAGTTCCGATTGAAAAAAAAACAAACTAAAAAAGACGGATTATAATAAACTGGGCCATCTACTGATTGTTGATGAGGGCATTATGCTATCAACCTACTGCACAGGAGTAGTTCGATCGAGCGATGTATTTGACAGGCTGACGACGGTTGATCAGGTATAAACGAGACAAATACGTGAGTCGAGTAGCTGGCCAACTGGCGGACAAGTCAATGTAACGTTAAGATTTGAAAATGTACGGATCGCAAAAATACTAGCACCGGTAGTACTGACCAATTTTGGCTACTACTCGAAGACTGATTGATTGATTATACGCGCCAGAGCTGGCGCAACAGTTGGCATAAAAGGACTAGCTAGGGGAGTGATGGTGTGGTACTTGAGACAAAATAACACCAGAAATGCGTGACACAACGTTTGACAGCAACTGGGACGAGTTTTCGTGGCAAAAGTAGCTGCATGCTTCATATCGATCACACTCCACGTATATAATAATAAGTCACCCATTGGATCATTAGTGGTAAATAATTAAGTTGGATACTCGCGCTACTTTTAGTAGTGATGGAGTTGTAGTGATTTTTTTTCAAGCTCTTCAGATTATTATTAGGACATGTCTATACAATCAGCTTGTTCGCTTGTTGGTTTCAGTCAGGGCTTATCAGCCAGTCAACAGTGTTTTTCTCCCACAACAAACCAGCACCAGTCGGGCTTATCAGCCCAAAAACCAACCAGCGAACAGGCCGAATATAAAATAATACTTCCAATCTTAGAGGCCTCTTTTAGCGAGCTATGATTCTAGTTCTACGCACCAAAATGATTATTTTCTTGCCAAGACAAGAAAAGAGCACCATTTCGATTGGAAAATGTGAGTACTATGTTTTAGACAGTTCATTATCCAACTCCCTCTACGAAAAGATCAAGTCATTTAAGAAGCTTTTTACTCCCATGTATACATTAATTTGCTACCTGCTATTTTCCCTCAAAGCACGAGGGAACAAGGCTATGCCTCAATGCCCTAACACATGCTCATTGAAGTTCTTGGTTCCGTAGCTCAGCTATCTGCTCCCTCTATCCTAAAATACAATATATTCAAACAATTTAGGACCAAATAAAGAGTATGATAAAAGATTAGGTTATCTCTCACTAATTAGTCTGGTCGCCAACTTGCTTAGTTTTCTAGTAACACATAATTTAACAGGTATGCATGCATGTCACTGATTTTGGCTACCAATCATAGGAGTCATTTTGCACAAAATGTTATTTAAACACATGCATGTATGAGGTTTAAAAGACAGATAGGCATGCATAGGTTGAGCAATACATAATACCTTATAATTATGATAAGATTCGAACATTTGATCATGACAGTAGGGTTCTAGTGGGACGTTTTATCCACTTGGATCTTGTTTTAGGTTGGATAGGGAATTGAAAATTACTACATATAGATTCTCTTGGATTTTGAGGTCTTTTCAAATCTATAACATACTCCATCCATCCCTAAATAACTAAACATCTCGTTTCTAAAAAAAAGTATTTTTATTTAAAAAATGACTAGGCATATATAAAATAATATCGGTATTTGAAATTTTCAAATAAGTTTATTATGAAAAAATATATTCCATGATCAATCTGGTGATACTTATCACATATCATAAATATTAGAGCATTCCGTATATATTTGGTCAAACTTCAAAAGAATTTGGCTAAAGTATTTGAGAATGATATGTTATATTATTTTGGGATGGTGAGAGCATCGGATTAGATAGGGATTTTTTTTAATAAACGCCCTGTTCTCCGATAATTTAATGTCAATTTTGGCAGAAAACATGTATGCGTACGTGCGTGCGTGCAGTGGTACAATACGTGCTTTGTACTCCTGCTTCGACCGTTCCATGTGTGATACGGAGTAGGACACACTCATACAGGTACACAAGGCAAGTGTCCGTATAGTGTGCATGTACACTGGTGTGCACGCTATAAAGAAAATCCCTCACTTTCGTCAACGTTTTAGATGCAGTGAATATTATTACGAGAATTTAAGAAGAGTACTAGAACCAAAGATTAATCCCAGCACGCATTTATGAGTTGCCTGTCACTTCACCCATCGCTTGCGGATAAACCCTGGCGATGATGGTGTCAGGCGTCATCCCGTCAGTCACCCAGGGCCCACCGAGGGCACAGACAAAAAAACTACGCAGCCCAAGCCAAAAGGTTGCTTGCAGCTTGGCAACAGAAAAACAATCCGAAAAAAAAGAGAGGCAAAAGCGAAAACCCCTTCCCCTTCGCTGCCCTCCCCCTCCTCCTTCGCCCGCAAGAACTCGAGCGGGAGTGTGGCCACGGCAGCCGAGTTGACCCGCCCGCGAGCTTATAAGCCGTTTCTCCGGGAACGTCGTCTTGTCGCGCAAGTCGCTCTAGTTTTCCCGCGCCGGCCGCCTCTGCCTGCTTGCTCGGTCTCAGATTCCCGCGCGCGAAAGAGAGGACCGGACGGCCGGCGGAGTACGCTTCTTTCTTTCTTTCCCTGTCCTTGTCTCTCGTGCTCTCCGTCCGTTCCGGCAAAAGCGGCGCGCGAAGATAGTCTGGGAATCGCTGTTCGTTTCTTGATTCCGGCGGCGGCGGAGGCAGTGCATGTGAGGGAGGCGCCGCGCGCAGCCTCGGATTCGGACAGAGCGCTGAGCGTCCGTCGCCCGACCCCGACGGCGGCGGCGGCCGACCGATGGAGTCGGTGAAGGGGTGGGTGGCGGCCAACTACGCGGAGGCCATGGCGTCGATACAGCACTCGCTGCGCGTCGCCTACGTGGTCTTCTCCTTCTGCGCCGCCTTCTTCCTCGGCGGCATCAAAGGCACGCCCTTTCTTGTAATCAATCGCGTCTTGCCATCTTCTGATTTTGGAGCCTTGCTTTGCTTGGGGGTTCTGCGCCCACGTGTTCTTACTTCCCTCAAATGGATGTTCAGCGATGGTGGTCGGACCCGTTGCCGCCGCGCTGATGATAGTGGGCAACGTCGGCGTCATACTCGTGCTTTTCCCGGCGCACGTTTGGTGGACAATCTACTCGCTCATCAAGTAAGCCGCCCAGCAACTAGTCCTTGTATTCTTGCTTTTATTCACCCGTTCGCTAGTCGGTTTCAGCCAATCTTATTTAATCTCTCACAATAAATCAGCACCAGCCAGCCTAAACCAGCCCAGAAACCAAACCAACCAGTGAACACTTTTTTTTTCCCGTTCGATACTTCTTGTGAATAATGAATTTGATCTTCTTGCACCTTTATTTCTTTCCAAAATTCCTTCTGTCGCCAATTGCACCTTCTCGAGATCAATAGATGGTCATACATACTGTTTGACTGATCGTTGCTGCTCTGCAATCTGCATTCGCAATCCAGGACTGACCGTGTCAACGCGGGCCTGAAATTAGCCGTGCTCTTGGCGCTGCCCGTGCTGTTCGGCCTCTGGCTGGGGCTCGGCATCTTCGGCAGCGCGCTGGTGGCTCTCGGGTACGGCTTCTTCACGCCGTGGATCTCCACCTTCGAGGCGTTCCGGCAGGAAAGCGAGGCCAAGAAGTTCGTGCACGGCATTGTGGTAAGACAGATCAGAGCATCTCCTGCACGACGCAGGTCAAAAGATTCAGGTCCCCGCAGCTGTTAACCATGCCTCCCAACAACACTGTCTGAGATGGTTCTGGTTTGAACAGGACGGGACGTGGGGCACGATCAAGGGCAGCTGCACGGTGGTTAGGGACTTCGCCGACATATGCTTCCACTCCTACCCGGTCTACCTCAAGGAGCTGCGCGAGAGCTGCCAGAATCGTGAGCCCCATTCGATAAGGTATCTGTCCTCCCACTAACTACCATTCGTTTGGTTGTTTTAGGATTAGCTCTGTGCTGTGTAATTTTTTTTTGAACGCAACTGTGCTGTGTAATCCTTGTGACAAGGATGGGATTGTCATGACAAGGACGTGATTAGCCTTTTGCCATAAAATACCCTGCTTCTGGCAGTGTGTCATGTGTCGTGTTAGTGTTACTTAAGTATATTCTCTACAAATTCTATCATTATGAATTTTTTTTTTGGCATGATCTCACACTGCAGTTGCTTGAAATTGAAATTTAACATTGTAATTGTTAGATTACCAAAATAAAAGAAAATGTACTGCTGGTTGTGGATGCTATTTTTTTCAAAAGGATGGCAAGAGATCACTGTGAATTATATTAGAGTCTTATGGTATAACAATCTTCTTAATGTTGTTCTTGTAGGTTGCTTGATGTGCCCTCATGTATAGTTGTTGCTCTCCTGGGGCTAGTCGTCGACATACCGCTTTACACAGTGATTGCGCTGATCAAGAGCCCCTATATGCTCTTCAAAGGCTGGCAGAGGCTGCTGCATGACCTTATAAGCCGAGAAGGCCCGTTCCTTGAAACAGTTTGCGTGCCAATCGCTGGCCTGGCTATCCTTTTCTGGCCACTGGTGGTGGTTGGGAGCGTTTTGTTGGCTATCGTCTCAAGCATTTTCGTGGGGCTCTACGGAGCAGTCATTGTTTTCCAGGTTGCTAGATTATTAACAATTTGCTAAACTCACAATGTTTGTGTGAATGATTTTATGATGCAAGTACTTACAATTTTTGTACCTTACTGTCGCAGGAGAAGTCCTTCCAAAGGGGAGTTTCATATGTTGTGGCCATGGTTGCGGAGTTTGATGAGTACACCAATGACTGGCTTTACCTCCGCGAAGGAACAGTTCTCCCAAAGTACTGCATTTCCCCTTGATTGTTCCAATCTGACAATCCTGATGTCCTTTATCATGTGCTGCTTCCTCTCTGTGCAATTGTTTAACCTTTTGTGTTTTGGAAAAAAAAAACAGGCCGTCCTATAGAAAGAGAAAATCATCCAACTCCACAGAATTCTCAGTCAGAACAAATGCCTCTGTCAAAGGAACTGGTCCCAGTGAAGCACCGGCAATGTTGGTTCCGAATTTGGCTCCTGCAAGATCAGTAAGAGAGGCTATACAGGAAGTCAAAATGGTCCAGGTATGTTCCTTTCATGTCATTCCATTTCCCAGCTTGTCTACAGTCTGCATGAAAAATTTTCAGACACATCCTTGTTTCGCACTTTCACGTTAGAAAAAATTGTAATACTCACTGCAAACTTGGAAAAAACGCATGCTCCATGTCCTCCTGTGTAACTATCCGGTAGTTGTATTTCAGTCATTTTATGACTAGTGAGTTAACATATTCAGTAGTCCTCCAGCGTATTTTGAAGAGGGAAATGCTCCAACCCTTTCAATGTTTCCCCTGTCTTCAGAGTAAAGACAGTGCTGACAGATTTCAAAGGGCACATTCCTTATTTCCTTCTGCAGTACTTTATGTGTGTTAACGACACAAAATAAAGACACACCCGTTTTTCTAGCTGTGTCCATGCTATCTTCTGTATGCAAGAAAGTTATTTTCATGAATGGAACTATAATGCTCCAAGTAGGGGATAGCAAGACAAATTTGCGTTGCTGTTGTCACGCTTTCTTCAGTAGGTGAGCCAGTTCTAGTTCAGGAAATGGGATAAATGATATGGGCATGCAAAGAGTAGGTACAGGTAGACAGTTTAATTGTTGCATTGAAGGTACCATAGAGTATAGATTAGGCGAGCTAGTTCTAAGTGAAGCAATATCATGATTCACCAATGAAAGGAACCTCACAAGAGATGCAACTGCTGTGCATTTTATATGCGTGTTTGCTTTATACTGTAGCTAACTGTAAAGAACTGTAACAAGCACTTTGGGTTACTCTACATAAAGATAGACAATCACACAGTCAATCTACAATTCCACGTCGTGCTTCGCCTGGAATTTCATCGAGTTAAAAGACGCCTGAAGTCCTAATTTGGTTCCTTGCTTTGCAGATATGGGAAAACCTGATGAAGTCATGCGAACAGAGGGGCAGGGACCTTCTGAACCTGAATGTCATAACAACCGCCGGCCTGACCGAGTGGTTAAGGGCAAAGGAGAGCGGCCACGAGACCATAAGTCTGGGCCTGCCTTCGTACAACCTGCTGTGCACCGTGCTGCAATCGATCAAGGCCGGCTCCGGTGGGCTGGTGCTGGGCAACTTCGAGGTCAACCAGCACAACAGGCCCCAGGACCGGCTGCTGGACTGGTTCTTCCACCCCGTGCTGGTCCTGAAAGAGCAGATACAGGCGCTGAAGATGACCGAGGAGGAAGTGAGGTTCCTGGAGAAGCTGACCGTTTTCGTTGGCAACACCGCGAGCGCTGGTGGGTGGGATAATGGCGCCGAGATGCCCCAGGATCCTGTGAGGTTGGCACAGATTCAGGCCATCAGTAGAAGGTATGCATGCTGCATCTTCTGAATGACGACAATGGTTTCTGCTCATTTCAGTAGAACTGTTCACATCCACTTCTTCATGACACTGTGTGCCTGAAGTTTGTGCCATTTCTCCATGTTTTAAATGCTGCCGGTTTCTTTTGCAGGCTGGTTGGAATTGTGAGGAGCCTGTCGAAGTTCCCGACGTACAGGAGGAGATACAGGCACGTCGTGAAGCTGCTCATCGCCTACTCCATCGAGAGGGAAAGCTCGTCGGCTTCAGGGCACTCGGCTTCTTACTTCGAGATAACACAGCTGGACGTGTAATTTGGGAAGCAAGCAATCTCCAGTTGTAATTAAGCTGTTTCTAGAATCAGGTAGCTCCGGTTGCTTTTCTTTTTCTCCCCCCTTCATTCAGTAAATATGTTTCGCACACCGTTGTCAGGGCCTTCTTGTGTTTCAAGCCTAGTGAGGTTTTTTGTAGAACACTAGTCGTCGTTACAGGAGATAGGCGCTCCATTGCAGATGCTGATCAGGCAGTGCCGCTGCACTGCACAATTGTACACATTTGCCATGTTTTATTGCAGCTTATTCTCCCTCACATAACACTATAGAATTAGGCCGAAATCAGCCGGCTTATGTACGAAACCAGTCGGTCCAATGCACATGTGCTGTTCTTTTATCTCTTCCAAAGCTGTGCAGCCTTTTGTCACACGGTTCGTCGAGTCCCTGTCGAAAGCTGGCACGGTGGCACCTGGCATTACAGCAGCAAGCGAGAATTCGTAAGTAGTCGTAGAGTCTGCTGTCTGCCGGCTGCCGGTGCCGAAACCAAACAGAAATCTTGGGCATGTGCAAACGTGCCCCGACTTGGATGTAATCCAGCTCAGCTGCCATCCAGAGGTCCAACAGCCGGATCGGCCAGCCTCATCCGTTCCTCCTGGCTATAAAGTATAAACACCCAGATTTTCTCCTCCTCTCGGCTAATCCGGGCGAGATTCACGGGGGATTAAGCCCGTCTGTCTTTGACTCGTCTCGTCTGGTAGCATAATTTTCTTGTGTGCCCCGGCCCGGCCATTTGGAGGTGTCAGGTGTGTACCAGCTGCGTTGCTGATACCAGCTGGACCTTAATAAATGCGTTTCAGTCGAGACCCCAACGAAATTCCTAGCGCATAGCGTTATCAACAGCTCGGTGACAGTAGGCGACGAGGTCTCGTGACTCTCGTCGGTCGTCACATCCATCGGAGCAAGGTGGCAGGCAGCGCGACTCCCAAATGTTTGCCCATACCGCCGCAGTCGTTGCAGTCGGCGGCCGGCCTCTGACGCCACGGGCTCGGTCGTCTCTCCACCCACCATGGAGAACAACCACCAAGTCATAAATAAACAGAGACACCAAACAAGAACTCAGAACTGGTAGCATGGGCTTGTTTAGTTGGCGATTTTTTTTAGAAAAATGGTACTGTAGCACTTTCGTTGTTATTTGATAATTAGTGTCTAATCATAGTCCAATTAGGCTTAAAAGATTCGTCTCGTGAATTTCGTCTAAACTGTGTAATTAGTTTTATTTTTTATTTATATTTAATGCTTCATGCATGCGTCTAAAGATTCGATGTGACGAAGAATCTTGAAAAATTTTGGAAACTAAACACTACCTATGTATATAAAACACAGCAGGGCCCTTTCATCTTGGAAGAACATACAAGAGGGTTTTAATCAGTCCCGAGCTCGAAAGTGAGGTGACAGGAATGGCACAAAAACGTAGCTGTTTTGGATCGAGTCATCAGTCATGGAGGCAGCAGCTCGCGTCGATCCCGCCAAATTGACGCGAGGCAGGAAACAAGGAGGAGTCAGTCTCGGTTGGTTGCATCCACTGCTAGCTCACAAAGAAAGCCGAACGAAAGCTAGCTCTTCTTGATTACCCTTTGCTTTCAAGTCTTAGAATAAATCAGGAAATATTTCCCGTTGACGCTGGCTTTCATCCTTAACAGTTCTAACTTTTAAGAAAAGTTTTCTCCTTTGCATGTCACGTCGAATCCCTAACACTACTTGTCATCGTTCCTATTTCACACTCTCTATTCATGTTAAGGATCTAGATAAATGGAATAACGGTGCTTCAAACTACAACCTAGTTCACAGGTGCTGAATTTTCTTTATCAATAAACTAGTCATATATCTTTCTTAAAATCTGTATTGTTTATAACTGAATTATCAAAGCACATATGTTATGATTTTTTAGTCGAAATACAATAAATCTATGTGTAGAAGCAACTAAGATACTTCATTACCACCATTTGTCCCAAATTATAGGTTGTTTTGGCTTTTCTAGATACTAGTTTTTTTTTTGTTATGTACCTAGATATACAATACGTCTAGATACATAATAAAAACTGTGTATCTGAAAAGCCACAACGACCTATAGATTAGAACAGAGGGAGTAATAAGATGCAACGTCATTGCTACTGTTATTTAATATGTAAATCATTCATAAAACATCTATCGTGTTTGCTGAATAAAGGAAATTCAAATTGACATGCTCATTTCTCTCCCATGCATGTATATCTGGTCTATTTGGTGGAAGGCATTGTATATGTATACCAAACATACTCATACATGTACTTTCTTATTATGTATTACATCTAGTAGTGATAGACTTTAGTAACCATTTACTCTATGCGATTTTCCATCCCTATATATAGTTTTTCCCTTTCCATGGCACCTCCATGTGTGTTGACATATGTTTAGTTGAAACTTTAGTTTGAGCTACGTGTTTTTATTTTTTATGAAAACCAATATGCCCATTGCTTCATGCATACACATATATACAAGGACGTTGAAGCATCAAGCACGTACACTTTGGCTTTAGTTTTCTCTCTCTCTCTATATTGGCAGTGGGAGATGTGTGTTATATATAAGCATGTGTAGAGTACTTTAGGATATATTTTACAAATATAAGAGGTAGGCAATGCATATCTGGGGTTCTTCTAGGCTATTTTTAAGAACCATTGTGCTAGAGAGAAACAAATTGTTGGATTGTAGCAATTATTGGCATATGGATTGTTACAATCTACAGCCAATTTGCTTCATTTGGCAGATTGTAGCAACCTACAAAAGTGCAAATATGCAAAGTAAAACAACAAAGGTCTAATAATTGCCATATCCTGCTAATTTAGAAATGACAGAATGAGTACATAATTTAGATGTTGATTTAGGATTTACCTTTAAGTTAATTTTCAATGGTTAGATGCAAGCTATAACTGCTTTAGGTTATTTTTTATGATGGAAGACACTCTAGATCCAAATTTAGAAAACTAGTTTAATTTTAATAATAACATATGTGTGTAATTTAAATGCAAGCTAGAGCGTTACTAAGTTATGACAGTGGCACTAACAATAGTGGCGAACGAAGTGGGATACCCCGCTTCATCTGAATGTGTGGTTGTGAGGCATAGAAGGGTCATCCTCTAAGGGAATAGGGTGTGTTCAGTAGGGATCTAGATTCTTCTAAAAACGAGCAAATCCAAATTCTCTCTATAAACATTTCTCTGTTGAAATAGAATTACATGACAAGAATAAATGAAACCATTTGGCTATCGATCAAGATTCTTCTTGAATTGGACTATAATCAATGCAAAACATCTATCTGGATAATTCTCATTCCTAATTCAAAACAGAGAAACATTTATACCATGGGTGTTCAACAAAGAATCGCTTCACTAAATAGAGTGTTTGATAGGGATTCATGAGGTTCACTTAAGGATCTAAAACATTTCTAACGTCTAACTGCACCCTTAATATCTTCTAACCAAACACAAACCAGTGACGGATTTGTATGCCCTCATTAAACATTGAGATGGGACAATCTTATTGCCAAAATTAAGGGCAAAACCATTCCACCTTTGTCATTCTCCAAACTAAGGTCCTTTTCATGTGTTTTTCTGTAAAAATGAACTGATTTGTATAAAATTTCTCTATATCTTTGCGCACCTAAAGTTGCTTCTCAAATATAAATCGGTTCTTCTCTCTCCTCAGCTTATGTCGGCTTGTCCAGTGATGTTGGGTGGTTTGAGGATGCCATGTCGGTTAGTCTGTGCATCGGGCAGTGGAGAAGGCCCACGCCAACGCTATCGTTGGACTCTGGAAAAATGGTTCCGGGAATCTAAATGCACATCTGATCCTGCCACGCTGGACAGTAATGCTTTCGCTACCACATGCTAAGGCTGTTTCCAACGAGAGACCAATTGCAAAAACTAAACCTAAAATGGGCTCTAACATAATACATATAGTCTCAAATAAAATATCTATATGAAAGACCCATTTTAGGTGCCAAGAGAGACATAACTGTAACACCCTAAAATTTGTAATATTTTAAAATAGGAGAATTTAATTTATTATATATTTTTGTGCGTATTTGAATTTAGGAAAACAATAATTTTGTTAAAAATAAAATCAAATATAAGGTTACTTATATACATGTGCATTCATGCTGCTGCATAGTATTTTTGAATTGTGTGATTGAAATCAAATTTTCAAATTGTTTTGGATTTGCATTCAAAACTTGTTTGGAAATTAGTTTAGAAAATGGAAAAGTATTTTTTCTCTTCTTTCGCCTGAATTCAGCCCGCCGTAGCTGGTTGGCCTACTTTCCTCGGCCTGCTGGCCAGCTGCTCCCTTTCTCCTCCCCGCTCGGGCCGAAGCCGCACCGGCTCATCTTCCGCGCCGCCCGCTCCGCAGCGGCCCAGCCGAACGCGCCGGCCCAGTCAGATGCCGCGCCGCGTTTCCTCTCCCCGCTCCGCTGACAGCGCTGGCCCGCCTGTCAGGTCTTCTTCCTCCTTCGTCTCGTGTTCACCTCGGACACCTCCGCGTCGCCGCCGTCTGTGTTCGTTACGCGCGGGTGCCGTGTCGTCCACGTCTCCGCGCCCTTAAATAGTTGTCCGAGCTTGCGCCGCCTCCCTATCCCACCTTGCAGCGAGATTTTCATCCCCGCGCAAGCTCGCAGCTGCCTAACCTAAGCACCGCCACGAGAGCCGGCCGCCTCGTCGAGCCCCGCGCCTGTCGTTCCTTCTCCGTCGCCGAGGTAACCCTAGGTTAGACCGTCGTCACCCCCTCTCTCTCCCGGACCGTCCTGTTCGAAAAACCGTGCTCCGTAGGTCCTAAATGAATGTCGCTGGCGAGCTTCCTATGTCCGGCCATGGCGCCGCCGTCACCCACCTCGCCGCCGGCCACCTTCCCCCGCCCGATCCAATCACGGTCGTCCAACTCTAATCCAACGGCTCAAGATCAAAGTTACCCTTTCGCTGCGAGATTTACAAAAACCCCCGTATAAATATTTGAGGCTTAACCCGTAGTCCAAAACGTCTTTCCCGATTTTGTTTTCTTCTTTTGAAAGCGTACTTTGTTTCGGTTAGATTGAAAATACGTTTTTAACTATTTACAGTTTTGCCACTAGATTTGTTTAGGCCATAACTTTTTCGTTTTAACTCTGATTTGATCCGTTCAACTTGTGTTAGGTTCGTAATTTCATAATCTACATGTTCATACTATTGTTAAGTAGGTTTTTAATTTTTAAAATTTGAGGTTAGATTTAATCTATTATTTCACTATAGGAAATCTTGTTTAATTCATAACTACTTTGTTTTAGCTCCGATTTTTGTGATCTTTGCGTCTGTGTGATCGTAGCGAGATGTAGATTCGTTTTACAAACTTTTTATCTTGATTTTATGCTAATTGATGTACTGTTCTAATCTATAGCTTTTGTTTGCTATGCATGATTGTATGGATGCCTGTGTGGTGCTGTTTGACCTCGGTCCCGTTCGCTGGTCTGAAACTTAGCTAAAACTGGCTAAAAACACTGTTCCGGCTGAATTGTTGTGAGAGAAAAATACTGTTCCGGCTGAAAAAAGAAGTCGAACAAGCCGAATGTGGAGTAAGCCGAACAGGGCCCTCAAGTAGACAGTGAGTTTTGTGTTGGTGATCTGGAGCAATTCTTTGAAGATCAAGACCAGCAGCGATACTTTGAATTAAGGCAAGTATAATATGAGGTGCCTTGTTACCTATTCACTTTAATGTAATCTTAATTCATATGCATATGTTAATGAATCGTTTGGAGTCTACTTACCTTGATAATGATTATCTTGTTCTTGATTTATCTTTGGGTTTTGCATGTGGATAGTATGCTCAGCTTGCTCCAATTAATATTGATTAAAGAATACAATTAAAGATATATGCAATATGGTATTAAAAGATGCTTTTTAGCAACATGGAAAGGGGGCTACAGTATTGGGCCTTTTTCTTATGGTGCTCTAGTTTCTTTCCATAAGGACTCATCTTTAAGTGACAACCCAGGACTTACAGTACAACCATGAGGACCACATGGCTCTGGTCTTAGTCCAGGACCTTGCTCTTTCTAGTTTGTAGCAGTTTATCGAAAGGGCAAGAGGGGCATACCAGGCTGGGTATGGGCCTCATCCCCACGGTGTGTACTGTGCTGCGTGTATAAGTGCCACTTTTGGAGATGACTCCATAACACTTGGGAGATGGAATCCTTAGCGGCTGCTCCTTATTAGAACGACTGGGGAAAAGCTTCGTAGTGTACCCTGCCTGCTCATCTTGGTAGTGTTTTTGGAGTAATTCACCCAGGCATATGGGCAACATGACTCGTGGTGAAAGTGTATAACCTCTGCAGAGTGTAAAACTGGTATATCAGCCGTGCTCACGGTCACGAGTGGCCTGGATCCTTACTGAATAGTTGGTTACTTGGATGGTTTGGGTTATGATTAAAATAGCTGATATCTCTAATTATTCATATTTGGGAGCCTAAGCATAACTTAGCAACTTATGATTAATAATAAAATGTGACCAACTAAAAGTGTTTACCGTAGTTCAGCCGTGTCCAGCCTTTTGAGCCTGCATCCCCTCATGTTATGCTTGCTAAGCGGTAGTAGCTTACGCTTGTTTCTTTTCAATACTTCGGTAAAATCCCGGATGAGTACCAGATGGAGGTTCTTTAGTGGAGTTTTTCAAGAGGTGTTAGGCTTGTGATCAACAAGTTGACGATTTCTGTGGTGTTGGAGGTCTCGCCAGAAGACCAGAGTTATAGTATATACTGTAAAGTAAGACTACGTCTTTTGTAATAAATATTTGTGCGCTAAGTATTTAAGGCATTGTCTTTGATATTACATCTTCATTTGTAGCTATATGTGTGAATTGTATTCCTGGGGGTGCTACAATAACTCAAATCTGAGTATCCTCTCCTGAAGACCTATTTGTAGAAAGAGTTGTCTTCTAGGTCTTGTTATCGGAGAAGACAAAAAATATATATTAAACTCTTTACTTGTAGCACTACCCAAAGGACGAGTGTGTCTTTTATTTTAGGTCGTGGTTGTTGAAGATAGTATAAGGAGGCAGAAATTTCTTGTTGATGTACATCTACATGACACTGCCGAAGACCTGGACGACGGGCCTCATTTAGTTATGCCCCTAAAGTTTACTCCCTATTTCGTCGATTGTTTGGATACATGTATGGAGTATTAAATATAGACTAAAAAATAACTAATTGCATAGTTTATGACTAATTTGCGAGACGAATCTTTTAAGCCTGGTTAGTCCATGATTTTACAGCGTGGTGCTACAGTACACACGTGCTAATGATGATTAATTAGACTTAATAAATTCGTCATGCAGATTTAAAAAATTCTGTAATTTATTTTTTATTAATATCAAACACCTCAAACGATACTCCCGTATGACATCTGAATTTAAACGAGGCCCAGACGAACGAAGAGCCTTAAAAAAAAAGACTTCGTCCACGGTAAGACCAACAAGATGACTGGTGCTGCGCCCGCGCTTCCACTGCCCGGTCAGGTGCCACACCACCTGACCCACCCGCTTGCCGCAATGCCGCGTCCCGGCGTTAAAAACGTACACGCGCCCCCGCCCAGTCATTAGTGCGCCGCGGCCGCGCGCTCCCTCCCCTCTTCGGTTCTTCCCTCCTGCCGCTCGCTTTTCGGGATTTCATTTCGTTTCGTTTCACTCGAGGGCGGGCGGCCGGGCGAGAGAGAGGCCGGCGCGCGTGGGAGCGGGGGCTGGATTTGCGCGTCCTGTACTGAGCGCCCCATGTGACAGGTCGCTCGCTTGCCCCCGCCGCTCCCTCCCTCCCTCCTCCCGCAAAGCAACCGCAACGCGCCGAGCGGGGTCCCCGGCCAGCCAAACCCTCCCTCCCACCCCAAAAAGCCGAGGTAGCGAGCGGGCGGGCGGAAAAGGCTAGTGCGCGCTCGTGCTCGTGCTCCCCGACCAGACTAGACTAGACCAGCGCCGCGCTAGCGGCAGCAAGGCGAGTGGCGAGGCGATGCTCGCCCGCCGATCTACTACTACAGCCGCTGCCGCCGCGGCCGTCGCCGCCGCCGCCGGGATCTGGCTGTGATTAATAAGGATGTCGTCGGCGTCGCGGAGCGGGAGGAGGCGGACCGGGAGCGTGGCGCTCGGGGACCTTCTGTGGCGGGAGGCGTCGGCGGAGCGGGCTGCGCTGGGAGGCGGCGACGGCGAGCGGGAGCGGCGGCCCTCGGTCGCGGCGGGGCAGGCCTGCCGGGCGAAGAAGGGCGAGGACTTCGCGCTGCTCAAGCTCGCCTGCGAGCGGCGCCCCGGCGTGCCGTCCACCTCCTTCTCCGCCTTCGCCGTAAGCGCCCCCCACCCACCCACCCACCTCCCTCCCTCGACCCGTCTTCCATGCCCCAATGGTTGGTAGTAGTTGCTACTGTGGTCCGGCTTCGTTCTGAGAGGGCGCGCCCCGCTGGTGTTTGGTCTCGTTCGCTCTCGCAGCTGTTCGATGGGCACAACGGGAGCGCCGCCGCGGTGTACGCCAAGGAGCACCTCCTTGGCAACGTGCTCGGCTGCGTCCCGACCGATCTGACCAGGGACGAGTGGCTCGCCGCGCTCCCAAGGGCGCTCGTCGCGGGGTTCGTCAAGACCGACAAGGATTTCCAAACGAAAGGTAACGGGAATTCCTTCCATTCATGGAACTAAATTGATTGGTGCCTGCCCTCCCTAGCAACTATAGCAAGTACTACTCCGCCGTACTACGAGTTGAGTAGAGTACCAGCACATCTGTTGCCCAACCTGGCATCTCTATGGCCAGGCGGTAGGTGATTGTTTCAAATTGACCGTGTAAAATGGTTCGGTGGTACACCTTACAAGAGCACTACTAGCTGAGTAGAGTACCAGCACATCTGTTGCTCAACCTGGCATCTCTATGGCCAGGCGGTAGGTGATTGTTTCAAATTGACCGTGTAAATGGTTTGGTGGTACACCTGCAGTAGTTGGTGGTACAAGAGCTGACCCGTTTGCCTGTTCCTTGTTCATTTTTCAGCTCATTCTTCCGGGACAACCGTGACGCTTGCGATAATTGATGGCTCCGTTGTAACTGTTGCGTCCGTTGGTGATTCACGTTGTGTCCTTGAAGCTGAGGGATCCATCTACTATTTGTCGGCCGACCATCGCTTTGACGCTAATGAAGAGGAGTAAGACCGCTTTCTCATAGCGTACTGTTGTTCTATAGTTGGTTACACGTTTGGCTCTTCTCACTTGTTAGTTTTTGATTTGTAGGGTTGGACGTGTAACTGAATGCGGAGGTGAAGTTGGAAGGCTAAATGTCGTTGGTGGCGCTGAGGTTGCTCTTTGCCTTTTCACTCACTCCAAAGTTTTCCATTTAATTTATGCAGCTGGTAGCCAAACAAAAAAGAGATTTCTTTATTATTGAAAAACAGCTAACGTGCCTTTTCCCCTTGTTTTTCGGTGCAATATTTAATACTATTTTTGTTAAAGTTCCTGAGGCTGTTAACTAAAGGTGTTTTTTTGTTCCGAAAAAAGGTTTTGGCAGTTTGCTGCCTGTCTGACTGATTTGGTGTATAGCAAGCTATTAGATGTATAGTATTTTCATTGGGTAAGTGGGGCTTTAAGTCGTGCTAGATGGCAGCTTAGCTGGATAGAGCTCTTGGATTGACTGAGAAATTATGCTTGTGTAACTAGCCACCAACTCCCAATTCTGCTTATTTTTATTATTTTAATCTATGAGACCGATGTATCAAACTGTATGAGAGTACCAGCTTGAACATTTTAATACCTGTTTTATGTTGGACATCTTCCATAGGTTTTCCTTTAGAGTCCTATCTTTTGGTTTGTAGATGTGATTCACACCCTCTTTTGATCCTTAATTCGTTTTCTTATCCATCCAGATTGGTCCCCTTAGATGTTGGCCAGGTGGTCTATGCCTCTCAAGGTCGATTGGTGATCAGGACGTAGGTGAATTTATCATTCCAGTTCCTTATGTGAAGCAAATTAAGGTACACTGTTGGAAAGTCACTTTACACCATTTCTGGAGAAAACTGAATTGTAAACTCTCACTGTAGTGATATCACATTCAAGTACCAGAAGTTGTGCTGTTTGAATATTCTCATTCTCACAATCATCTGAATTTTCTGTCGTTATATGAGCCTACCCTTGTAAACTAGCTCTAATGTTTGAGGCCAAACTGTATTCTATACTGTACCTGTTACCTGACTATTCAGATGATACATCACTTTGTCTAGACATATATTTTCCAGTATTTATAAACTGACTGCCAGATTTCATTCTTATTTCCTTTGTTTGCAAAGTTTGCTCATTGTTATACGCAACTATAGTTATGTTTTCTTTTCTTTTCTTTTCTTTTCTGAGAGGATTATTCTGTGATTTTCTCTGAAGTGATTCTTTGTTCATTTTAATCTGATCATATTTTGAAAAATAATGTTGTATTGCAATGCTTGTAGCTGTCTAATGCTGGAGGCCGTCTTATTATTTCAAGTGACGGTGTTTGGGATGCTTTGACTGCGGAAGTGGCTTTTAGATGTGCACGAGGGCTTCCTCCTGAGGCTGCAGCTGAGCAAATTGTTAAAGTACAATACTAATACCCTTCCCCACCCATCTTAACACAAGGTCTGAAACCCTCAGTTGTACTGTTCCTAATTGGTGTACTGTTTGCAGGAAGCAGTTGAATCAAAAGGATTGAGAGATGATACAACTTGCATTGTCATTGACGTAATACCACCAGACAAACCAAAATGCACTATAGAATCTCCAAAAACGCCAGGAAAAGGCCTTGTACTTCTAAAAAAATTCTTTTTAAGGAAAACATTATCTGACTCGTTGTCTCTCGCTGATAAGGATAATTATCCTGAGCCAGATTTAGTGGAGGAGGTCTTTGAGGACGGATGTCCGTCCCTTTCAAGGAGGTCTGTACCCTTACCTCATCTTGATTATGGATGCATAATAGCTGGCAAATAATTATACTATAAACTTATGCTTTCCAATTAATAAATGTACTGTCATCTTGATACGGCGTGGACGTCTAGGAGAGCGCAGGGGTGAATGGAGTAGCAGCTGAGATTGGGAATTAGAACGCAGAGGGTAGCGAGGCAAGGGCGGTGGGGAGCTATCGTCGGCAGCTACGGCAGAACCGCGCGTAGCCACCGTCGAAGGGGTAAACCCCACTCGCCTAAGGGAGGTTTATTTCCTTCTTCGATGCCTATTACAATCTCCTAAGGTGCCCCTTTATAGTCCAGGTGCACTTCCATAATAAAACCAATCTACTAATAAAACCAATCTACTAAACTCCTCCCTTCCTTTCTAGTGAGCCAGCAGCCGAGCCTATTAGCCACGGTCTGGGCTGAGGCCTTGTTTGGGGTGACGCCTATACTGGCGGCCCACAAACGAGTCCACAACACTTCCCTCCTCCCGAACAAACAGCTAGTCCACGAGCTGAAACTCAGGATAGCGATCCTTGAAATCTTCTACAGCCTCCCAAGGAGCATCAGCAGGAGCGCGACCTTCCCAATGAACCAGAACCTGCCAGCGGCCGTGGTTGAGGCGAGTGCGGATTACAGCAGCCGGAGTAGGAACCACCCGACCATGGAGGATCGAAGGCAAAGGAACCAAAGCAATAGGCGGCTCCCCCACAAATTTCTTCAAGAGAGCAACATGGAAGACGTCATGAATGCGTGCCTTAGGAGGGAGGTGCAGACGATATGCCACCGCTCCAATGCGCTCAATCACCTGATATGGCCCAAAGAAGCGAGGCCCGAGCTTGGATGGTGTAGCAGTAGTAATGCCCACAGCTGTACGATGATGGAGGTGCAACCAGACCCAATCGCCCACCGCAAACTCAATTGGCCGACGCTTCTGGTCTTGATGATCTTTCATCCCATCCTGAGCCAACTGCAGCCTGTCACGGATCTCAGCCAAAAAGACATCCCGATCACGAAGCTGCCGATCCACCGCAGCCACCTTAGCCGAACCAGGAATATAGGACACCAGAGGTGGCGGTGGTCTGCCATAGACCACTTCAAAGGGAGTGGCACGGAGAGCAGACTGGAATGAAGTATTGTAACAAAACTCTGCTCATGGTAACCACTGAAGCCAAGAACGTGGTCGATCAACAGCTAAACACCGCAAGTACATCACGATGATGCGGTTAGTCACGTCAGACTGTCCATCGGTTTGTGGATGAAACGCCGAGCTGCAGAGTAACCGGACATTGGCCAATTTGAAGGGCGGGCCTGGTGCAAGCGGTAGAGTCTTACCGCCTGTGACCGGAAGGTCCCGGGTTCGAGTCGCGGTCTCCTCGCATTGCACAGGCGAGGGTAAGTCTTGCCACTAACACCCTTCCCCAGACCCCGCACAGAGCGGGAGCTCTCTGCACTGGGTACGCCCTTTTTTAAACACCGTGTCACAGTCACTCACAATGGATCAGGGAAACCCGTGAAGGCGCACAATATTGTCGAAGAAGGCACGAGCCACTGAACTCGCTGAATATGGATGGACTCAAGGCGATGAAATGAGCCATCTTGGAAAAACGATCGACCACAGTGAGGATTACCGACTTCCCGCCAACCCGGGGGAACCCCTCAACAAAATCCATGGCAATGTCACTCCACACATGTTCTGGAATGGGCCAAGGCTGCAGCATCCATGCTGGACGTAGATGCTCTGTCTTGTTCCTTTGACAAATAGCACAGCCACAGACATAGTCGCGGACCAACTGATGAGCATGAGCATTGAAGAAGGATGCCCGAAACCGATGAAGAGTTTTCTGGGCGCCCTCATGGCTGCCATGCGCCTCCTGCAGCAGATGCGGCCAAATCAATGAGGCGTCTGGGACGAAAAGGCGCCCCCTGAACAGCAGCATGTCGTCCACCAGTGTCCATCCATTTGGCGCTATACCCGCTGCCAATTGCACCTGCAGCTCCTGGGCCTGCGGATCACTCAAGTGCTCCTCCCGCAGATCATCATAGAGGGCGAAAGTCGGGGCTGAAACTGCACGGACAGCAGGCATGTCGGAGTCGCGGCGGGACAGAGCATCTGCCATGGTGTTAAGCTTACCTGAATGGTACTCAACTGTGAGATCATAACCAAAGAGCTTAGTCACCCATGTGTGCTGAGGAATTGTCGTGAGGTGTTGGTCGAGGCGGTACTTGGGACTCCAGTGAGCTGTGCGAACTGTGAAAGCACAGACCCCATAAATACGGTCGCCAGTGAAAAAAAGTATGATGTTTCCCGCTACTAATGAGATGCCACTTGAGCCGGAAGTATTTTACCTTCATGCAGAAGTTGTGTGTGCTGAAATACAAAAGACATTAGACTGTTTGATAGTGCCGGACACCATACCTTGTCTACAAAAGTTTAATTCCTGATAGAGCATAATGAATGCTGTTGTCAAGTAGGAGTATATAACACCTTAACAAAATATCGTTAAAAAACAGGGTATTGCATTCTTGGGATGAATTTCTATAGGGAAGTCAATAGTATTACAATTTGTGATTATGTGTTGTGCTTGTCCTTCACTAAGTGCATGCTGTTATGTTAACACTTAATCAACCATGTAGTTCCTTCACACAGTAATCAATTACCCTAGTCACAAATAAGTGACATTTTGGACATTGACCTGGTCTCCAAAACAATACTTTTACTAGTGTCCTTACAAAAGTATTTATATTCAACATAGTAATAGTAATACTTTTAGTAAACCACATTTCGAGACAATACTCATCATTTTTTCAAATATCCAAACTCAACACATAGAAAGTAATATTCAATCAAATTTTGAAATGGTTGACTTTTTTTTTGACACCGAAATGGTTGACTTAGGACAACCCCAAAATGTAACTGCTTTCAGTTGTGTTTTCATTTAATGTCTCGAAATAGAAGTAGATGTTTGTTGGAAGGAACAATATCTCATCAAGAACTATCGATCATGGCAATATTGTGAGAAAGCCATGACATCATAAAATGTTGAAAACAAGCTTGTTTTGTCAAAATATGGACTTGGATTCTAGAAGCATCCAAAACTTTAGATCATTATGCTATGTCTGACATTTGATTTCCAATGGATGCAGGCTTAATTCTGAATATCCTGTCCGAGATATGTTCAAACTTTTTGCATGTGCAATTTGTCAAATTGACTTGGAATCTGGTCAAGGCATATCCATACACGAGGGTTTGTCAAAGCCAGGAAAGCTGCGTCCCTGGGATGGCCCTTTCCTTTGTCACAGTTGCCAGGAAAAGAAAGAGGCGATGGAGGGGAAGCGTCACTCACGAGGTATAAACCGTCCTAGTTCTATTTCTATAAACTGCCCTAGTTCTTTTTCATACAGCTTACCACATCCATAGTGCGTTAGTGACAAATCAAAAATTATGTTCTTACATCTGCAGATTCCTCATCAAGAAATAGCGGGTCAAGTGAATAGTGACTGAAGCCAAGAGTCATCTTGAGGCAACCACCTAGTGGTGTGACGAGCTAATTCTTGTTGCAGTTGTCATACATATTCTTGCAGCACTTCCTATATTACATGGATTGCCATTGGATAGAGACAGATGTTGGAAGGTGCCATGCCTACATATGTTGAAGTTATACGGTACTGGACCGTAGACCAAATTCAATGGCCTCTAGATACCAAACCGGTAAACCTGCGTCTTCGGCAGGGCTTGTGGCAGTAGCTCATGCAGGTAATGATGACAAGAGATTGTTAGTGAAGAATGTCGACAGTGGCCAATAGTCATGTAAATTATTCATCGTATAGAGGTGCAACAAATAGCCACGGTTTTGTAATTCTCGACTAGGATTAGGCATTGAGACCCTGTAATTCGTCTGGGCAGACCTCAAACTAGAGGTCAACAACGTAGCCTGGCCTATTGTAGAATGTATCTTGCCCTATACAATCTTCATGATTCAACGCTGTAATGAAATCTAAGATCTTTGCAGGCCGCCATGATTCTTTCAACACTGGAGTATATACTACAGTGTTAAAAGGAGCCTCACGTTTATCGAGAGGCTAGAAATTACAAGATACTGATCGATTTTATAATGATCTGTTTAGATTAGCCTAAAGAATCCATAAAAAATATGCTAACATATATGTAAATTTGAAAAAAGGGATTATGAAAACTTTGTACTCCGTAGTTTGATTATACCATACAAATAGCAAAGTAAAATATCTGAACAAAGAATCTATATATCATAAACAAATAAATAGCTGAAATTGCAATAAGAATGTACTCCATCTGTTTCAAATTATAAGTTGCTTTTGCTATGTATCTATTATTATATCTAGATGTATAGTAAAATAAATGTACCAAAAAAGTCAAAACGACTTATAATTTAGAATGGAGAGAGTACTTATGGTAATTGGTGGTAAAGGATCATGCATGATGCAACCTCCATATATGTTAACCCGTGTTGCAATGTGCACGCATACAAATTTAGATAGCAATATAAAGAAAGAGTCCCACGCGTGTCATGCAACTCATATACTGTGTTTGTACCTACACAAGAGCTAGTTCTTAGTCTAGCGTTTATTTACTTTAAAATTTAGTCTCCAATGTTCTTTTATGAAATGGAGCACTTGATTGCATTTGGTCACGAGGAAGTGATGCGCCCCCTTAGAGAAGACTTCTGCCATCAAGTTGTGGCTAAGTGGCTACCGTGGGTGGCCAACCATATGGAGCATACAGAGTCACATGGAGAGCATACTTTCATTGTTGACATAGTTGACCTCTCCGGTCATTTCTCCAATTTGGCGCTCCCAACATCATTGATCCTCGCTTCTAGTGCGCAACTTGCACTAATGTGTGAACACTGTTGATTCCTTCATACAAGACATTACCATAAGTATCTCTATTAAAGAAATTCAGAGAGGCAAACAAGAGGATGCTTGGCACAAAATTTCACCAAAAGATGTCCATGGAGCATGCCATTGAGGTGGTCTCTAGGTGTGGCAGAATCACCCGAAATAACACGTTTTTGGAGACGCTCATCTTTCACTAGACACTAAGCACCCCGAAAGTTAGCTACATCGGACAGTTCCGTCGAGCACACCCCACGGGAGAACTCGAATCAATCCACGTTTGACCTCCAGAATCCAATAATGAGTACGAGCTTACAATACTTAGTCCATTTCATACAAGAGTTCTTGGAAATTATTTATTATAATATCAGGGTTCAGAGTGTGATAATTAAACAACGGAATAAAGATAAACATCTAGCGGAAATGATATAAGGATCCGTCTGTGCCCACCAGAAGAATCCTCCACACAAGAGTTACTCCTCAAGCTGCACATGCAACAGGGTAAAATAAACCCTGAGTACACAATGTACTCGCCAGACTTACCCGACTAGTAGGAATAGTTTCCTGACTCTAAGGGGTATGATAGGTAATATGGGTTTGCTGTTTTCTTTTTGTTTGCGAAAAGCATTACTAGAAGTACATCTTTAAGATCAAGTTTAATTAGGAGTCATGATTACTTCATTAGCTAACCATTCTAGGTAAGCACCTGTACTAGTAGCTATTCGAACCTATACTAGTAGGACTCATAGGTTGATATATCTATGCATGTGGTTTCATAAAATTCCTGTAACGTAAATGCACATCACATATATATACAGTGAATATAAAAAATAAGGGGTTATGCACCAGGGCTTGCCTTGGGCAGGTGCGGTGTTAGCTGAGTCAGTCAGTGGCAGCTCCGGGACCTCCTCCTGCACGAGAATCTCCTCCTCGTACTCCTTGACGATCTCCTCGAACTCATGATCACCGGTGGTCACTATCTCCACCAACTCGTTCTCTACATGCATGTGATGATGATGCAACACTTAGCATTTAGGCAACAACAACTCTTAAAATAAGAATACGCATAAGCTAGCTCTAATGACTAAGGTACTAAGCTAACTACCATCGTCATCAAGCAAAGTGTTGGGTTCAACTAACAAACCCTTAGCTTGGCAAATTAAGGATATATCTTTATTTCTACTAGTGATTTAATGTATATTGAAACAAAGAACATTTAATCACCCTAATGCTTAGTCTATTCTAAGGCTATAAAAATTACAGTGAACACATAATAATATAATGAAGCTACTATAAAAATTTTAGGACTAAAGCTATCACCAATTTACCACAAAAATTCCTACAATGATTAATTTTAATAATATGAAGCACTTTCAAATGATTTAATAGCTCCTGGTATCAACATCTATATATATGAACTAAATACATTAACAAGTAGATCACAATTTTAGAAACTTAAGAAAATTTGTTTCATAATTTTTGGACATCTACAAGATTTTATATTAATTAAACAAAACTGGCTCTCGAATAAAAATATAAAGCTATTTCTAATTCTTTACGAAAAAGAGAAACCGAACTGGCCCAGCGCGGCCCACGGTGGGGAAAGCGGACCACGGCGGGAACCCCCCGCGCACTAGTGTTTTAGCAGAAAAGCCCCCCGCTTCCTACTATTAATGTGACCACTATGCGCCCTATTTCTTTAGTCAGCGATTATGCGTGAAGGCCCCCCGAAAAGACTCATCTTCGCATCGGGGAGGTCCTCGAAGCCCTCGCGCTCGCCGGCGCGGCGTTTGCCCGCACGGAGCCGCTACGCCGGCCAACTAGGACCCGTGTAGACCTAGCTAGGGGGTCGATGCTTACCTACAGACCGACGCGCAACGTTGGGCATCGGTTAGGAGACCGGAGACGAAGTAGGGCGACTTCTCCACGTCAGCAGGCAACCTGCGGTGGCGACGACAACGTTCCGATGAGCCACGACACTAAGGGAGCAGTAGAGGTAGCGGGTGAGCATCAACGACTCACCAAGGACCTGGGCGAGGTGATGGTTTGACCGGAGACCCCCTGAGCAAGGCTGGCCGCGTACGCGTGGCGAGCTCGACAGTAGCGTTGGGACAACGGTAGGGATACGGCTCAGGTGCGCATGGCGAGGAGGGGTTCGAGGCGAGTCTAGCGGTGTAGCCAATTTAGCTCGAGGTGGTCAGATGGGAGTTACCCTCAGTGATGGGCGGACTCGGCCTTATCGGCACTGTGGCGGGGAAAAGCTACAAAATTGAAGCTCGGCCGGGCACCATTCAAGGCGGGGTGGGGAACAGTCGGCTAGGCGGCTTGATGGCAGCACCAGAGACACAACGAAACAACCCAAGGTGACCTCTCCATGCCGTATTTACTTTCATGGCTCAGTCGGCCATGGTGGGAGAGAGAAGAGGGGGAAGCTGGAGCTCTACGCGACCTCGTCTTGGCGGGATGCAGCCGACGTGACCAGGGCGACACGCGCGCTGACGCTACGGACAACACACACACATGTCTTTGACCGAGCACTGCCTGCGTGGCCGCAGCGCCATAAATGGCAAGGCGATGGTGTGGGCAGTAGGGGAGGGGGCAAGCCCTCATGCGCACAGCGAGGAGATGAGCAACAACACGGCGTAGTACTAGTAGCAGCGGCATCGTAGTAGAGAGAGACGGGGCGTGACAGGTGGGCTTAGCTCGGGCTTGCCTTGGCGGGACGTGGCCGGTGTGATCAGGGAGGCACGCGCGCAGACGCTACGGACAAGCACACGCGTCTACGACCGGCATGGCTGTAACACCTCTGGTGTTATGAGCTCGTTTAGCACCGCAATTTGGGCCTAAGAAAAATTTCCGAAATGATTTTCTTGGATTTTAAAATTTTAAAACCAGCTTTTCGCGTCAACGGTAAAAATCAGAAATTATATTTTAAATCGCTAATTGTGGCGAATTGTTTTGCGCAAAATAATTACATAACACCTAATATTTTGTTCTATGGCTGGGTATGGAGTAGGAGCTGTCGCGTGAAATGTTTAGGGATGGTGGTCGATAGGATTTAAATCTTTTGGAGTGTCGACGACATATTGCTGTTCACATTTGCGTCGCACCGCGTCGTCGTGCCGCTGCTCCCTCTCCATCACTTGCGTCGCGTCCGATATTTTTATGTGAGCACCACTGTTCGACTGCCCATTTCTTCACGTCGTCTCTGCTGCAATGAAGGTCGTGGTCTTATCTGTGCCAATCGGGTTGCCTTGCCGACCATGTTGTGTCAGTCCATGTTGTCCCTGCGTTAATGAAAGTTGGCCAAACCCCCGACATGTCTGTTGTCTACGCCACTGTCTTTCTCTGTCTCACTACCAGTTCGGTCGCTTCATCCCTCTTAAGCTCCATCACGTCCTCTGCTCGTCCTTGCTTTGCCCCTCTCTGCTGTCTGTCGGTGCCTGTGCTGTGTGGTCTTTTCCGCAGTCGCATCGCGCCTGTGATCAAGTCAAGCCATGCTAGACCCGTCCCTCTCTCCCTCCCTTTTTCTCCTGCCTTCCGGCCACCGTCGCTAGGCCACAGCGCAAGCGCACCGAGCTTTGCTGCTAGCACGCAACCACCAAGGTTGACACTACTGCTCGAGCGTCTTGTAGCTCCGCAGCGCTGCCCTTCTTTTTCTTCCCCACGTAGCGTGCCGTGTCTGTGCGTTTCCACCCACCCGGGCCATAGTGCCCCGCCGTGCTGCGCCTTTGGCCGTCACCCGACCACTGCGCGCGAGCGCTACCTCTCCTTTCCCTACGACCCGGTTCGGTGTCTACGCCTCGCTCTCACGCTCACCTCGGCACTGCGTCTCTATGCTTGCTTCTGCCGCTGGAGGCCGTAGTCGTCGCGCACAGCTCCGTCTCGCGTGAGCACCTGCCCGACTGCGCCATCGCCGCTCGGCCACCACACACGCGCGCGTCCTTGGTCCCATGCTGGACCCGCTGCTCTGCCCCTCCAGAGCCGCGTTGCCGTGCTGCTCTGTCTCGTCTCGAGCGCGCGTGAGCCCCCTTTGCCATTCGCGTGCGCATGCGTGCTCCCACGGTCACGTTGCACCACCGCCCCTTCGCCCGGCGCATGGTCGCCCACACGTCCGAGCCTCGCGTGTCCCGTAGCGCCCGGTCGAACTGCGCCACGCCCTCTGCTTGTCCACACCCACCGTTGTAGGCCCGGACGCCGTGCCGCGTCCCACAACGCCCCCACTTGGGCTGCGTCCACCGGTGCCGGCGCCACTGCCGCTTCTCCTTCCTGCAGCCACTCCCCAGCCACCTCGCACTGGAACGTCGCGGCTCCTCTCGTGCCCGCGCGCCGGTGTCCCCGCCGCTGCCCATGGTGCACCTCATGCACGCGTAAGCGTGCTGCACCACCGCGTGGCCATCCCCACCGTCGTCCACCCTGGCCTGCCCCGCACCTCCACCTCGCCGCCGAAGCGCCCCCATCGTAGCACCAGGTCGCCGCCGGCTGGTGCTCCCCGTCTGCCCTCTGCTTTTGAGGATGAAGAATAGGGTATGAGTCCAAACACAAAGTTTATACGGGGTTCTCAATGCTAAATACGTCACTCATGTGAATAGCGCTGTTATACTACGAGGTGAATTGTTGGGAACTCAGGGGCCTCTTCGCGAAATTATGCTGCCTGCCACTGGGCCATCCGTGCTGCCAACCTTGCTGGGCCACGCGTCCGCCGCGCTAGGGCCTGGTGCCACGCGCCCCGCGTGGGCCGGCCCGCTCCGGCAGCAGCTCGCCGGTTGGCTGCTTGGGCCAGCCTTGTGCTGTGCTCGCCGGTAGTAGGCCGCCTGGGCCGCGCGTCTGTGTGGGCCACCGGTCTCACTGGACCGCCGCGCACCCGTCCGCCTGGGCTGCTGGGCCAATTTAGTTGCGCCGGCCCTTTTTGATTTATAGAGCAATTTCTAATTTAGCTTATAAAGTAAACTTGTAAAATCAATATAAACTGGTACAGGAATCCAAAAATTGTAAAATCAATTTTGTTAGTCTCCTAAAAACATGATCTACTTGTTAGTATATTTTATTCACATAGTGTGAAATATATTCTTGGGAGCTATATAATTAATTTAAGGTACTTAATATTGTAAAAATATAAACTTGTAGGAATTGTTGTGATAAATTGGTAATAGTGTTGAATATGAAAATTTTACAGTAGACTCCTAGCAATATTAGGTACTCACTGTAATTTTTGTAGCTCTAGAATAATTAGTTTACTAAATAGATAATGATGACCTATTTCGAATAAAGATTAAATGGATAGAATGAAATAAAGAAAACACCTTGGGTTTTGTATAACTAAAACAGGTTGTGAAATAATGCCTTATTCGACAACATGGATACGTAGACCAGCGTTAGAGCTATCTTGTTAGCTCATGAGGCGTGATCGGATTTTCTAAGCGTTTCGGCTGTCGTTGGTTATTTACATCTATGCATTTGCATCACTGCATATCATATAGGTACGACGATGGATCAACGGATCAATTAAAGAATGATTAGGATTCTGAAGATGGTGTAATGGTATTCTCTCTAGGAGATGATGTAATGGGCTTTCTATTCCATTGATGATGGATGATCTGAAGATGCAGATACTAACTTTTAATATATATCTTACCCAGGCAAGCCCCGGTGCATAACCCCTACTTTTCTATAGTTTAAATTATATTTGTGCATTAAGTTTTAAGGAGTTGAATGAAACCCACTTGCATATATATATATATATATATATATATATATATATATATATATATATATATATATATATATATATATCTTTATCCTACGAGTCTTACTAGTATGACATGATCATGTAGAATGCTATGCTATAGGACTCCGGTAGAAGTCAAGTGATTGCCTATCACTCGCGAGAGATAGGAAATATATTGCTGTATTATTATTACTTGGAAAATATAAATGGTGGAAAGGAAAACCGGTGACCGGGTAGGGATATGGTTTGGGTATTGGTGGGTGTAAGATGTTGTATCACCGCGGATGCGGGGCATGGCTTGGTTACACTATTTTCCCTGTCTGGTCGGTTAAGGACCAGTCGTTGCAATGGATGCTAGACAAGTCACAGATCTATTGTTCTGAGCACATACTTGGGTATGGGCGCTTGGAAGACTTATTGCTCTCTTGTCGTGGATCCGGCTCTTTACGGACCAACTGTCAGGGTTTTTTTGGAGGAGGTCCTTGCACCGCACTGAGTTCGGGACTCAGGGGCGGGGGCTTGGAGTCCTAGTTTGGACGGGGACCTGGACACATAGGACAGGAGGGTGATGGGTTGGTCCTGCTTGTGCCTTGGGTACAAGCCGGGCGCGTGTTTTCGGGGCACCCAGCTAGGGGCATTGATTCACGAATCGCCAGGCAATCCGGTACGGCTTATTTTCGTGCCTAGCATCGTAGTAAGAACTGAAGATAAAAGATGGAAAAAGGAAATCTGATTGCTTACCACCTGCTTGAAAGTAGCACAGGTGCTTACATAGAATGGTTAGTTAATGAACCAATGCGGCTATTAATAAAAATCAAATATAAGGACGCACGCTTAGTAACGCTTCCTGCAAATGCAATAAACCCACAAGCCAGATAGCCTTGCATATCCTTGGAGTCTTTTCTTTCCTCCTGTCGGGTAAGTCTTGCTGAGTACAATTGAGTACTTAGGGTTTTATTCCCCTTGTTGCAAGTGATAGGTGGATGCTAGAGCTGACTCTTGTGTGTGGATACCTCCTGGTGGGCTCAGCGAGGATTACTTTACGCTGCGATCATAGTTGTTATTTATAATTTTCACTAAATGTTTTTATAAATGAAAGTTTCATAGTCTATTGTTGTAGTTTATATATCAATACTTCATCATGTCATGATTAGATATTTATTTTTGCTGTAATTCTGATCACATGTTTATATTCCGCTGTTCAATTAAATTATTTATAACTCTGATAATATGATTACATTCCGCTGTTATAATAATAAATATTATACTCTGATGTTGTATTAAAAGTGATGTAAGAAATGGTTAAGAATGATGTAAGCTTTATTCTCTTATTTGTGATCCTGATGACAAAAATATGGATTTTTGGGTTCTCTCCTGGGGTGTGCCCGATGGGACCGAGTAATTTAGTGTTCTCTCCTGAGTGCTTAGTGTCTAATGGAAGACAAGCACTCCTGGGAGGCATTAGATTAGGCGGTTCTACCACAGGTGGTATCAGAGCGCAAATGAGGAAATAAAGCTTCGAAAACCTTTTCTAAAATAAATTTTGACAACAAATTCTATTCAAAAAGTTAGGATGTTTTTATGCGAAGTTATATAAGTAGCCCTATTACTATGGTTATGTATCCAGGATAGATGGCACTTTGCTAACTTAGGTAGGCTTAATCAATTTTCTACAGGTACACTGACTCAAGCATAAGCCGATAGTATCGACTAGCTACAGGGAGAGAACGATGTGCCAAAAGTTTGAGAACAGTTGCCCTATATGTTGGAAACAGTGAAAGGACATATAGGACGTGCATTCATGCATATCCTGTTTGTGCATTGTAGCGCTCGTATTGCTTGTAGATACGTCCTCCATAGGTGTCACGCGTGTCGTATTGTGCACGACTGACTCGTTCCTGTTCTAGAGTTAGGTCTGCACTATGGCTTCATGCTCCACGTTCGCCCGTGGTTCACGCCTATCATGACCCACGTCTCCCTGTACCCTATTTTTGTGCTCTTGTCGGACCCTTGCCCTACAGTCATACTAGTCAGTAATGGCAACGCACGTCGCTCGTCTCGAACGCGCGGAAATTTGGTCGATTCGTCGTAGTGATCCCACACGGGAACCCTAGTGGACCACGCTAGGACCACTGAACGCTCCACCTTTATAAGTAGAGCCTGGCTTAGCCATTGGTATTACCACTCGGTGCACTTTAGCTCGCTTAGCTTTTCCTTTGAGCCAGCTTTTCGCTCAGCCTTCCTCACCACCACCGCCAGAGATGGCAGAAGCCTGGGTTAGTAGTTACTGTCTGAACGTGGAGGGTTTTCCTAGAATCCTGCATGCCACCCTACAAAAGCTCAGAGTCAAAGATCGTCCCGAGTATGAGGGCCGTGAGTATGAGGAGCATGGCACCGAGCGGTGTGAGGTTACCATCTACATCAGGAAGAGTGAGGAGTTCCCTGACCTCACTGAAGCCTCGAGTGTGACCGCAATCGGGTTTAGCTTCATCGACACCTACCAAGTTGTGGCCCGCAAAGCCTTATGGTACCTATACCAGATCTATGACGAGCCCATCACCCGTACCCCCATGAGGTTCTTTCCACCTTTGGACAAGAATCGACGGGCATGGAGGGCTCGCATGGAGGCTTTGCAAGGGTGGGATGTGCAAGAGGATAGTCCAACCATGGTGCACTTGACCATGTACCTGCTTGCTCTGGATGAGCAGTACGACCGACAAGCCTTGGAACTGAGGATCTGCCTTTAGCGAGTGGAGGAAGCCAAGATCTTCACCCGGATGCTCGAGGTGCAGCTCACTGAAGCGTATGCCAGTGCTGTAGCTGCTGAGAGCCAGGAGACTGCCATGTCGGAAGCTATGAAGGAGGCTGAAGATTGGCATGTCCATCAGCTGTGTGAGGCCTATCTTGTCACCAGGGCCTAGCGGAGGACACTGGCTGCTGAAAGGCAGGATGCCCCGATCTTGGAAGGGATCCCTATCCACCCACCAGAAAGAAGAAGAACTGGTGTTGCAGCATCTCCAGCACCTCCACCCTCGAAAGTGTCAGAAGTTGAGCCCTTGGTTCCTCTCACTCAGCCAGAGGCAAGAGAAGATGCAGACCCATAACCTGGGGAGTAGAAGAATCCGCCACGCTCGGGAATGAAGATGCGTGGCTAGAGTAGCTTAGTTGCCTTGGAAGGCTGTACCAGTAGTAGTAGTGCTTGTTGTCGCTATCCTCCGGTATTGTAATTTTGCCATTGTTCCTCGTCCATAGTTGTTGAGATCGTTCGACCATAGGGAATGCTGTGTCGTGAATGGGAGCCTAAATGCCTGTACGTTGTACCCTTATGAGTCTGTTTGGAATATGCATTTTATTTATTTTGCTGTGTTTATTGCGTTCATCTACTTTAAGTTTCGTTAGATGTGCTTAAAGTTTTCAAGGGCGATATTAAGCGGGTTACAAGAGAAGTTGCCATTCAGATGCCAGCAGATCAACCGGGATTGGAGAACATTGGACACTGTATCGACTAATTGTGGATGTTCCAGTAGAACCCTTGAATCTCTTTAAAAAAATCCGCCGTTGGATTTGGATTCCTTGTCCCTTGTTGTGAAGGGAACCCTTGTTATTTGAATCTTCTCTTGCAATACTTCCTTTACTCTGGGGTCTATGACCCCACTGCCTTCATGGCGCGTAAGTTAGTAATAGTTGCCTGGTTAAAAGCTTATGGTGCCGCGATGAAACCGAGGGCTCCCTGTGGAACAACTGCCACATGTGACGTTGCTCGGCACGCACTGGTATCGTGGTTGTTAACCAAGTACCTTTACCAAGTTACACTGCCATACCGCTTTTGTACAAAATAATTTTCCTTGAAAATATTCAGGTGTTCGAACAGGAAATCCACAACGGGTTGATAAAATAGTGTTCTATCAGAGAAAGCAAGAGAACATGGTTTTGGAGGAAGAAAGTATGACATGTTCTCAGTCTACATGAAAGCCGGATGTGGTCAAGTAAAGGAAAGAAAAAGAAGAGTAGTAAGGAAAGTTAGCCTCCGGTAGTCGGGAGTGATTGTAAAAGTCTAAGTGGATGTCATGTCCCAAGCCCTGTGTTTAGTTGACAACGCTACGTATGCCAGGGTATTTTCGCTGTGTGCCCTGTGGACGCCGTCTGTGTTGGGTCCTTCGTTCCCATGTGGCCGCGGCATCATGCCGCACTCGCTGTCTTTGTGCACTGTGCATTCTCCTTTTTCCCATCATCCGGTTGGCTCTCGACCCCCATGCCTCATCCCCATACCGGACCCCCATCCTCTCCCTTCTTTCTCCTTTTGAGGACATGACCGCCCGCATGCTTGCCTCGTCGAGCGGACCTCTCCTCTATTTCCCCCTCTATCGCTCGCGCAGGAAGCACACCATGTCTGACCTTATCTCCACGGTATGAACCATCCGTGTATCTTATCCATGCCGTCTCCACTTCCAGTGTGTTGCGCCCCACCCCGGTTCGCCACTATAAAATACCCTTGGTCCTTGCTCTTCTTCTTCATCCTCATCCCCTCAAATCTAAAGCAGAGCTATGAGGGCCAGTCGACATTGTGGAGTTAGGTTCGTCAGTATAAGGTGATAGTGTAATATGAGAAGAAAGGATCTGGTTTTGTCAAAGAAGTTCAAGTCCACCGTTGGTTAGTCAATCCTAGGATTCATGATGTTTTACTTCTCAGTCGACTATTTCTAAATCTGTTGGACCTACACCATGTTTTGGATACTCATTATCTTGTTGTTTCTCCATTGCCCTCGTTTATCTCGACTTCTGGATTAAGTCTCGGTTGTACCAGGTTGCTCTTAACCATGTATCCCTAAATCCCCGTGTGGTATAGTATTCAAAGCAGTGTAATCTTTCATGTAATCCCTAATCTATGGAATGTGATCGCGTTTTCCCCTCTTTTGGTTCTTGCTTCGAATCTCAGGACGAGATTCTTTTTAAGGGGGGGTTGGTTGTAACACCTCTGGTGTTACGAGCTCATTTATCACCGTGATTTAGGCCTAAGAAAAATTTCCAAAACTATTTTCTTGGATTTTAAAATTTAAAAACCAGCTTTTCGCGTCAACGGTAAAAAATGGAAATTATATTTTAAATCGCTAATTGTGGCGAATTGTTTTGCGCAAAATAATTACATAACACCTAATATTTTGTTCTATGGCTGGGTATGGAGTAGGAGCTGTCGCGTGAAATGTTTAGGGATGGTGGTCTATAGGATTTAAATCTTTTGGAGTGCCGACGACGTATCGCTGTTCACATTTGTGTCGCACCGCGTCGTCGAGTCCCGTTGTCGTGCCACTGCTCCCTCTCCCTCGCTTGCATCGCGTCTGATATTTTTATGTGAGCGTCACCGTTTGACTGCCCGTTTCTTCGCGTCGTCTCTGCTGCAATGAAGGTCGTGATCTTGTCCGTGCCAATCGGGTTGCCTTGCCGGCCACGTTGTCCCTGCGTTAATGAAAGTTGGCCGAACCCCCGACGTGTCTGTTGTTTATGCCACTGTCTTTCTCTGTCTCACTGCCAGTTCGGTCGCTTCATCCCTCTTAAGCCCCATCATGTCCTCTGCTCGTCCTTGCCTTGCCTCTCTCTGCTGTATGTCGGTGCCTATGCTGTGCGGTCTTTTTCGCAGTCGTGTCACACCTGTGATCAAGTCAAGACGTGCCAGACCCGTCCCTCTCTCCCTCCTTTTTTCTCCTACCTTCTGGCCACCATCGCCCGGCCACAGCGCAAGCGCACCAAGCTCTGCTGCTAGCACGCAACCACCAAGGTCGATGCTGCTGCTCGAGCGTCCAGTAGCTCCGCAGCGCTGCCCTTCTTTTTCTTCCCCATGTAGCGTGCCGTGTCTACGCGTTTCCACCCACCCAAACCGCAGTGCCCCGCCGTGCTGCGCCTTTGACCGTCGCCCGGCCACCACGCGTGAGCGCTGCCTCTCCTTACCCCACGACCTGGTCTAGCGTCTACGCCTCGCTCTCACGCTCACCTCGGCGCTGTGTCTCTCTGCTTGCTTCTGCCACTGGAGGCTGCAGTCGCCGTGCGTAGCTCTACCTCACGCGAGCACCTGCCCGACAGCACCGTCGTCGCTCAGCCACCACACACGCGCGCGTCCTTGGTCCCGTGCTGGACCCGCTGCTCTGTCCCTCCTGAGCCGCGTTGCCATGCTACTCCATCTCGCCTCGAGCGCGCGCGAGTCCCCTTTGCCATTCACATGCGCATGCATGCTCCCGCGGTCATGCTGCACCGCCGCCCCTTTGGGCGGTGCATGGTCTCCCGCACGTTCGAGCCTCACATGTCCTGCAGCGCCCGGTCGAACCGCGCCACACCCTCTGCTTGTCCATGCCTGCCGTTGCCGGCCCAGACACCGTGCTGCGTCCCGCAGCGCCCCCGCCTATGCTATGCCCGCCGGTACCGGCACCCCTACCGCTTCTCCTTCCTGCAGCCGCTCCCCAGCCACCTCGCACTGGAACGCCGCGGCTCCTCCCATGCCCATGCGCCGGCGTCCCTGCCGCCGCCCATGGCGCACCTCGTGCGCGCGTGAGCGTGCTGCACCACCGTGTGGCCATCCCCGCCGTCGTCCGCCCTGGCCCGCCGCGCACCTACACCTCGCTGCCGAAGCGCCCCTGTCGCAACACCAGGTCACCGCCGGCCGGTGCTCCTCGTCTGCCCTCTGCTTTTGAGGATGAAGAATAGGGTATGAGTCCAAGCACAAAGTTTATACAGGGTTCTCAATGCTAAATACGTCACTGATGTGAATAGCGCTGTTATACTACGAGGTGAATTGTTGGGAACTCAGGGGCCTCTTCGCGAAATTGTGTTGCCTGCCACTGGGCCGTCCGCGTCGCCAGCCTTGCTGGGCCACGTGTCCGCCGCGCCTAGGCCTTATGCCGCGCGCCCCGCGTGGGCCGGCCTGCTCCTACAACAGCTCGCCGGTTGGCTGCTTGGGCCAGCCTTGTGCTGTGTTCGCTGGTAGTAGGCCGCCTGGGCCGTGCGTCTGTGTGGGCCACCGATCCCACTGGACCGCCGCGCGCCCGTCCGCCTGGGCTGTAGGGCCAATTTAGTTGCGCCGGCCCTTTTTGATTTATAGAGCGATTTCTAATTTATCTTATAAAGTAAACTTGTAAAATCAATATAAATGGTATAGGAATCCAAAAATTGTAAAACCAATTTTATTAGTCTTCTAAAAACATGATCTACCTATTAGTATATTTTATTCACATAGTGTGAAAATATTCTTGGGAGCTATATAATTAATTTAAGGTACTTAATATTGTAAAAATATAAACTTGTAGGAATTGTTGTGATAAATTGGTAATAGTGTTGAATCTAAATTTTTTACAATAGGCTCCTAGCAATATTAGGTACTCACTGTAATTTTTGTAGCTCCAGAATAATTAGTTTGCTAAATAGATAATGATGACCTATTTTGAATAAAGATTAAATGGTTAGAATGAAATAAAGAAAACACCTTGGGTTTTGTATTACTAAAACAGGTTGTGAAATAAGGCCTTATTCGACAACATGGATACATAGACCAGCGTTAGAGCTATCTTGTTTGCTCGTGAGGCATCATCGGATTTTCTAAGCATTTCAGTTGTCATTGGTTATTTACATCTATGCATTTGCATCAATGCATATCATATAGGTACGATGATGGATCAACGGATCAATTGAAGAATGATTGGGATTCTGAAGATGGTGTAATGGTATTCTCTCCAGGAGATGATGCAATGGGCTTTCTATTCCGTTGATGGTGGATGATCTAAAGATGCAGATACTAACTTTTAATATATATCTTACCCAGGCAAGCCCCGGCGCATAACCCCTACTTTTCTTCAGTTTAAATTATATTTGTGCATTAAGTTTTAAGGAGTTGAATGAAACCCACTTGCATATATATATATATATATGTTTATCCTACGAGTCTTACTAGTATGACAGGATCATGTAGAATGCTATGCTATAGGACCCCGATAGAAGTCGAGTGATTGCCTGTCACTCGCGAGAGATAGGAAATATATTACTGTATTATTATCACTTAGAAAATATAAATGGTGGAAAGGAAAAATGGTGACCGGGCAAGGATATAGTTTGGGTATTGGTGGGTGTAAAAGGTTATGTCGCCGCGGATGCGGGGCATGGCTTGGTTACACTATTTTCCCTATCTGGTCGGTTAAGGACCGATCATTGCAATGGATGCTAGGCAGATCACAGATCTATTGTCCTGAGCATATATTTGGGTATGAGCGCTTGGAAGACTTGTTGCTCTCTTGTCGTAGACCCGGCTCTTTATGGACCGACTGTCAGGGTTTTTTTTGGTGGAGGAGGTTCTTGCACCGCACTAAGTCCGGGACTCAGGGGCGGGGGCTTGGAGTCCTAGTTTGGATAGGGACCTGGACACCCAGGACAGGAGGGTGATGGGTTGGTCCTGCTTGTGCCTTGGGTACAAGCGGGTCGCGTGTTTTTAGGGCACCCAGCTGGGGGCATTGATTCGCGAATCGCCGGGCAATCTGGTACGACTTGTTTTCGTGCCTAGCATCGTAGTAAGAACTAAAGATGAAAGATGGAAAAAGGAAATATGATTGCTTACCACCTGCTTGAAAGTAGCACATACGCTTACATAGAATGGTTAGTTAATGAACCAATGCGGCTATTAATAAAAATCAAATATAAGGACGCACGCTTAGTAACGCTTCCTGCAAATGCAATAAACCCACAAGCCAGATAGCCTTGCATATCCTTGGAGTCTTTTCTTTCCTCCTGTCGGGTAAGTCTTGCTGAGTACAATTGAGTACTCAGGGTTTTATTCTTCCTGTTGCAGGTGACAGGTGGATGCTAGAGCTGACCCTTGTGTGTGGATACCTCCTGGTGGGCTCAGCGAGGATTCCTTTATGCTGCGATCGTAGTTATTATTTATAACTTTCACCAAATGCTTTTATAAATGAAAGTTTCATAATCTGATATCATAGTTTATATATCAATACTTCATCATGTCATGATTAGATATTTATTTCCGCTGTAATTCTGATCACATGTTTATATTCCGCTGTTCAATTAAATTGTTTATAACTCTGATAATATGATTACATTCCGCTGTTATAATAATAAATATTATACTCTGATGTTGTATTAAAAGTGATGTAAGAAATGGTTAAGAATGATGTAAGCTTTATTCTCTCATTTGTGATTCTGATGGCAAAAATGTGGATTTTTGGGTTCTCTCCTGGGGTGTGCCCGACGGGACCGAGTAATTTAGTGTTCTCCCCTAAGTGCTTAATGTCTAATGGAAGGCAAGCACTCCTGGTAGGCATTAGATTAGGCGGTTCTGCCACAATGGTCCTCGTTGCCGCAGTGCCATAAATGGCATGGCGACGACGACCTCGACCACGTGCGCGCGGCATCTAACCGGGCTAGCGGTGGGGTAAGTGTACAACGGACAGGCGCGGATGCGACGGCAGCGGCAGCGGCTGTGTCGCGGCACGAGGCGAGTCGATAGTGCGATAGGGTAGGCGGTAGAGCCGCTTGGCCGTGCGATCAGCAGCAGCGCAGCACGGCGCCACAGTGACAGCAACCTCACGCGGCAGTGCGCGTGCGCGCGTGGGGCGAGCCAGTGAGGCGACGTCGCGCTCCCGGGACATGATAACCACGCCCACCCGGCCAACCATCCCAAGAACGTGTCGCGCACAAAATTTGAAGCACCTATATTAACTAAACGGTTGCTCTTGAGCCTAAACCATCTTCACCATGCTCTAGAGAGCATATCCGGCTACCAACCCGAGCTAAAACACGACACCACCTCTTAACTCAATTTCACAAAATAAATCACCAAACATTGCATTGTCTTGCTGCTTATATATACTTAAATTCTTCTAAGTCCTTGAGCTGAATTTGATTTCAAGTTCCATTTTTAGGCTATTAAAAATGTTGGCTAGTAATGTTATTTTTCCACGGCAAGTATTTCATTGTCATCTACAAAATTCATATTCCAAACTTTATTTAAGCGGCACATATATGTTCTATAGCATTTTTGTTCAATAAAAAATAGTTTTAAACCCTACTTGATACATATGAGTTATGGAATGGCTTATCATTTAACATTTTTATTGATCATCTGAAGTTACAAAAATATTATCTACACATTCCATCACATGCATTATCACATAAACATGATGCTCACGACAGGGTTTAGTAGTTTGTTTAGGGCGTAACACCGAGGGTGTTACACTAGGACCTCCACTGTTTAGATGATCAAATAGATTCTATCACATGGGTAACCTTTGTTGAGGATGTTGTTCTAGTGGAGGATGTATCTGATAAATAATGAAGGAGCTGCTTCAGATACACATGTGACAATTGAGGACTCCATCTTTCCCATCATAATTGAAGACATACCAACCCTTTCTACCGTTCTACCTTCTACGACACCGGTCAAGGCATAAGAGCAGTGTATGATTAAGGGTCCGTCGTTGAAGGCATCATCTTATCCGGAGTCCGGACAACACATCTAGGAAAGGTGAGGACCTTACATGTCCTCCTATACACCTCCTATTTGCTACCGACCACCACAGCAAGAGGTCGACGTAAATCCTACGATGATCTTTGCTTCGTCGATGTGCCACCCTTGCACGGTGTAGTGTGATAAAATATTAGGGTATTATTGGGAATGAGGGGAAGCTTAACAAGGATGCAATTCAAAACTATGCAAACCACCTTAAAAAAATTATTGCTGCTGGAACTCCTCAAGCCACTCATAGTTTAAAAAGTCATGCCCTCTTGGACTTACTGTTTGAGGTTTCTTTGCCTCTTGGTTAGGTTGTCTTCAATGTTGTTGTTGGCGCATGTTGCGAGCGTATCGTTGATACTAGACTTGTCTCAGTTAGTCATGATAGATGCTGTTTATCCATTGTTAACTTTTTCAAGGTTGTTGTTAGTCTAATTTAAACCTTTTTCTCGATCAATATAATATGTAGCTCTCCTGCTTAGTTCGTTAAAGAATGGTGTAGCTTCCCATTGCATTCTGTGGGCAGTTGTCAAAGAATCCGATCGACTTGATCATCAAATTACCATAGAATATGACATGAGGTAGGAAGGTCAGTTTGTAGGCCACGACAACAAGCATATATTATCTTAGTATTTGTACAACAAAAAAACCATGATGGCTTAAAGATCATGAGATCAATAGAAAAATATGTTACAACGTTGGATTTCATGATAATCTATCAGCTTAGATTAAACCGAAGAGTCCATGCCTAATTTAACTGTGAGATTGTAATCATAAAAAGAGCCTAAATTGTTTGATTTTATGATGGTCTAACAGTTTAGATTAAATCAAAGAGTCCATATCTAGTACAATTACGAGATTAATCCAAAACAAAGAAGAAGAAAAAGGCCCTACATCGTTGGATTTTATGATGATTTAACACCTTAGATTAGTCAAAGAGTAGATGCCTAATACAATTACATGACTAATCAAAAAAGGAATTACCTATATTGTTAGATTTTAATCATTTATGATGTTTTCACGACTTAGATTAACAGAAAAAACTTCATGCCTAATACGATTAATAGAAAATAAATTCAAAATAATAAACAAATTAAGAAAAAACTAATTTGATCGTACGAGTTGAAAAGAAAAATACGTAAATATAGATTCACATAGAACACATTTGCTAAAGGCAAAAAGTTTAATAAAAATTATAAAAAGTTAACATTTTGATTTTCAAATGAACATAATGAAAAAAGAGTCCATATAAATTAGGTAAATAGCTAAACTAAAAACTAAAATTTGTAGGAAAAAATAATTTTCATATGTGAAAAAGTACCTAAATAGAAAATAATGTATTAATAAGTAAAACTATTAGTCTACCACATTCATTTTTATTGACATGGAGAAACAACCAAACGTAATGTGTCAATTCTAGCAATCGTTTCGCAAATCTCACAACTTTCATGGCAGTTACCTACTAGGGGCCTATGTGTGATTGTCATATCGATTCTATGATGCGTATGCGTGAGAAGTTCATAATAGAGAAATGAACATTATTGGTTTTTTCCCAAGAAACTGGTCACAAGTGAAAAAATAAATAGGGTCATATTATGGTTGATAATAGCATGTTAGAGTGGCATGGCCGCATGGGCATAGTACACATGAAATAAACACATCACAAGTGGTACAAGGTGATCCAAAAATTAAATTCTAAAGAGGCCAAGGTGCTAAACAATCCGTGAGAGACTTGGACAAACAATTTTCTTTATTGAGAATGAGTAGAAACTGAAGCCTACATTGATTTGGCGCCTGTAGAAATTGTATGACCACATGGTAATATTGGAAAAAAAATGTGGCTAGGAAATCTTCCTTTAAGTGAACAATATCCAGGTCTCTATTACATTGTGCATAGAAAACATGATATTGTAGCTAATATAATGAGCACAACTTCACTAAGGGGGTATTTGGATCCAGTGACTAAAATTTAGGAGGTATGTCGGGAGGATGTTGCATGGGGTATTCGGATACTAATAAAAAACAAATTACATAATCCGTCAGTACTCCACGAGACGAATTTTTAAAGCCTAATTAATCCGTCATTAGCACATATTTACTGTAGCAAAATATTGTCAAATCATGGACTAATTAGGCTTAAAAGATTTGTCTCGCAAATTAGTCACAAACTATGTAATTAGTTTCGTAATTAGTCTATATTTAATACTCCATGCATGTGTCTAAACATTTGATGGGACAACGACTAAAATTTAGGAGGTGCAACCAAACACCCCCTAAATATATCTTTCCCAAGAGCACTATTGGGAAATAAGCTAGTGGCACAGCATGATTTGGTGGCAAAAATCGCTAATATTACTTTGAATGATCAAATTGATTCATTTAGATGGCTACAAACAAAAGATAAACAATTTATAAAGGTCTTATTGATGATGTTGCAACGGCACAAAACCTGATTTTCTAGAGGCTGAAATTACCTATAAAGGTTAAGATTTTTTATTTGGCTTTTAAATAAAGGGTTATTCTTACCAAGGATAACTTAATTCGAAGAACGTGGCAAGGAAGCAAACTTTGTTGTTTTTGTTCGGAGGATGAAACAATACAACATGTTTTTTATTGTCCTTGTGCAAAATTCCTTTGGAGAATTGATTTCGTAACTTTTGGTTTACAACCTCCTTTTAATGTTGCACACATGTTCAGTTCTTGGCTAAATGGAGTAGAGAAAACGATAAAACACCAAATTTTGGTGGGCGTATGTGCTGTATGCTGGGCTTTATGGCTAAGCTGGAATGACATTGTGTTTGATAAACAAAGCTAAGGTACCATCTTTTATGCATGTTTTATTCATGGCCACATATTGGATAAGGTTTTGGGCATTACTACAAACGGTGGAGAATCGAAACATTATGCGAAATGCTTGCCGCGCTTTGAAGATCACCACAATGGAGATATTTGTTAGACAAGGGTGGAGGTTTACACATAGATTATGTTAAAGGTGTTGGGTCTCATTTTGCGCTTTTGTTCGTTGAATTACGAGCTTGCTTTGCTGTGAGTGTAACTATTGTAATAAGGAATGGCTAAAGCATCCCCCTGATATGGAGGTTGGGATACTTGTATTCCATTTTATAAAAAGAGAGAGACAAAAATAGCTTTAATCTAAGAAATTCATTGACAATAGCCATATGGAGATCTTCTTCTTTTTTTAGAGATGCATGAAGAGAAAATCAATACAATATCAAACAAAAAACACAATTAGTTAAATGATATTTTCAAGTAAGAAAAAACTAATTGCTATAATGAGAAAATGCTAGCTACCTATATGCCATTTGCATGGCCCATTTGGCTAGTTGTAAATACGATCTGTCTAGGTGACATTCAGTTGTTTTGACCCTCCTGTCAACTGAATTTTTTCATGCACTTACACTGTCTCGTAGCAATATTTACACTGTCTTATTACTATATTTACAATGATTTCTTCAGTATAATTTATTAGACAGAGTAGTATAATTTGAGGATAATACAAATATATGCCAATTTTTTTAGAAAAAAATACAAATTATTTCTATGGATTGCAGATATCAGAGAAATATATGTCAAATTGTTCATAAATTTTAGAACAAATTACAAATTGTTCGCATATTGCGGTGGGACCCACCTTTGCCAACATTTCTTTCCTTTCCTTTCCTTTCCTTTCCTTTCCTTCCATGAAATTGCGGTGCAGATCTGGTACTGCGGGCTCGAGCGCACAACCACGGCGTCCTTACCTGGCCGCAGCTCGCCGACTCGGTGCCCCGCCGCTTCGGTGTCCCGACGCGCGGGCCAGGAACAATGCGTTCGACGAGCTCATCCAACTGCAGTACACCGGCTCCATCGTGGAGTACTGGGATGAGTTCCTGAGGCTGCTGGACAGATGCGACGGCGTGACCCAGCCGCAGCAGGTTGCCTTCTTCACCGCCGGCCGCTGCGATCCGCTGCGCGCAGTACGCACGTCATCGTCGTCAAGCAGCTCAGCGCCGAACCGTGCCCAAATCGGACGGCCCAGAAATCGGTTGTCCACGGCCGGAAAAACAACCGGTTGACGTTTAGCATGGTGATATTTCCAGGCCGTAGTGATGTGGCTATGTGAAGTTAAGCCGTGCGAGTTCAGCAAAGGTGCTGCTCCTTACCGGGATTCTTTGACCGCAGACGATCCGCAGTTCATCGTTATCTATCATCTCTTCCTCTATTTTCCCTTGACGGCCTACTGTTTGAGTATGAATCTGAGCTTCCGGAGGCTTGACAGTACGCAGCAGTTAACAGTGGTGCATAAAACGACGAAGAGGTCTCCGTGTCTCTTTGCTGAAACGCCAAGCTGCTTCATTCGGAAGGTCAAATTGCGCCGAACCCGGCCACTGGGTTTTGTTTTACGGTCTTGCATGGAAAGCCAAAGCCTACACGACAGCAGGATAGTGTGCCTCCATTCATGCCCAGCTGATTCCTTGTTTAGTTGAGGTGAAAGTTGGAATTCGGCTACTGTAGCACTTTCGTTTTTATTTGACAATTAGTATTTAATCATGGACTAATTAGGCTCAAAACGTTCGTCTCCCAATTTCCCACCAAACTGTGTAATTAGTTTTTTTTTCATCTACATTTAATGCTCCATGCATGTATCGCAAGATTCGATGTGATGGATACTGTAGCACTTTTTTGGAACTTCTTTTGGAACTAAACACGGGCTGACTGGCTAGCGCCATGGACTTTGGCACGATCGTCGAAGCATTGACCTAGCAAGTCTGTCCTACTTGCTGCGGTTGCGTCTTCAAGCTGCAAGCTATCGCGCTTAATGAGCACACGCCCATCACTAGCTATTAGCATGCAGTAAGCCGGAGCAGGCAGCTGAGAGCTAGCCAACAAAGTTTTGTTCCTAGTCCTAGGCAGCCAGGCCAATCGAGTGATGGATCAGAAGAAGGTGATGAGGTCTCACTCGTCACCGTGGCGTGGATTGGCGGCGCGACGGCGGTGGTGCCAAGCGGCCGCGCGGCCGACGACGGTTCTTGTGATCGCGGTGACCGTGTTTGCCCCGCTGCTCCTGGCCGTCGTCCTCTTCGGCTTCCGGGTGACGCCCTCGGGCGCCAACAGTACCTGGGTCTCGGCCGGAGTACGCGTCGTCCTCAAAGCCGGTACGTACGTAGGAGTACGTACGTACTCTCCCACGGTGTCATGCATGCATGCATGGCTCGCTAGCTTATTACTCACATTTCTTGTGATTATTAGCATGCAACCACATGACAAGCAGCAGTTGGTAATCATTACTATAATCGTATCCCTGTCAGCAATAATATACACGTACATGAAATTTAAGGAGCACCTGCTTTTCTGCATGCATGGCAGTGTCCGACCAAGGCACCGGTGGTAGTTCATTGGCGACGGTGCCGGATCCCAGCGACCGGCTCCTAGGCGGCCTCCTCTCGCCGGACTTCGACGACAGCTCCTGCCTCAGCCGCTACAGCGCCGCGCTCTACCGCCGGCCGTCACTGCACGCTATTTCCTCCTACATCGTCTCCGCTCTGCGCCGCTACGAGTCGCTGCACCGCCGCTGCGGCCCCGGCACTCCAGCCTACGCGCGCGCCGTCGAGCTCCTGCGCGCAAACGCCTCCTTTGCTACTTCGTCGTCCTCCGCCGCCTCCGGCGGATCATGCAGCTACGCCGTGTGGACCCCGATCGAGGGCCTCGGCAACCGCATCCTCTCCATCACCTCCACCTTCCTCTACGCGCTGCTCACCGACCGCGTCCTGCTCCTCCACAGCAGCGGCGACGACCTCCACGGCCTCTTCTGCGAGCCGTTTCCGGGCTCGACGTGGATCCTGCCGGCGGCGGACAAGGACAACAAGGACGACTTCCCTATCCGCGGCATCGAGAAGCTCACCGACTGGTGGCACCACGACAGCCTGGGCTCCGTGCTGCGGCGCGGCGAGGATCCCGGCATGGCGCCGTGGCTGTACGTGCACCTGCGGCACGACTACACCAAGGACAACCGCGACCAGCAGTTCTTCTGCGACGACGTGCAGGCCAAGCTGCGGACCGTGCCGTGGCTCGTGTTCCGGTCGGACAACTACTTCGTGCCGGGCTTGTTCCTGATGCCACGGCACGAGGCGGAGCTGGCGCGCATGTTCCCGCGCCGCGACGTCGTGTTCCACCACCTCGGCCGCTACCTGTTCCACCCGAGCAACACGGTGTGGGGCATGGTGACCCGGTACCACGACTCGTACTTCGCCAAGGCGGACGAGCGCGTGGGCATCCAGGTGCGCAGGTTCTACTGGGCGCCCATCTCCACCGACGACCTCTTCGGCCAGATCCTCAACTGCACGCAGCGCGAGGACATACTGCCCGGTGCTGCCGGCGGCGTTCCCGCGGCGGCCAAAGGCAGCACCGCTGGCGGCCAGCCTGGGAAACAGAAGGCCGTGCTCGTCGTGTCCCTGCACGGCGAGTACTCCGAGAAGCTCAGGGACCTGTACCACGAGCACGGCGCGGCGGGCGGGGAGGCGGTGAGCGTGTACCAGCCCACGCACCTGGGCTCGCAGCGCTCCGGCGAGCAGGAGCACAACCAGAAGGCGCTGGCGGAGATGGTGCTGCTCAGCTTCTCGGACGCGGTGGTCACCTCCCCCGTCTCGACGTTTGGGTACGTCGGGCAGGGGCTCGCGGGGCTGAGACCTTGGGTGCTTACGAGCCCCGTCAACAAGAAGGCGCCCGCCGACACGCCGTGCCGGCGCGCCGCTACCATCGAGCCGTGCTTCCATGCGCCGCTGGACTACGATTGTCGGGCCAAAGCAAAAGGTGACGCCGGCAGGAGGGTGCGGCACATCCGACACTGCGGGGACTTCCCGCGGGGTGTGCAGTTGGTGGAATGATGAACTACTGTTACATCGGCGGTCAGGAAGCCACCAGGCACCACTAGTTTCTGGTCACATTATGATTAATTGTGAGAATAAATACAGCATTCATTCTAAGAGGTTACTGTAAAAAAACAATTAAGAAAGCTGACCCACGCAAATGGCGTGGGAAGCTGCATTTTTCTACTATACCATTTGTATTTTTATGAGTAAAGTACATTGGTGGGCCTCAAACATAAACTTATGTTGCTGTGTCATCTCGATCTCCAAGCTCTCAAAACAGTCAGTTAGGTCCTAAACTCTGTTTGGGTGTCAAAATAGTCTAAACAGGTCTAGACAGTGACTAACGGGCTCGTTGACATGTGGAGCCCACCTGTCAGCTCCATCTTCCACCTCTCTTCTCTACATCCCAGGGCGCAGTCGGCAGTTGTGCCCCTGCTCCTCGCCGCGCTGTCCCACCCCTGGCTGCGTCGTCCCAGATTGCGCGCCGCGCGCCTCTCGTCCGTGCCGGCCCCGCGCAGCTCCCTCTGCGCGTCGCGCTCCCCTTTCGCGTAGAATTGATAGGTTTCGTTGGGCGAGCTGAAGAAATCGACAGGAGCAGGCGCGTGATGAGGTGGTTACGTACGTCGCAGACCAGCTGGTGTGATCAGACTTATGTAATCCTGTGTTCCCGCTCGTTTTTTTTCAGATTCCTAGACTAGCGTGAGCCCAGCCTGGATCGTTATCCTCCTGGGCGCGTCTTGTATCGTGGCCACGGCGTTTGTTTGCGTCGTGGCGCATGCTGTCCGCTTCATGCGGCCAGGCCTGGTGCGTGGGATGGCGCGCATGTTCAGGGCCATGGCGTGCGTGGCGCGCATGGCGGAGGGCCGAGGCTAGCTCAGCCACTCCTGTTTTTTCGTTCTGTAGTTTCTATTCCTAGTAGCTTATTGTGTATAAGTAGGAGAAGCTAATACAGAAAACGCTGTCACGTTTGTGCACGGCACCAAATTTCTCGTGTCCACTTTGTTCTCGGTTTCTCCAGAGAGATTGAGAGCTCGCCGGAGTAAGTTCCGGCCGCCGGAGAAGAAGCTCTGGCTGACATTTGGTACCAGAGCCATAACTCCAAGATGGAGCGCGCATCCGCACCGCCGGGTGGCCGGGATGGTAATCGAGAAGGGCGTCGCAGGGAACGCCGCCTCTCGCCGTCGCCGCCGCCACGCCGGGGTCGTCGTGAAGTCGTCGTCCACCGCACGGAGAACACCGCCGCTGGCACTCAGTTTCCCATGCTCACACGCACCAACTATCAAGAGTGGGCGATGTTGATGCAGGTGAATCTCGAGGCAGCGGGGTGGTGGTACGCTGTCGAGCCATTCGAGGACGAGGAGGTGGTCTTCCGCCACGATCGCCTGGCGCTCGCCGCGATCCTGCGCTCGGTGCCCGCTGACATGCTTTCAGGTCTCCGTGAGAAGAGAACCGCAGCAGAAGCGTGGACAGCGATCAAGCGCATTCGGATCGGCGTTCAGCGCATGCGCGAGGCAAACGCACAGCAGCTGCGGCGGGAATTCGGAGCCCTGGCGTGGAAGGAGACGGAGACCGCGGAAGATTTCGCGAACCGCATCACCGGGCTCGCCGCCGATCTGCGTCTTCTCGGCGACAACATCAGCGATGTCGAGGTGGTGCGCAAGATGTTGCAACTCGTCCCCGAGCACTTGAGTCAGGTGGCGATCTCAATTGAGACGCTGCTCGACATCAACACCATCTCCGTCGAGGAGGTCACCGGGCGGCTCCGCGCCGTCGAGCAGCGGCGTAAGCCCGCCCCCGTCCACGACAACCATGGCAGGCTTCTCCTCTGTGAGGAGGAGTGGCTTGCTAAATTGAAGCTCCGCGAGTCCGAGGGCAAGGGCGGCGGGAGCAGCTCCAGCGGCGCAGGCGGCAAGAAGCGCGGCGGCCGCAGATGCGGACGAGGGCGCGGCAAAGGAGAGCCAGGTGCCTCTGCATCGCGCGATGGAGGACGGGCCGAGTCCGGCGGGCAAGCCGTCGGGCGTGATCAGTGCAAGAAGTGCGGGAAGACGGGCCATTGGGCCAGAGATTGCCGCAGCAAGCCCAAGGCCGAGGCCCATGTGGCTCAGGCTGATGAAGACCGGGAGCCCACGTTGCTGATGGCCTGCGCCACTCTCCTCCCTAACTCTGCGCTGCCGTCTCCCGCCGTGAGGATTCAAACACCGCCACAGCGCCATCCTCTCCGCGTCGTGGAGGCCAAGGTGTTCGCGCAGCTCGATGGCGACTCCAAGCGCGACGACACCCTCTGGTACCTCGACACTGGTGCCACCAACCACATGACTGGCTGCCGCGACTCCTTCATCAACATCGACACGGCGGTCCGCGGCACCGTCAAATTTGGGGACGGTTTGGAGGTTGCAATCGAGGGCGCCGGCACCGTGCTGTTCGAGGCGAAGACCGGCGAACACATCCCGCTCACGGGGGTGTACTTCATCCCGCGGCTCACCACCAGCATCGTCAGCCTCGGGCAACTTGATGAAGGCGGGTGCGACGTCCACGCCAAGGAAGGCGTTCTGCGGATCCGCGACGAGCAAGGTCGACTGATCGTGCGAGTAAGACGTTCGACGAATCGTCTGTACCTCCTGCGCGTCAAGATTGCCCGACCTCTCTGCCTGGCCACGCGCGCTACCGATAGCGTGTGGCTGTGGCATGAGCGGTTTGGGCATCTCCACTTCGAGGCCCTGCGCAAGCTAGAGCAGAAGGGGATGGTGAACGGGCTCCCGCCCGTCGAGCACGTCCAGCAGCTCTGCGCCGACTGCGTCACCACCAAGATGAAGCGCAGCCCATTTCCGACGCAAGCGAAGCGGCGTGCTGACGGCTTGCTGGATCTGGTCCACGGTGACCTCTGCGGCCCCATCTCACCGACGACTCCCGGTGGTAAGCAGTATTTTCTTCTGCTAGTTGATGACCGGAGCAGATACATGTGGGTGGCGCTGCTCGCCGCGAAGAGCGACACCCTGGCGGCTGTGAAGATGTTCCAGGCTCGGGTGGAGGTGGAAACAGGATGGCGATTGTGGGTGTTGCGCACTGACAACGGAGGCGAGTTCACCTCCATCGAGTTCGAGACGTACTGCTCCGAGCGTGGCGTTGACAGGCAGCACACGGCGCCGTACACGCCCCAGCAGAACGGCGTCGTGGAAAGGCGCAACTAGTCGGTGGTGACGATGGCGCGCAGCCTGTTAAAGGGCCGGAACGTGCCGTCGCTGTTCTGGGGAGAGGCGGTTGCCACCGCCGTGTACTTGCTCAACCGAGCGCCCACGAAGGCCGTCGACGGCGTCACCCCGTACGAGGCCTGGCATGGCAGGAGGCCTAACGTCCACTACTTCCGAACCTTCGGCTGCGTCGCCTACGTCAAGTCTACAAAGCCATACCTGAAGAAGCTGGACGACCGTGGAACTCCGGTGGTCTTCCTCGGCTACGAGCCTGGCGCTAAGGCGTGGCATTTTTACGATCCGGCGTCGCGACGTGCCGTCGTGTCCAGGGACGCCGTGTTCAACGAGCAGGCATCGTGGAGCTGGAAGGACGAGGAGCTGAACTCGGAGGCGGACCTCATCGTTGAGTACAACACCATGGAGCTGGATGCTGGGCACTTCGACGCCAATCCCGCGGGTTCGCTAGAGCCCCCGGTGACCCCGGCGTCCACACCCGCTCCTGGCGCGCCCGTGGCGCACACACCTCTGACGTCGCCCACAGCGCCAGCGCCCGTTCCAGCTACACCAGCCACACAGGCATCTCCACTACCCCAGCCTAAGTTCGTGTCACCACCTCCAAACGCGGAGGAGTACTGGGACGCCGACAACGACGACGAACCGCGGTACCGCAGAGTCGACGACGTACTTGGCGCCGCGACTCCACCAGGCTATGCCACGCGCCAAGTTGCTGCTAAGCTTCACCTGCAGATCGAGGAAGAGCCGGCCACGTTCGCTGAAGCCGAGAAGCACCAGCCGTGGTGCCACGCCATGATCGAGGAGATGGACTCCATTGAGAGCAACCAGACATGGCGCCTGGTACCTCTTCCGCCCGGTCATCGCCCGATCGGCTTGAAGTGGGTCTATAAGGTGAAGAAGGATGCTGCCGGCGCTGTGGTCAAGTACAAGGCTCGTCTCGTGGCGAAGGGCTACGTCCAGCAGCTGGGCATCGATTTCGACGAAGTGTTTGCGCCGGTCGCCCGCATCGAATCCGTGCGGCTGCTGCTCGCACTCGCTGCCCAGGAGGGGTGGCCGGTGCACCATATGGACGTGAAGTCCGCGTTCCTGAACAGGGAGCTACGCGAGGAGGTATACGTGCGACAACCTCCTGGGTTCACCGTCGACGGACACGAAGACAAGGTGCTACGCCTGGACAAGGCGCTCTACGGTCTTCGCCAGGCGCCGCGCGCCTGGAACGCGAAGCTCGACGAGACGCTGGTGGCGCTTGGTTTCAACCATAGCGCCTCAGAGCACGCCGTCTATGCTCGTGGCGAGGGCTCGTCACGGCTGCTGGTGGGTGTGTACGTCGACGATCTCGTCATCACCGGGAACAACGACGCCGAGATCACCAAGTTCAAGCACGAGATGTGCTCCAGGTTTAAGATGAGTGACCTTGGCCTTCTGTGCTTTTACCTGGGCATTGAAGTGCAGCAGGGGTGCGATGGCATCAAGCTCTCGCAGGCAGCGTATGCGCGGAAGATTCTGGAGCGCGCAGGCATGAGCAGCTGCAACCCGTGCCACACTCCGATGGAACCTCGCCTGAAGCTGTCGAAGGAAAGCACGGCGACGCCGGTGGATGCCACTGAGTACCGGGGCATTGTTGGGTGCCTGAGGTACCTGGTCCATACCAGGCCCGACATCGCATTCGCCGTCGACTACATCAGCCGCTTCATGGAGCGCCCCACCACCGAACACCTCAACGCTGTCAAGCGTGTTCTCCGCTACATCGCCGGCACCATCGACTTCGGCTGCCACTACAAGCGCGGAGGAGACAAGTTGAAGCTGTTGGGTTACAGCGACGCCGACATGGGAGGAGACATTGATACAAGGAAGAGCACCACCGGCGTACTGTTCTTCCTCGGCTCCTGTCCCGTGACCTGGCAGTCGCAGAAGCAGAAGGTCGTCGCCCTCTCATCGTGCGAGTCTGAGTACATCGCGGGGACGACGGCGGCGTGCCAAGGCATCTGGCTGGCGTAGCTCTTGGCCGAGCTGACAAGCAAGCAGCGCGCCGCCTTTCTACTGAAGATGGACAGCCAATCGGCAATCGCCCTCAGTAAGAATCCTGTTTTTCACGATCGAAGTAAGCACATAGATGTTCGATTCCACTTCATTCGAGAGTGCATTGGTGACGGGAGGATGGACATTGAGCACGTCCGCACTGAGGAGCAACTAGCTGACATCCTGACAAAGCCGCTGGCGCGAGATAGATTCTGTGAACTTCGTGTTCAGCTTGGCGTAGTCAAAATCAGCAAGGAACATCAAGCTTAGGGGGTGAAATGTGATCAGACTTATGTAATCCTGTGTTCCCGCTCGTTTTTTTTTCAAATTCCTAGACTAGCGTGAGCCCAGCCTGGATCGTTATCCTCCTGGGCGCGTCTTGTATCGTGGCCACGGCGTTTGTTTGCGTCGTGGCGCATGCTGTTCGCTTCATGCGGCCAGGCCTGGTGCGTGGGATGGCGCGCATGTTCAGGGCCATGGCGTGCGTGGCGCGCATGGCGGAGGGCCGAGGCTAGCTCAGCCACTCCTGTTTTTTCGTTCTGTAGTTTCTATTCCTAGTAGCTTATTGTGTATAAGTAGGAGAAGCTAATACAGAAAACGCTGTCATGTTTGTGCACGGCACCAAATTTCTTGTGTCCACTTTGTTCTCGGTTTCTCCAGAGAGATTGAGAGCTCGCCGGAGTAAGTTCCGGCCGCCGGAGAAGAAGCTCCGGCTGACAGCTGGCTCCTGCTCTCATTGGGGAACATGGCGCGGAACACGCTTGCACGGCCCCGGAGGTACTCGTCGAAGGAGACCTGACACGCGCGTGCATGGCCTGTCGGCCCAGCTTCAGTTCTCGACCCAATCCACAGCCACATCCATGGACGCACACTCGCAGAGATTTAGGTAGTAGGTGGTAGCTGGCTTACCCCGGGGAGTTCGTGGAGGGGTGTGTCCGTGGAGATGCTCGCGTTGTAGGTCACAGTGTCAAGGTGCGACGACGGCTGCGCCTCGGCCGCACCGGCCTTGGCCCTCATGGAGTGCCGCACTGGCGGCGACGGCCTGCCCGTACATGCGTTCGGCGCACAGCTAGCTCCGCTGGTGGCCACCCCTGCCAGAGAGGGTGAATAGTTCTTTCTAAATTTAATTGTGTCAGTTAATCAAAATAAATGTAGAATTTAAACTATTAGTTTAGCTAAGACTACCCCTCTATCTAAATTCACAAGCACCTTATAAAGATTCTAATTAGACAACAGAGGTGCCGGACTAGCTAGAGCTCATCTAACCAATTCTAGGAGCAAGGTCACACAAACATATGTCGCTAGTACTTCAAGCACGGGGAGCTCCTACATATAACTAGTATGCAAAAGCACAAAGCCTAAACTCAAGAGCAATGCTCAATAACAAGACACTAATGCAAAATTAGAGAGCATAAATTACTTAGCTACACAAACTAAGCAATGTGACTAATAAGATTACTCAAACCAAATTAGCCACACAAGGGAGCTACTTCTATGCTACACAATTAAGAAGGTAACTAGCAAGCTACACAAGCT